>NC_069502.1:634408672-634776172 GCF_027579735.1 Bombina bombina
CTTTCCCCATAGGAAACAATGGGGCTGCGTTAGAAGCTGGACACTGCTTTTTTGCAGGTGTTAGGTTTTTTCCAGCCAGCTCAGCCCCATTGTTTCCTATGGGGAAATCGTACACGAGCACGTTTAGCCAGCTCACCGCTACTGTAAGCAATGCTGGTATTGAGGTGAGATGTGGAGCTAAATTATGCTCTACGCTCACCTTTTTGCGGCTAACGGCAGGTTTAAAAAAACTGTAATACCAGCGTTGGCTTAAAATAGCATTAGAAATAAAAGCCTTGTTAGCCCCACACCCCTGTTAACGCCAAACTCATGATCTCGGCGATAGGCAGGTAAGGTCCAATACAAATTAATCCTAATAAAGCTGATGGCTTAATCCTCTTAACCTCAGTCCAGTACAAAGTGGGTAATTATCCCCATTGACCTGTGTTACACAAAAACAAAAAGATCCCTTTCTATGGTCTACCAGTGACTCATAAGTCTCCTATCAGGAGCATAATGGGATGGTGAACTGCTAAATTCAGGTGTAACAGCCAGAGCAATTATTTAAAAAAGGTGGGTATTCCCATACTAGCCTGAGTAGCCTTTTGGCTTAGTTAAGCTGACAAATAGATTTACTGAAGCTAATATTAGCTTGGTTGCTATATACAATTCTTACACAAATTCTAGCAAATTGGCTTTCAAAAACCAAACATACTTTGATCCACGAGGACTAGACCGGTTTTATAAGGGGACATTCATCAGTATCTAATATTTGTAAGCTATTATTGGAAACACCACAATGGAGAAATTAAAGATGATCTGCCACAGGCATGCCTGGTGGTGGTTGATGTGGAAAAGATGTTTGATAAGATCTTGTGGTACCATTTGTTTTACTCCTTAGCTAAATTTGGCATACATGGTAACTTTCAAAAAATTGTTAAAGGCATATATACTATTCTACAGGCAGCTATAATTGTTAATAGTTTGGTGTCACCTAGTTTATTATACAAAGACACTAGATAAGGGTGTCCACTATTGCCTCTCCTCTTTGACCTTGCTTTAGAGCCACTGGCAATACTGGTCAGGAAGGATATTGAGGGTCTCCAGATTATTTCAGAAATGATGCATCTTTCCTTATATGTGGATGATTTGATCTTGATTGTCCCAAGCCAAAGTTTAATATACTGAAGCTTATGTCCATGAAAGATAACTTTGTAATATATCTGGTTACCAAATGAATAGCAGTAGATCAAAAATCATGTATTTACACCCAGAGATAAGAAAGAAATGTCCTCAATAACATTTCAAGATAATGGGGGACACCTTTAAGTATTTGGAAATCAGACTGTCTAGGAACCCTCACGATTGGTATAAAATTAACTTCACATTATGTCCACTTCAGCACATCTTAAAAACTGGATTAATTTACCACTGTCATTTTCAGGTAGGGTAAATATAATTAAGATGATTGTTTTCCCAAAAATATTATACTTCTTCAGATGCTCCCTTTACTTTTGAATAGAACTATTATGCAATGTAAGCTCTAGTATTTGACTATTAAAAAAAATAAAAATAAATCATTAAATCCAAAATTCATAAATACATTTTACCTTTAAATATGATTTAAATCTACAACATTTGCAATACAAGTCAAACCATTCAACATCAGTTTGTGCTGCTTCTTTAGTAAAGAAAAAAACACATAAAATGTATATTGTGTATATAACAGGGTTCTTTAAACTTTTTTTCCCCAAGACCCAGTGCCATGATACCTCATTGTGACCCTATTTTTATGTTTGGTTTGAAAAATTCTGAAGTAATATACAATGAGGTCTAGTTATCAACATGTCTACTTACCTGCCTTCGCCGGCCCCAATACGCCCGCCTAAGCTCGCCTCACATCGCTGCCGCGGACCTGAATATGCTTGCCAAAGTTATCAATAAAGCTGTCAAAAAGCCGCTCACCAAGTCCTGGGCAATGAGCACCGGACTGTGATAGTTATCACTCATCCGATCTCGCTGCTCTTTGGCTTTTTTACAGCTTTATTTACAAGCTGTCACTAAGCACCCACACTAAACTACACTGTTCTACCCCCTATAGCGGTGCCCCTGGAGCCCCCCGCAACTAAATAAAGTTATTAACCCCTAAACCGCCGCTCCCGGACCCCGCCGCAACTATAATAAATGTATTAACCCCTAAACCACCGCTCCCGGAGCCCACCGCCACCTACATTATACCTAGTAACCCCTATCCTGCCCCCCTATACCGCCGCCACCTATAATAAATTTATTAACCCCTATCCTGCCGATCCCGGACCCGCCGCAACTATACAATGAGGCCTAGTTATCAACGTGTCTACTTACCTGCCTTCGCCGGCCCCAATACGCCTGCCTAAGCTCGCCTCACATCGCCGCCACGGACCTGAATACGCTTGCCAAAGTTATCAATAAAGCTGTCAAAAAGCCGCTCACCAAGTCCTGGGCAATGAGCACCGGACTATGATAGTTATCACTCATCCGATCTCACTGCTCTTCGGCTTTTTTACAGCTTTATTTACAAGCTTTCACTAAGCACCCACACTAAACTACACTGTTCTACCCCCTATACCAGTGCCCCCGGAGCCCCCCGCAACTAAATAAAGTTATTAACCCCTAAACCGCCGTTCCCGGACCCCGCCACAGCTATAATAAATGTATTAACCCCTAAACCACCGCTCCCGGAGCCCACCGCCACCTACATTATACCTAGTAACCCCTATCCTGCCCCCCTATACCGCCGCCACCTATAATAAATGTATTAACCCCTATCCTGCCAATCCCGGACCCCGCCGCAACTAAATAAATTGTTTAACCCCTAAACCGCTGCTCCCGGACCCCGCCGCCACCTATATTAAACTTATTAACCCCTAATCTGCCCCCCCAACACTGTTGCCACCTATAATAAATTTATTAACCCCTATCCTGCCCCCCTATACCGCCGCAACCTATAATACATTTATTAACCCCTATCCTGCCCCACCTACACCGCCGCCACTATAATAAAATTATTAACCCCTAAACCTAAGTCTAACCCTAACCCTAACACCCCCTAACTTAAATATTAATTAAATACATCTAAATATTATAACTCTTATTAACTAAATTAATCCTATTTAAAACTAAATACCTTTAAAATAAACCCTAATATAGCTACAATATAAATAATAATTATATTGTAGCATGTAGCTATCTTAGGATTTCTTTTTATTTTACAGGCAAATTTCAATTTATTTTAACTAGGTACAATAGCTATTAAATAGTTATTAACTATTTAATAGCTACCTAGTTAAAATAAAGAGAAATTTACCTGTAAAATAAAAACTAACCTAAGTTACAATTACACCTAACACTACACTATACTTAAAGGGACACTCAGGTCAAATAAAATTTTCATGATTCAGATACAGCAGATAATTTTAAAGAACTTTCCAATTTACTTCCATTAAAAAAAGTGCACTTTCTTTTATATTTATACTTTTTGAGTCACCAGCTCCTACTGAGCATGTGCAAGAATTCACTGACTATACGTATATGCATTTGTGATTGGCTGATTGCTATCACATGGTACAGGGGGAGTGGAAACAGACATAACTTTGAAATTTGTTAAAAAAAAAATCTACTACTTATTTGATATTCAGAGTAAATGCTATTGCATTGTAATGTTATCTTGTATTTGTTGATTATGCAAATCTACTGTGTTGACTGGTCCTTTAAATACATTTTTCCTATTTAAAACTAAATACTTACCTGTAAAATAAACCCTAAGATAGCTACAATGTAATTAATAATTTATTTTACAGGTAACTTTGTATTTATTTTAGCTAGTTAGAATAGTTATTAAATAGTTATTAACTATTTAATAACTACCTAGCTAAAAGAAATTCAAAATTACCTGTAAAATAAATCCTAACCTAAGTTACAATTAAACCTAACACTACACTATCATTAAATTAATTAAATAAATTAGCTACAAATAACTACAATTAAATACAATTAAATAAACTAACTAAAGTACAAAAAATAAAAAAAACTAAGTTACAAAAAATAAAAAAAAATAAGTTACAAACATTTAAAAAATATTACAACAATTTTAAGCTACTTACACCTAATCTAAGCCCCCTAATAAAATAACAAAGCCCCCCAAAATAAAAAAATGCCCTAACCTATTCTACATTAAAAAGTTAACAGCTCTATTACCTTACCAGCCCTTAAAAGGGCCTTTTGCAGGGCATGCCCCAAAGAAATCAGCTCTTTTGCCTGTAAAATAAAAATACAACCCCCCCAACATTAAAACCCACCACCCACATACCCCTACTCTAACCCAAACCCCCCTTAAATAAACCTAACACTACCCCCCTGAAGATCATCCTACCTTTAGCTGTCTTCAGCCAGCCGACCACCGATGGAACAGAAGAGGACATCCGCAGTGGCTGAAGTCATCATCCAAGGAGCGCTGAAGAAGTCTTCCATCCGATTGAAGTCATCATCCAAGGGGCGCTGAAGAAGTCTTCTATCTGATTGAAGTCATCATCCAGGCGGCATCTTCAATCTTCATCCATCCGGAGCGGAGCGGAGCCATCTTCAGACCAGCCGACGCGGAGCCATCCTCTTCTAACGACGGACTAACTACAAATGACGGTTCCTTTAAGTGACGTCATCCAAGATGGCGTCCCTCGAATTCCGATTGGCTGATAGGATTCTATCAGCCAATCGGAATTAAGGTAGAAAAAATCTGATTGGCTGATTTAATCAGCCAATCAGATTGAGCTCGCATTCTTTTGGCTGTTCCGATCAGCCAATAGAATGCAAGCTCAATCTGATTGGCTGATTGGATCAGCCAATCGGATTGAACTTTAATCTGATTGGCTGATTAAATCAGCCAATCAGATTTTTCCTACCTTAATTCCGATTGGCTGATAGAATCCTATCAGCCAATCAGAATTCAAGGGACGCCATCTTGGATGACGTCACTTAAAGGAACCGTCATTTGTCGTTAGTCCGTCAGTAGAAGAGAATGGCTCCGCGTCGGCTCGTCTGAAGATGGCTCCGCTCCGCTCCGGATGGATGAAGATTCAAGACGCCGCCTGGATGATGACTTCAATCGGATGGAAGACTTCTTCAGCGCCCCTTGGATGATGACTTAAATCAGATGGAAGACTTCTTCAGCACCCCTTGGATGATGACTTCGGCCGCTGCGGATGTCCTCTTCTGTTCCATCAGTGGTCGGCTGGCTGAAGACGGCTAAAGGTAGGATGATCTTCAGGGGGGTAGTGTTAGGTTTATTTAAGGGGTGTTTGGGTTAGATTAGGGGTATGTGGGTGGTGGGTTTTAATGTTGGGGTTGTTGTATTTTTATTTTACAGGCAAAAGAGCTGATTTCTTTGGGGCATGCCCCGCAAAAGGCCCTTTTAAGGGCTGGTAAGGTAATAGAGCTGTTAACTTTTTAATGTAGAATAGGGTAGGGCATTTTTTTATTTTGGGGGGCTTTGTTATTTTATTAGGGGGCTTAGATTAGGTGTAAGTAGCTTAAAATTGTTGTAATATTTTTGAAATGTTTGTAACTTTTTTTTTTTTTGTAACTTAGTTTTTTTTATTTTTTGTTCTTTAGTTAGTTTATTTAATTGTATATAATTGTAGTTATTTGTAGCTAATTTATTTAATTAATTTAATGATAGTGTAGTGTTAGGTTTAATTGTAACTTAGGTTAGGATTTATTTTACAGGTAATTTTGTATTTCTTTTAGCTAGGAAGTTATTAAATAGTTAATAACTATTTAATAACTATTCTAACTAGCTAAAATAAATACAAAGTTAACTGTAAAATAAATATAAATCCTAAAATAGCTACAATGTAATTATTAATTACATTGTAGCTATCTTAGGGTTTATTTTACAGGTAAGTATTTAGTTTTAAATAGGATTAATTTAGTTAATAAGAGTTATAATATTTAGATGTATTTAATTAATATGTAAGTTAGGGGGGTGTTAGGGTTAGGGTTAGACTTAGGTTTAGGGGTTAATAATTTTATTATAGTGGCGGCGGTGTAGGGAGGGCAGAATAGGGGTTAATAGGTATTATGTAGGTGGCGGCAGGGTCCGGGAGCGGTGGTTTAGGGGTTAACATATTTATTGTAGTGGCTGCGGGGTCCGGGAGCGGCAGTTTAGGGGTTAACATATTTATTATAGTGGCAGCAGGGTCTGGGAGCGGCGGTTTAGGGGTTAACATATTTATTATAGTGGCTTTGGGGTCCGGGAGCGGCGGTAAAGGGGTTAATCAGTTTATTAGAGTGGCGGTGGGCTCTGGGAGCAGCGGTTTAAGGGGTAATACATTTATTTAGTTGTGGCGGTGTAGGGGGGGCAGATTAGGGGTGTTTAGACTCAGGGTACATGTTAGGGTGTTAGGTGTACACACTTCCCATAGGAATCAATGGGATGTCGGGCAGCAGTGAACATGAACTTTCGCTATGGTCAGACTCCCATTGATTCCTATGGGATCCGCCACCTCCAGGGTGGCAGATTGAAAACCAGGTACGCTGGGCCGGAAAAGTGCCGAGCGTACTTGATAGTTTTTTGATAACTAGCAAAAGTAGTCAGATTGTGCCAAACGTGTGTTTGGAACATCTGGAGTGACATAAGCTTCGATCCACCGGACTCAGTCCGACACAGATCGATTCTTACGTCACTCCAGATGTTCCAAACCGTGGTTTCAAGAACCCTGGTATATACGATGAACATTTTGTGTTACCAGAAAGTTTTACTACATAAATACTATTATGTAATGACACAGCCAAAATGTGATTATAAGACATTCAAAACAAAGATAAAACAATTTAATTGCGGTCACATATAATTCATGAGAAATAATCTATGTTTACTTAATTTTTAAAGTCTGTAATTTATAAAAATTAAATAAATTACAACAATGATTTTATTTGTGACAAATTATTATTTTTGTCTACATAGGAGGGATCACATGAACAAGTAAGAAAATAGATCTCACCATCAATTTTAGATGACATAAAAGGTGTCTTTATAAAAGACATAAACTAGAAAGTTGTTTAAAATTGCATACTCTTTTACCTGTTTGAACCATTGAACTTTAAATTAACACTAACTGAGCATTTCAAATCATTCAGATAAATAAATATTGTAAATAAAATTCTATCAAAATCTATTTAACAAATTACAATCTAAATTGAAATATAATAGTGAAAACAAAATAAATATTTAATTTTATTCAACTTAAATTGAATGATTTTGGTGTTAATTATCAAACACTAATGACTGATTTAGCATATTTTCACATTTCTAAGTACCATTCCTCGAATTCCTCTTGGTAATTATTATAATTATTACTTTATAGTACAGGAGAGAAACTTTCTTACTCTGTATCTCTCGCGTTAATATAGAAAAACAAGTATGCAGAATTTAAATTTATTTTAACTAGGTACAATAGCTATTAAATAGTTATTAACTATTTAATAGCTACCTAGATAAAATAAAAACAAACTAACCTAAGTTTCAATTACACCTAACACTACACTATCATTAAATAAATTATTCCTATTTAAAACTAAATACTTACCTGTAAAATAAACCCAAAGATAGCTACAATGTAATTAATGTAATTTATTAACCCCCAACCTGCGGATCCCGGACCCCGCCGCACTAAATAAATTGTTTAACCCCTAAACCGCCACTCCCAGACCCCGCCGCCACCTATATTAAACCTATTAACCCCTAATCTGCCCCCCCCTACACCGTCGCCACCTATAATAAATTTATCAACCCCTATCCTGCCCCCCCTACACCGCCGCAACCTATAATAAATTTATTAACCCCTAAACCTAAGTCTAAAACTAACCCTAACATCCCCCTATCTTAAATATTAATTAAATAAATCTAAATAAATATAACTCTAATTAAATTAATTATTCCTATTTAAAACTAAATACCTATAAAATAAACCCTAATATAGCTACAATATTACTAATAATTATATTGTAGCTATTTTAGGATTTGTATTTTTATTTTACAGGCAAATTTAAATTTATTTTAACTAGGTACAATAGCTATTAAATAGTTATTAACTATTTAATAGCTACCTAGATAAAATAAAAACAAATTTACTTGTAAAATATAAACTAACCTAAGTTTCAATTACACCTAACACTACACTATCATTAAATAAATTATTCCTATTTAAAACTAAATACTTACCTGTAAAATAAATCTTAAGATAGCTACAATGTAATTAATAATTACATTGTAGCTATCTTAGGATTTGTATTTATTTCCGGAGTGGAGCCTTCTTAAAACGAGCCGACATGGAGCCATCCTCTTCCAACGACGCCTACCCGACGAATGGATATTCCTTTAAGTGACGTCAACAGATCGGAACAGCCAATAGAATGCAAGCTCAATCTGATTGGCTGATTGGATCAGCCAATCAGATTTTTCCTACCTTAATTCCCATTGGCTGATAGAATCCTATCAGCCAATCAGAATTCGAGGGACGCCATCTTGGATGACGTCACTTAAAGGAATATCCATTCGTCGGGTAGGCGTCGTTGGAAGAGGATGGCTCCACGTCGGCTCGTTTTAAGAAGGCTCCGCTCCAGATGGATGAAGATTGAAGACGCCGCATGGATGAAGACTTCTATCGGATGGAAGACCTCTTCAGCGCCCCTTAGGTGATGACTTCGTCCGCTGCGAATGTCCTCTTCTGTTCCATCGGTGGTCGGCTGGCTGAAGACGACTCAAGGTAGGGAGATCTTCAGGGGGTTAGTGTTTTTTTAAGGGGGGTTTGGGTGGGTTAGAGTAGGGGTATGTGGGTGGTGGGTTTTAATGTTGGGGGGGTTGTATTTTTTTTTTAACATGCAAAAGAGCTGATTACTTTGGGGCATGCCCCGCAAAAGGCCCTTTTAAGGGCTGGTAATAGAGCTGTTAACTTTTGTAATGTAGAATAGGGTAGGGCATTTTTTTATTTTGGGGGGCTTTGTTATTTTATTAGGGGGCTTAGATTAGGTGTAATTAGCTTAAAAATCTTGGAATATTTTTTTATTTTTTGTAATTTTTTTTTTTTTTGTACTTTAGTTAGTTTATTTAATTGTATTTAATTGTAGGTATTTGTAGTTAATTAATTTAATTAAGTTAATGATAGTGTAGTGTTAGGTTTAATTGTAACTTAGGTTAGGATTTATTTTACAGGTAATTTTGTATTTCTTTTAGCTAGGTTGTTATTAAATAGTTAATAACTATTTAATAACTATTGTACCTAGTTAAAATAAATATAAAGTTACCTGTAAAATAAATATAAATCCTAAGATAGCTACAATGTAATTATTAATTACATTGTAGCTATCTTAGGGTTTATTTTACAGGTATTTTGTTTTAAATAGGAATAATTTAGTTAATGATAGTGTAGTGTTAGGTGTAATTGAAACTTAGGTTAGTTTATATTTTACAGGTAAATTTGTTTTTATTTTATCTAGGTAGCTATTAAATAGTTAATAACTATTTAATAGCTATTGTACCTAGTTAAAATGAATTTAAATTTGCCTGTAAAATAAAAATAAATCCTAAAATAGCTACGATATAATTATTAGTAATATTGTAGCTATATTAGGGTTTATTTTATAGGTAAGTATTTAGTTTTAAATAGAAATAATTAATTTAATTAGAGTTATATTTATTTAGATTTATTTAATATTTAAGATAGGGGGATGTTAGGGTTAGTGTTAGACTTAGGTTTAGGGGTTAATAAATTTATTATAGGTTGCGGCGGTGTAGGGGGGGCAGGATAGGGGTTGATAAATTTATTATAGGTGGCGACGGTGTAGGGGGGGGCAGATTAGGGGTTAATAGGGGTTAATAATTTTATTATAGGTTGCAGCGGTGTAGGGGGAGCAGGATAGGGGTTGATAAATTTATTATAGGTGGCGACGGTGTAGGGGGGTGCAGATTAGGGGTTAATAAGTTTAATATAGCAGGCGGCGGGGTCCGGGAGCGGTGGTTTAGGGGTTAAACAATTTATTTAGTTGTGGCGGGGTCCGGGATCCGCAGGTTAGGGGTTAATACATTTATTATAGGTGTGGCGGGGTCTAGGAGCGGCGGTTTAGGGGTTAATAACTTTATTTAGTTCCGGGGGGCTCTTGGGGTGCCGGTATAGGGGGTAGAATAGTGTAGTTTAGTGTGGGTGCTTAGTGACAGCTTATCAATAAAGCTGGGAAAAAGCCGAAGAGCAGCGAGATCGGATGAGTGATAACTATCACAGTCCGCTGCTCATTGCCCCGTACTTGGTGCGCAGCTTTTTGACAGCTTTTTTGATAACTTTGGCGAGCGAATTCAGGACTGCGGCGGCGATGTGAGGTGAGATTAGGCGGGCGTATTGGGGCTGGCGAAGGCAGGTAAGTAGACGGCTTGAAAACTAGGGGCCATGGTATCTAAATCTAAGTTACTATCTCTATCAGAATAAGACCACCTGTGAAAAGGTTTTTTTCTCTCTCACATTCCAACAAATCATCACAAGGGAGCACAAGGGAGTTGGAATCCTCAAGAGGCGAGGTTACCAATCAATATTTTAGAACTCCAAGCTCTGGGCACTTCAGGCTTGGCCTCTACTAAAGAGAGAATCGTTTTCGTTTTCAGACAGACAATATCACAACTGCGGCATATGTCAATCATCAAGGTGGGACTCGCAGTCCTTTAATGATGAAATAAGTATCTTGAATAGAATTCAACTCCTGTCTAATTTCTGCAATACATATCCCAGGTGTAGACAATTGGGAAGTGGATTATCTCAGCCATCAGACTTTACATCTAGGGGAGTGGTCTCTCCATCCAGATGTATTTTGTCAGATTGTATAGATGTGGGGTCTTCAAGAAATAGATCTCATGGCATCCCATCTAAACAAGAAAAGTTCCCAGGTATCTTTCCAGATTCAGGGATACTCCAGTAGATGCGTTAGCAGTTCCTTGGCCATACCAACCTGCTTACATATTTCCGCCTCTAGTTCTTCTTCCAAGGGTGATCTCCAAGATCATAATGGAACAATTGCATGTGTTTTTGATAGCACTAGCATGGCCTCATAGATTTTGGTTTGCGGATTTTGTCCGGATGTCAAATTGCTAACCTTGGCCACTTCCTTTAAGACCAGACCTTCTGTCTCAAAGGCCGTTTTTCCATCAGGATTTCAAATCGCTAAATGTAAAGGTATGGAAATTAAACGCTTAGTGCTTAGCCATAGAGGTTTCTCTGACTCAGTGATTAACACTGTACTACAGGTTCGTAAGTCTGTTTCATGAAAGATTTATTATTGGGTTTGGAAAACCTATATTTCATGGTGTTCTCATAAATTCTCTTGGCGTTCTTTTAGAATTCCTAGAATTTTACAGTTTCTTCAGTATGGTTTGGATAAAGGTTTGTCTGCAAGTACTTTTAAGGGACAAATCTCTGCTCTTTCTGATTTATTTCATAGAAAGATTGCTAAGCTTCCTGATATTGACTGTTTTGTTCAGGCTTTTGTTCGTATCAAGCCTGTTATTAAATCAATCTCTCCTCGTTGGAGTCTTAATTTGATTTTGAAGGCTTTGCAGGCTCCTCCTTTTGAGCCTATGCATTTTTTGGATATTAAACTACTTTTTTGGAAAGTGTTGTTCCTTTTGGCTATCTCTTCAGCTAGAAGAGTTTCTGATTTGTCTGCTCTCTCTTGTGAGTCTCCTTTTCTGATTTTCCATCAAGATAAGGCTGTTTTGCGGACTTTGTTTAAATTTCTTCCTAAGGTTGTGAATTTCAACAACATTAGTAGGGAAACTGTTGTTCCTTTCTTGTGTCCAAATCCTAAGAATAATCTTAAAAGATCTTTACATTCTTTGGATGTTGTAAGAGCGTTGACATTATATGTCGAAGCTACTAAATATTTCAGGAAGACTTCTAGTTTATTTGTTGCTTTTTCTGGTCCTAGGAAAGGTCAGAAAGACTCTGCCATTTCTTTCGCATCTTGGTTAAAGCTTTTGATTCACAAGGCTTATTTGGAGGGGGGGCAATCTCCGCCTCAGAGAATTACAGCTCATTCTACTACATCAGTCACCACTTCTTGGGCTTTTAATAATGAAAAGCAGCAACTTGGTCTTCTTTGCATACATTTACAAAATTTTACTATTTTGATGTATTTGCTTCTTCTGAAGCAGTCTTTGGTATAAAAGTTCTTCAGGCAGCTGTCTCAGTTTGATTCTTCTGCTTATGATTTAAGTTTTTTTCTTGTAATTTATGTGAAATTTATGACAAAGACTTAATTTTTTTGTGTGGATTTAATTTTTTCAGTGGAAATAGCTGTTTTTATTTTATCCCTCCCTCTCTAGTGACTCTTCTGTAGTCTTCCACATCTTGGGTATTTCTATCCCATACGTCACTAGCTCATGGACTCTTGCCAATTACATGAAAGAAAACATAATTTATGTAAGAACTTACCTAATAAATTAATTTCTTTCTTATTGGCAAGAGTCCATGAGGCCCACTTTTATGGTGGTTATGATTTTTGTATAAAAGCACAATTATATTTCCAGTTCCTCTTTTTGTATGCTTTTTTACTCTTTATTTTATCACCCCACTTCTTGGCTATTCGTTAAACTGAATTGTGGGTGTGGTGAGGGGTGTATTTAAAGGGATTTTGAGGTTTAGGAAACTTTGCCCCTCCTGGTAGGATTGTATATCCCATACGTCACTAGCTCATGGACTTGCCAATATGAAAGAAATTAATTTATCAGGTAAGTTCTTACATAAATTATGTTTTTTTACAATATTTTGCCCAGCAGGAGCTTTGCAATTACACACAGTACACACGCAAGTGCACAGTAATGTATTTTTTTGTTTTCATAAAAGCTGGGAAAATGTTACCTTATGAGAACTATTGCTATGATATTTTCAATAAAGATTTGCACAGTGAAATCCACTATAACTTTGTCTAAAATTTATCACATGGGAATTGAAAAATGTCTAAATATTTTTTTAAAAAGTACCGAGCTATTTGATTCAAATTTCTTCAAATGGTTCATAGTCATTACTAGACCAACATAAAATGCAAAGTTTCAAAGTGACTGAAAATTCCACTGGAACTATAAAACTATTTCATACTGTACTATGCACCAGTATAATTAGAAAGGATCCGGACCTAGTTATTATCTCCTAGCCTACTCAAGAATAGACCGTGATCTCTCTACACGGTTATGATAGATAATTTAAAGTCAACAGTAAAAACTGAAAGAGTGGCGCTAATTAAAGCTAAGGAGTGGGATTAGTATAAAGTAGATGTATATCTAGTTTCTACATGAAACATTCAGATTTAACAAAGCGGGTGTGATTAATCCATATTTATTAAGATAAAAAAAAAATATTGAAAGTAAACAGTCTAAAAAAACAATCTAAAAAATTGTTGTGGCAACAACATGTATGTTATCTAAAACATGGTCAAAATAAACAATTGATATAAATGCGTGAGGCTGATCAATCTAATAATACCCGTTATACAGTAATATCGATTCTATACAATCAAAAAAAGATTCATACAAGACTTTAAAACATACAGCTTGGTGTTTTGCAATATGCCTATAGTTACCAGTTTGTAGCTTCTTTAATATATCAAAGGTAATAATGTATCAGCTTTATGTAAGTGGAGACAGTATAACCACTTTGTTGTAACTATCTGAGCTTCTTTACTCCTAGTATGGAGATATTATACAGGTTGGTAGGCTATTCCTTTTATTCAGAAATGTAGTGGGTACTCTTATTTCAAACAGGTTCTCTTTGTTTAAGAAGTTCTGTTCTAGTTCATATGTAGTTCAAATGTGAAGAAAAGTGACCTTTTTCAGGTCTCTTGCTTATAGCAGCACAAGTCAAATGGCCTTTTGCTTATAGCGGTACAGGTCACTATTCAGTGTGTCTGTTACGTACTTGGATTCAGAGTTGTATTCAAAGTTGATGTTACTTATACTGACCCATCAGGTTTCATTTTTTGGGGCTTCTAGTATTGTTGTAGGGTTGTTACAGCTGGAAGGCAGACTTACCTTGCTATTTCTCTTCTACCTCACTTGGCGGGATGATTACAGCGTCTTCACTGCCCTGTCCGTTAGCTGGGTCATCTGACCTCCCTAGGTCTAATCCGGTGAAGGAAGCCGGTGATTAGTAGATTTTGAATTTGATGAGAAGAAATTGAAATTCCACTTTATCAAGATGACTTGTGAGGGTGGATATTCCTCTATTTATAGTCCAAAGTTACCCGTAACTCCATACTTAGCTCTTAAAGGGGTATTCACTCATATAGAGATGGTATTATCTTTGTTAATACAACATACATTTCTTATCTCACATAATACCTGATATATTTGAAGTAGTGTACTTATTTTTTAGGACAGTATGTTTATATTTTTATTCAGAAATCTTTTCTATAAAATTTCTATCCTCAAGATCAGTAAATGATGAAATATTATAAATTACGATTTGTATTTATTAGTTTTATTATACTCAAGAGAGAGTCAGTTGTATCTTCATCAGCTTAGTACAGGATACAAGAGTGTTTATTTCAAATATTTGTCAGATTTGAAGAGTGTATGGTACACCGTATTGTTATGTATTTAGAATAGTAATTAGATTTGTATTGTCATTATTCCATATACAGTGAGAACTTCTTTTTATTGTTACTTAATAAACTTTCTTGTGTGTCTTTTTTAATTAAAAGGATTCACATCTAATTCTGCATTTAGACCTCCAGTGGTCAATGTTGCAAAATTTACAATCAGCTCAGCTTCAGTTTGTAGTAGTTTTAGTGTGATATTTCCACCTCTTCCCAGTGTGATCTTTTTTACCCCCAAAAAAAGTAGGCCTTTAGTACTCTGGTTGTGAACCTCCTTGAAGTGTAGAGATAATAGATGATCTTTAAAGCCATTTTCTTTATTATTCAGATGTTGTCTGATTCTATCTTTTAGAGGTTGGCCCGTTTGTCCTAAATATTGCCTTTTACACGGGCATTGGATCACATATGCTATATTCTGATCCGTACATCTAATGGTTTCTCTTATTTTCAATTTAAAATCTGAGTTTGTTGCTTCTACAGTTTTGCATCTATTACTGAATTTGCATGCTTTGCATTTGTGACAAGGATAGAATCCTTCCAAAGTATTTCCTTGTATATCTTTATTCATCTTACCTTCACCTTTTTTAATTTCACTAGGGGCTAAAATTGTTTTGAGGTTCCTAGATCTGCAATATATTATTTTGGGTTTCGATTCTGATATATCACTAAGAAAAGGATCCTTCTGAATGTAGTGTGTTTATGTATGATTTTTTTTAATTAGTCTAAAATCAGAGTTGTAATGTGTAATGAATGTGGTGTCATAATTCTCAGCTCTTTTACCAATATTTCTACTTTCCTTGTTTTTCAAGAGGCTTTCTCTTTCACACTTTCGACACTTTTTAATGCTTCATTTACTAATTCTTCATTATAACCTCTTTCAAGGAAACGTTCTTTGAGTGTTTCAGCTTGTGCAAAAAAAATCATTAGTACATGAGCAGTTTTTTCTCAATCTTATAAATTGGCCTTTTGGCACATTTAGGCCTAGATTTGGAGTTCGGCGGTAGCCATCAAAACCAGCGTTAGAGGCTCCTAACGCTGGTTTTGGCCGCCCGCTGGTATTTGGAGTCAGTGATTAAAGGGTCTAACGCTCACTTTTCAGCCGCGACTTTTCCATACCGCAGATCCCCCTACGCCATTTGCGTAGCCTATCTTTTCAATGGGATCTTTCTAACGCTGGTATTTAGAGTCGTTTCTGAAGTGAGCGTTAGAGCTCTAACGACAAAACTCCAGCCGCCTGAAAAAAGCAGGAGTTAAGAGCTTTCTGGCTAACGCCGGTTCATAAAGCTCTTAACTACTGTACCCTAAAGTACACTAACACCCATAAACTACCTATGTACCCCTAAACCGAGGCCCCCCCACATCGCCGACACTCGATTAAAATTTTTAACCCCTAATCTGCCGACCGCCACCTACGTTATATTTATGTACCCCTAATCTGCTGCCCCTAACCCCGCCGACCCCTGTATTATATTTATTAACCCCTAACCTGTCCCCCACAACATCGCCGCCAGCTACTTAAAATAATTAACCCCTAATCTTCCGACCGCAAAGCGCCGCCACCTACGTTATCCCTATGTACCCCTAATCTGCTACCCCTAACACCGCCGACCCCTATATTATATTTATTAACCCCTAATCTGCCCCCCACAACGTCGCCGACACCTGCCTACACTTATTAACTCCTAATCTGCCGAGCGGACCTGAGCGCTACTATAATAAAGTTATTAACCCCTAATCCGCCTCACTAACCCTATCATAAATAGTATTAACCCCTAATCTGCCCTCCCTAACATCGCCGACACCTACCTTCAATTATTAACCCCTAATCTTCCGATCGGAGCTCACCGCTATTCTAATAAATGGATTAACCCCTAAAGCTAAGTCTAACCCTAACACTAACACCCCCCTAAGTTAAATATAATTTACATCTAACGAAATAAATTAACTCTTATTAAATAACTTATTCCTATTTAAAGCTAAATACTTACCTGTAAAATAAATCCTAATATAGCTACAATATAAATTATAATTATATTATAGCTATTTTAGGATTAATATTTATTTTACAGGCAACTTTGTAATTATTTTAACCAGGTACAATAGCTATTAAATAGTTAAGAACTATTTAACAGTTACCTAGTTAAAATAATAACAAATTTACCTGTAAAATAAATCCTAACCTAAGATATAATTAAACCTAACACTACCCTATCAATAAAATAATTAAATAAACTACCTACAATTACCTACAATTAACCTAACACTACACTATCAATAAATTAATTAAACACAATTCCTACAAATAAATACAATTAAATAAACTAGCTAAAGTACAAAAAATAAAAAAGAACTAAGTTACAGAAAATAAAAAAATATTTACAAACATAAGAAAAATATTACAACAATTTTAAACTAATTACACCTACTCTAAGCCCCCTAATAAAATAACAAAGCCCCCCAAAATAAAAAATTCCCTACCCTATTCTAAATTAAAAAAGTTACAAGCTCTTTTACCTTACCAGCCCTGAACAGGGCCCTTTGCGGGGCATGCCCCAAGAAGTTCAGCTCTTTTGCCTGTAAAAAAAAACATACAATACCCCCCCCCCCCAACATTACAACCCACCACCCACATACCCCTAATCTAACCCAAACCCCCCTTAAATAAACCTAACACTAATCCCCTGAAGATCTTCCTACCTTGTCTTCACCATCCAGGTATCACCGATCCGTCCTGGCTCCAAGATCTTCATCCAACCCAAGCGGGGGTTGGCGATCCATAATCCGGTGCTGAAGAGGTCCAGAAGAGGCTCCAAAGTCTTCCTCCTATCCAGCAAGAAGAGGACATCCGGACCGGCAAACATCTTCTCCAAGCGGCATCTTCGATCTTCTTCCATCCGGAGCGAAGCGGCAGGATCCTGAAGACCTCCAGCGCGGAACATCCATCCGGACCGACGACTGAACGACGAATGACTGTTCCTTTAAGGGACGTCATCCAAGATGGCGTCCCTCGAATTCCGATTGGCTGATAGGATTCTATCAGCCAATCGGAATTAAGGTAGGAATTTTCTGATTGGCTGATGGAATCAGCCAATCAGAATCTAGTTCAATCCGATTGGCCGATCCAATCAGCCAATCAGATTGAGCTCGCATTCTATTGGCTGATCGGAACAGCCAATAGAATGCGAGCTCAATCTGATTGGCTGATTGGATCAGCCAATCGGATTGAACTTGATTCTGATTGGCTGATTCCATCAGCCAATCAGAAAATTCCTACCTTAATTCCGATTGGCTGATAGAATCCTATCAGCCAATCGGAATTCGAGGGACGCCATCTTGGATGACGTCCCTTAAAGGAACAGTCATTCGTCGTTCAGTCGTCGGTCCGGATGGATGTTCCGCGCTGGAGGTCTTCAGGATCCTGCCGCTTCGCTCCGGATGGAAGAAGATCGAAGATGCCGCTTGGAGAAGATGTTTGCCGGTCCGGATGTCCTCTACTTGCCGGATAGGAGGAAGACTTTGGAGCCTCTTCTGGACCTCTTCTGGACCGGATTATGGATCGCCAACCCCCGCTTGGGTTGGATGAAGATCTTGGAGCCAGGACGGATCGGTGATACCTGGATGGTGAAGACAAGGTAGGAAGATCTTCAGGGGATTAGTGTTAGGTTTATTTAAGGGGGGTTTGGGTTAGATTAGGGGTATGTGGGTGGTGGGTTGTAATGTTGGGGGGGGGGGGTATTGTATGTTTTTTTTTACAGGCAAAAGAGCTGAACTTCTTGGGGCATGCCCCGCAAAGGGCCCTGTTCAGGGCTGGTAAGGTAAAAGAGCTTGTAACTTTTTTAATTTAGAATAGGGTAGGGAATTTTTTATTTTGGGGGGCTTTGTTATTTTATTAGGGGGCTTAGAGTAGGTGTAATTAGTTTAAAATTGTTGTAATATTTTTCTTATGTTTGTAAATATTTTTTTATTTTCTGTAACTTAGTTCTTTTTTATTTTTTGTACTTTAGCTAGTTTATTTAATTGTATTTATTTGTAGGAATTGTGTTTAATTAATTTATTGATAGTGTAGTGTTAGGTTAATTGTAGGTAATTGTAGGTAGTTTATTTAATTATTTTATTGATAGGGTAGTGTTAGGTTTAATTATATGTTAGGTTAGGATTTATTTTACAGGTAATTTTGTTATTATTTTAACTAGGTAACTATTAAATAGTTCTTAACTATTTAATAGCTATTGTACCTGGTTAAAATAATTACAAAGTTGCCTGTAAAATAAATATTAATCCTAAAATAGCTATAATATAATTATAATTTATATTGTAGCTATATTAGGATTTATTTTACAGGTAAGTATTTAGCTTTAAATAGGAATCATTTATTTAATAAGAGTTAATTTATTTCGTTAGATAAAAATTATATTTAACTTAGGGGGGTGTTAGTGTTAGGGTTAGACTTAGCTTTAGGGGTTAATCCATTTATTAGAATAGCGGTGAGCTCCGATCGGAAGATTAGGGGTTAATAATTGAAGGTAGGTGTCGGCGATGTTAGGGAGGGCAGATTAGGGGTTAATACTATTTATGATAGGGTTAGTGAGGCGGATTAGGGGTTAATAACTTTATTATAGTAGCGCTCAGGTCCGCTCGGCAGATTAGGGGTTAATAAGTGTAGGCAGGTGTCGGCGACGTTGAGGGGGGCAGATTAGGGGTTAATAAATATAATATAGGGGTCGGCGATGTTAGGGCAGCAGATTAGGGGTACATAGGGATAACGTAGGTTGCGGCGGTTTACGGAGCGGCAGATTAGGGGTTAAAAAAAATATGCAGGGGTCAGCGATAGCGGGGTCGGCAGATTAGGGGTTAATAAGTGTAAGGTTAGGGGTGTTTAGACTCGGGGTACATGTTAGAGTGTTAGGTGCAGACGTAGGAAGTGTTTCCCCATAGGAAACAATGGGGCTGTGTTAGGAGCTGAACGCTGCTTTTTTGCAGGTGTTAGGTTTTTTTTCAGCTCAAACAGCCCCATTGTTTCCTATGGGAGAATCGTGCACGAGCACGTTTTTGAGGCCGGCCGCGTCCGTAAGCAACTCTGGTATCGAGAGTTGCATTTGCGGTAAAAATGCTCTACGCTCCTTTTTTGGAGCCTAACGCAGCATTTGATTAAACTCTCGATACCAGAGTTAATTTTATGGTGCGGCCAGAAAAAAGCCCGCGGAGCGTTAACAGCCCTTTTACCGCCGAACTCCAAATCTAGGCCTTAGTTTCCATTGGTCATAATGGCAGCTTTTAAAATATTTCAATATTTCAATATTTCAACAGTTATATCTAGAAAGTTTATCTTTTGTTTGCTGTATTCATAAGTGAAAGAGAGACCCCAGGAGTTGTCATTTAGGTCTTTCATAAACATATTTAATAGCTCTTCACCTCCCGCCCAGATGAAGAACATATCATCAATGTACCACTTAAAGAGTACGAGGTTTGAACTCCAGGGGGTGTTCAAGATATTTATCTGCTCAAATCTTCCCATGAAAAGATTTGCATAACTGGGCGCAAACCTCGTATCCATTGCGGTCCCTTTTGTTTGAAGAAAGCATTCTCCTTTGAAATTATAATAGTTGTTAGTTAATATAAAATGTATACATTGCAGAATAAAGTCTTCCTGTGTAGTGGGTAGATTTTCATCATTGTGAAGAAAAAATTTGGTTGAGTCTATCCCTAGGGTGTGTTTTATGTTTGTGTAGAGAGCACTTACATTGCATGTTACTAGAATGAAATCTTGGGTCCAAGTGGTTCCTTTTATGTTGTTCAAAAATTATGTTGAGTCTTTTAAATATGTGTGAAGGTTTGTAACATATGGCTGTCGAAACGCGTAGCAAAAGAGTGACTTGTGAAACTGTGTACCTGTTTACACATTTGATACCCACAGACGTCTAAAGTGGAATTTCAATTGCTTCTCATCTAATTCAAAATCTACTAATCACCGGCTTTCTTCACCGGATTGGACCTAGGGAGGTCAGATGACCCAGCTAACGGACAGGGCAGTGAAGACGCTGTAATCATCCCGCCAAGCAAGGTAGAAGAGAAACAGCAAGGTAAGTCTGCCATCTAGCTGTAACAACCCTACAACCATACTAGAAGCCCAAAAAAACAAAACCTGAACGGTCAGTATAAGTAACATCAACTTTGAATACAACTCTGAATCCAAGTACGTAATAGACACTCTGAATAACATCTGGGAACATTTGTGACCTGTACCGCTATAGCAAAAGGCCATTTGACTTGTGCTGCTATAAGCAAGAGACCTAAAAAAAGTAACTTTTCTTCACATCTGAACTACATATAAACTATAACGGAACTTTTTAAACAAAGAGAACCTGTTTGAAATAAGAGTACCCACTACATGTCTGAATAAAAGAAATAGCCTATCAACCTGTATAATATCTCCATACTAAGAGTAAACAAGCTCAGATAGTTAGAACAAAGTGGTTATACTGTCTCCACTTACATAAAGCTGATACATTATTACCTTTGATATATTAAAGAAGCTACAAACTGGTAACTATAAGCTTATTGCAAAACGCCAAGCTGTATGTTTTAAAGTCTAGTATGAATCTTTTTTTGATTGTATAGAATCGATATTACAGTATAAAGGGTATTATTAGATTGATTAGCCTCACGCATTTATATCAATTGTTTATTTTGACCATGTTTTAGATAACATACATGTTGTTGCCACAACTATTTTTTAGATTGTTTTTTTAGACTGTTTACTTTCAATATTTTATTTTTTTTATCTTAATAAATATGTATTAATCACACCCGCTTTGTTAAATCTGAATGTTTCATGTAGAAACTAGATATACATCTAATTTATACTAATCCCACTCCTTAGCTTTAATTAGCGCCACTCTTTCAGTTTGTACTATGCACCAGTAATACAGGTTTAAATTTATATATCTGGAATAAAGCTGCAATCCATGCACAAATAAAATATCAATTTTGTAATATATTCCTTTAATTCAGAATTCCACCTTAAGTGAAAGTGTTTTGATTACATACAAGCTGTTACCTTTTTGCTTTACTTCTGTTAATGGCCATCATATAGTGAAAGTGTTATGGTTATTTCTAATGCTAATCCCCACTTCTTTTATATTCAGTTTTGCACCTTGTAGAATGATTTGCATTCTAGATATTACCAAGGTCATCTGGCCATTTCTTACTCCCATCTGTTGTTTTCAAATTATTTGCAAACATTATACCAATTATCTGAGTAGGATATCATCTCATATTCAAATTTAGAAAATAAATGCCTTAAAGGATTATTTCAGTAGAGATGAAATTCTATTTACTGCCAAAATAACAGGTATAATTGTAAACTTATGGATAAATTAGTTGTTGCTTAAAGTTCTAGTAGCTTAATTAACCCTATTATGGAACAACATTTGTGGAAGGTTATAGTATTTTTAGCATAATTAGTAATGTTAATTGATGATGGAAATGAAATAAATTTAAAAAGAATTAAAGTCTCCTTTAACATATGCCCAGACTTAAGTATAACATAAACAAACAATTATTATAGATGATTCATCATGATTTGTTTAAATTATTTACATAAATATTGCAAACCAGTCAGATAATGTCAATTAAGATAATTAAAATTTAACCTTCATTTAAATTACTTATGGGAACTTAATGATAACATTTAATATCATAATGCTTCCTAACAATTACTAATATACCAAACAGCCCTAATATAATGCTGGTTAACTTTAATTATAGTAATTGTTAGCTCAGTGTTGTGGTTCCTTTATTTATGACTATCCACATTAAGGGCCAGATTACAAGTGGAGCAGTATTTAACATTCCTGCTTGCGAGCTAATTCCGCTAGAAGTAAGATTTTTGGGCGCATCACGTAGCGCTTGTATTACAAGTTGAAAGTAAAAAATTGGCACTCGCTTGCTAACCCGATTGGTGCAAAAAGCCGAACTTCGAATATTGCGTTCACGTAAACGTTTTCCCCTATAGAAGTCAATGGAGCAAAAAAAGTGGGGGAAAAAATCCCTACTCGCGTGCAAACCCAATCACATATTCCCAAGTGCGCTAAACCAGACTTTAAAATATTAATATTTCCCATTCCAATGTTCTCCACATAGCAGAATATGTTCTATCTATTCATAAATACATTTATATATATATATATATATATATATATATATATATATATATATATATATATATAATGCATCAGCACTCCATTTATATATAATTACTCCCCAAAAATGAAAGGATTAGTGGGGTACCCCCCAAAATTAATTCCCTTCCACCTGTGCACGGAGAGTTAAATAATTGAATATAGAGCTAAAAGAGAAGATGGTAACTCTTAATCTAGCACATAGAGTAGGGATAAATAAAGTAAATAAAGTTAATCAGATTAGTACTGACCTATAGAAAACACAGGCAAATAGCAGGTCAAGTTATAAATCACATTTATCAGAAATCAAAATTATAGCAACAAAACATAGTATACATATTCAAAATTGTTGTGGCAACAAAATTAAATTGACTGAAAGTCCCATATAAATCTGTGAATCGTATTAAGGAACCCTATATTTCTGATAAATGTGATTTATAACTTGACCTGCTATTTGCCTGTGTTTTCTATAGTTCAGTACTAATCCGATTAACTTTATTTACTTTATTTATCCCTATGTGCTGGATTAAGAGTTACTATCTTCTCTTTTAGCTCTATATATATACATAATGGTATTTTGGTGCAATATATATCTATACCTATATATATAGATAGATTATTATATATAGGTATAAAAATATACAGAGATATATATATAGATATACAGTATATATATATATATATATATATATACCGTATATTTATTTTTATTTATTTATCTATAAAATATTTTACCAGGAAGGATACATTGAGATTTTTCTAATTTTCAAGTATGTCCTGGGATCACAAAACATTGCAATTGATACAATAGGGTACAATAAAATTCAAAAACAATAACAATACACAATAGATGCAAAAATTTTACATAGAACAGGTAAGAAATATATAATCAACCATGACAGGTGCATTATGTTTTGAGATATGTAGAGAGGGATCTCTTAAAGGATATTAGGCTTGGGGAAGGTTTGAAAGTGTGCGGGAGGTCATTCCATAATTGTGGTGCTCTGTATATATATATATATATATATATATATATATATATATAAATAGATAGATAGATAGATAGATAGATAGATATGTATATATATACTGTATATATTGATATATATATAGATATATAGATATATAGATATTTATAAATACATAGAACATTTTCTGCTATTTGCAGAACATTGAACAGTATTACACTTTATTATATATATATATATATATATATATATATATATACAGTGGGGGAAAAAAGTATTTAGTCAGCCACCAATTGTACAAGTTCTCCCACTTAAGAATATGAGAGAGGCCTGTAATTTTCATCATAGGTATACCTCAACTATGAGAGACAAAATGTGGAAACAAATCCAGACAATCACATTGTCTGATTTGGAAATAATTTATTTGCAAATTATGGTGGAAAATAAGTATTTGGTCACCTACAAACAAGCAAGATTTCTGGCTCACACAGACCTGTATCTTCTTCTTTAAGAGGCTCCTCTGTCCTCCACTCATTACCTGTATTAATGGCACCTGTTTGAACTTGTTATCAGTATAAAAGACACCTGTCCACAACCTCAAACAGTCACACTCCAAACTCCACTATGGTGAAGACCAAAGAGATGTCGAAGGACACCAGAAACAAAATTGTAGACCTGCTCCAGGCTGGGAAGACTGAATCTGCAATATGCAAGCAGTTTGGTGTGAAGAAATCAACTGTGGGAGCAATAATTAGAAAATGGAAGACATACAAGACCACTGATAATCTCCCTCGATCTGGGGCTCCACGCAAGATCTCACCCCGTGGGGTCAAAATGATCACAAGAACGGTGAGCAAACATCCCAGAACCACATGGGGGGACATAGTGAATGACCTGCAGAGAGCTGGGACCAACGTAACAAAGGCTACCATCAGTAACACACTATGCTGCCAGGGACTCAGATCCTGCAGTGCCAGAAGTGTCTGCCTGCGTAAGCCAGTACATGTCCGGGCCTGTCTGAAGTATGCTAGAGAGCATTTGGATGATCCAGAAGCCAACAAAGGATATATAACAAAGTATTGAGATGAACTTTTGATATTGACCAAATACTTATTTTTCACCATAATTTGCAAATAAATTCTTTCCAAATCAGACAATGTGATTGTCTGGATTTGTTTCCACATTTTGTCTCTCATAGTTGAGGTATACCTATGATGAAAATTACAGGCCTCTCTCATCTTCTTAAGTGGGAGAACTTGCACAATTGGTGGCTGACTAAATACTTTTTTTCCCCACTGTATATATATATATATATATATATATATATATATATATATATATATATATATATTCGCACATTAAAGAAGGCACTCTCCGTTTACATAAGCCGTTTATCAATATCAATAAACGGCTTATGTAAACGGAGAGTGCCTTCTTTAATGTGCGAATATTTGATTGTTTGGAAGCGCACCCCGGCAGCTGGATGTGAAAAGAGTGCTGGCTCCCTGCTTCTGTGTGTATATATATATATATATATATATACTAGTCCTAAAGCCCGTGTACACGGACCATTTTTTGCAGTAAAGAGGTCCACCCCTTTGCTCTCTCTCTATCCCCCCTCTCTTTTGCTCTCTCTCTCTCCCCTCTCGTTTGCTCTCTCTCTCCCCCTCTCTTTTACTCTCTCTCTTCCCCCTCTCTCTTCCCCCTCTCTTTTGCTCTTCCTTCCCCCTCTCTTTCGCTCTCTCTCTCCCCCCTCTCTTTTACTATCTCTCTTACCCCTCTCTTTTGCTCTCTCTCTTCCCCTCTCTTTTGCTCTCTCACCCCCTCTCTTTTGCTGTCTCTCTCCCTCTCTTTTGCTCTCTCTCTTCCCCTCTCTCTTTTGCTCTCTCTCTCCCCCCCCTCTATTTTGCTCTCTCTCTCCCCCCTCTATTTTGCTCTCCCTCTCTCTCTTTTTCTCTCACTCTCCACTCTCTTTTGCTCTCTCTCCCCTCTCTTTTGCTCTCTCTCCCCCTTGTTTGCTGTCTCTCTCCCTCTCTTTTGCTCTCTCTCCCCCCTCTCTTTTGCTCTCCCTCTCTCTCTTTTTCTCTCTCTCTCTCCACTCTCTTTTGCTCTCTCTCCCCTCTATTTTGCTCTCTCTCCCCTCTCTCTTTTGCTCTCTCTCTCTCCCTCTCTTTTGCTGTCTCTCTCCCTCTCTTTTGCTGTCTCTCTCCCTCTCTTTTGCTCTCTCTCTTCCCCCCTCTCTTTTGCTCTCTCTCTCCCCCCTCTCTTTTGCTCTCCCTCTCTCTCTTTTTCTCTCTCTCCACTCTCTTTTGCTCTCTCTCTCCCCTCTCTTTTGCTCTCTCTCCCCTCACTATTTTGCTATTTCTCTCCCTCTCTTTTGCTCTTTCTCTCCCTCTCTTTTGCTGTCTCTCTCTCTCTTTTGCTCTTTCTCTCTCCCCTCTCTCTTTTGCTGTCTCTCTCCCATCTCTTTTGCTCTCTCTCCCCCTCTCTTTTGCATGCTCTCTCTCCCCTCTCTCTTTTACTCTCTCCCCTTTCTTTTGCTCTCTCTCCCCCTCTCTTTTGCTCTTTCTATCCCCCCTCTTTTGTTCTCTCTCCCCCCTCTTTTACTCTCTCTCTCCCCCCTCTCTTTTGCACTTTCTCTCTCCCCTCTCTTTTGCTCTCTCTCTCCCCCTCTCTTTTACTCTCTCTCTCTTCCCCCTCTCTCTTCCCCCTCTCTTTTGCTCTCTCTCCCCTCTCTTTTGCTCTCTCTCCTCCTTGTTTGCTGTCTCTCTCCCTCTCTTTTGCTCTCTCTCTCTCCCCCCTCTCTTTTGCTCTCCCTCTCTTTCTTTCTCTCTCTCTCTCTCTCCACTCTCTTTTGCTCTCTCTCCACTCTATTTTGCTCTCTCTCCCCTCTCTTTTGCTCTCTCTCACCTCTCTCTTTTGCTCTCTCTCCCTCTCTTTTTGATGTCTCTCTCCCTCTCTTTTGCTGTCCCTCTCCCTCTCTTTTGCTCTCTCTCTTCCCCCCTCTCTTTTGCTCTCTCTCTCCCCCCTCTCTTTTGCTCTCCCTCTCTCTCTTTTTCTATCTCTCCACTCTCTTTTGCTCTCTCTCTCCCCTCTCTATTGCTCTCTCTCCCCTCTCTATTTTGCTCTTTCTCTCCCTCTCTTTTGCTCTCTCTCTTCCTCTCTTTTGCTCTCTCTCTCTCTTTTGCTCTTTCTCTCTCCCCTCTCTCTTTTGCTGTCTCTCTCCCATCTCTTTTGCTCTCTCTCCCCCTCTCTTTTGTGCGCTCTCTCTCCCCTCTCTCTTTTACTCTCTCCCCTTTCTTTTGCTCTCTCTCTCCCTCTCTTTTGCTCTTTCTATCCCCCCTCTTTTGTTCTCTCTCCCCCCTCTTTTGCTCTCTCTCTCCCCCCTCTCTTTTGCTCTTTCTCTCTCTTTTTTTCTCTCTCTCCCCTCTCTTTTGCTCTCTCTCCCCTCTCTCTTTTGCTCTCTCTCCCCCTCTCTTTTGCTGTCTCTCTCGCTCTCTTTTGCTCTCTCTCCCCCTTTCTTTTGCACTCTCCCCCCTCTCTTTTGCACTCTCCCCCTCTCTTTTGCGCTCTCTATCTCCCCCTCTCTTTTACTCGCTCCCCTTTCTTTTGCTCTCTCTCCACCCTCTCTATTGCTCTATTTCTACCCTCTCTCTTTTGCTGTATCTCTCCCTCTCTTTAACTCTCTCCCCTCTCTATTTTGCTCTCTCTCTTCCCCCTCTCTTTTGCTCTCTCTCCCCCTCTTTTGCTCTCTCTCTCTCCCCCTCTTCTGCTCTCTCTCCGCTCTCTCTTTTGCTGTCTCTCTTCCTCTCTCCCTCCCCCCTCTTCTGCTCTCTCTCTCCCCTCTCTCTTTTGCTCTCTCCCCCCTCTCTTTTGCTCTCTCTCTTTTGCTCTCTCTATGCCCCCTCTTTTGCTCTTTCCCCCTCTATTTTGCTGTCTCTCTCCCTCTCTTTATCCCCCCTCTTCTGCTCTCTCTATACCCCCTCTTTAGAGCTCTTTGTCTCTCATGGCCAGTCAGCCACGGCATCCGGCCGCTTCTATGTCACGCCCGGCCCCACCCATACCCGGCCATGCCCCTCTCCATCTGCATCATGTCCGGCCCCGCCCACGTCATGCCCACCCGGCCATGCCCACTCCCCGCCAGATGCCAGATGAGGTCAGTTGGATTAAGGCCAGGTGTGTTTGTCCTCATGCACAGTCTCTACTGTGCATGACAGCTCTGGACAAACACACTTGGCCTTTTATTATATAGGATATATATATATATATATATATATATATATATATATATACATATATATATGTATGTGTGTGAATATTTTTTTGAATAATTTTTATTAGATAGTGTTATTATAAGTGTAATGTATTTTTGATGTATTTTGTGAGAGTTTTTTGTTTTGCAAAACAGTTAACCAGAGCTCTGAAGTCATGCTTTCATGACACACGTTAAATCATATTGAACTCAGGTGATCATATTTACTCTTAACTTGTAATACTAGCATAACATCCAATGCACGCAAACACCCTCGATAAACCCCTTTTACTCATGCTTAACTGTTAACGCTCCACTCGTAATCTGGCCCTAAGTCTGAGGCTGCTTAAATGCACCTTGTAATTACAAGATGTATTTGTCTGCAGTTTGAAATAAATGATTAAACTAAATGATTGTAAATTGTTAGAATGCATTAATACCTTGCTTGATGCAATTATTTTTCAATAACTGTATTCCTCCAACAGTTGTCTCATTTAGAGGAGCCAACCTGGACTTTACTACTTAAGTAGACTTCTTTTGCAGTCTCTAATTTTAAAATCACTGCTGAAGCCAACTAGGGAGAGGTACAAATATGTGGCAAGGCTAGGCTTGTCAATTTTGTAGTGCACATTAATTCACAGAACTGGAAAATTTACAGTTTTTAGACTAGTTTTTAGACTTAAATGGATATTAAACATTGCTCCTTTAGCTTTAATTGAAAAGCAGGAATCTAAGGTAAGGAGCCCTTTCCATTTTTGGTTCAGCACCCTGGATAGCGCTTGCTGATTGGTGGGTACATTTAGCCACCAATCAGTAAACACAACCCAGGTGCTGAACCAAAAATGGGCCGGCTCCTTAGCTTAGATTCCTGCTTTTTTAAATAAAGATACCAAAAGAACGAAGAAAAATGTATAATAGACGTAAATTAGAAAGTTGCTTAAAATTGCATGCTCTATCTGAATCATAGAAGAAAACATTTGGCTTTAGTTTCCCTTTTAAAGTAAAAAAGAAACAGATTGTGTAAACAAACAGCTACAACTTATTTTTTTTAAAATGAGCACTTACAAATTCTCACTGTAGCCACTGTCCTCAGGAAGATGAGAGGATATATGTTTTGAACTTAAATGGACAGTCTACTCCAGAATTGTTATTGTTTTGAAAGATAAATAATTCCTTTATTACCGATTCCCCAGTATTGCATAACCAGCACGTTTATATTAATATACTTTTTACCTCTGTAATTACCTTGTATCTAAGCCTCTGCAGACTGTCCCCTTATTTCAGTTCTTTTGACAGACTTGCAATTTATCCAATCATTGCTGACTCATAAATAACTCCACGGGAGGGAGCACAATATCATCTTTATGGCACGCATGAATTAGCACTGCCTAGCTGTGAAAAACTGTCAGAATGCATAGCATTATACAAACAGTAGCGGCCTTCAAGGGCTTAGAAATTAGCATATGAGCCTACCTAGGTTTAGCTTTCAACATAGAATGCCAAGAGAACAAAGCAAAAATGATTATAAAAGTAAATTGAAAAGTTGAAAAGAAAATCAGTGATGATCACTGAATGTAAAGAGTATATGTATTAGCACTCAAATAAAACAAATTATGAATAAACTACCTAATTATCCAATAGAAAAAATATATGTACCGAATGAATAATACCATATATATTATCTTCCCAGATTACAGAGAGGTAACTATAAAATTTAACTAAAAGAAATGGAAAATAAAATTGAAGGGAAACAAATAAATGCTTTAAAATCTCTTGAGTCTTGTATGCTTATTGCTTGAATGTGTTATGACAGAATATTAATATCAAGAGTTTCCCCTAATCATATGTATTTAATTGATGTCAATTTCAGCAGATAATATAAACTCAGGCATTAATATAAACACTATTCCCTGGTAACAGTTTCAATTATAAAAACTAAAACTAGTTTTTGTTATATAGCAACACTGGTTACAAAATCAAATTGCTACAAATATGATAAAAAGTCACAGAAGAAATGATAATGAACCCTGAGTTTAGATAGAGATATATACACTTGATTATTGTACTGCATAAGAGAAAATCCCTATCATTCAAAAAACCTCAATCATTCGCACAGGGTAGAAACTGAATATTTGTATCCCCAAATACATGTAAATATTGCTATTGTAAATTAGTAGCAACAATGTTGTTTTTATATTATTGTGTTTAGGGATAGTGAAAAACAAGGCTCTTATTATCTGTTAAAGCCGTTTATACCACACCTTGTTTAAAGTAAAAAGTTTTCGCATAAACGTATTCCCCACAGAAGTCAATGGAGCAAATTTTTTTTGGGAAAACCCCTGCTAAAAGTAATGCTTTTTGCACGTGATGGGTAGCACAGGTATTACAAGTTGAAAGTTAAAGTTTTTGCTTGCACGCTGACCTGATGCACGCAAAAATCCGAAGTTATAATATTGCGTGTGTGTTCTCGTATTCTCCCATAAAAGTCAATGGAGCAGAAATAGTGGGGAAAAAATCCCTAACAACCTATTCGCATGCAAACCCGATCACATTTTCTCAAATGTGCTAAACTCACATGTAAATATGAATATTTCACATTCCAATGTTCTTCATATAGCAGAATATTTTCTATTTATTCATAAATACATATTTCTACATATATCTGATGGTGTTATGGTACAATATATATCTGTACCTATATACACAGATATATGTAGGAATATCTATTTATAAATACATAGAACATATTCTGCACACAGTACACAGTATAGCACTTTAATAAATATGAATATTGCAGAAATATGCTTTTTCATGTTTTCATCTACTTGAATGCAAAGGGCTCCAATGCGCACATATATACAGGGAGTGCAGAATTATTAGGCAAATGAGTATTTTGACCACATCATCCTCTTTATGCATGTTGTCTTACTCCAAGCTGTATAGGCTCGAAAGCCTACTACCAATTAAGCATATTAGGTGATGTGCATATCTGTAATGAGAAGGGGTGTGGTCTAATGACATCAACACCCTATATCAGGTGTGCATAATTATTAGGCAACTTCCTTTCCTTTGGCAAAATGGGTCAAAAGAAGGACTTGACAGGCTCAGAAAAGTCAAAAATAGTGAGATATCTTGCAGAGGGATGCAGCACTCTTAAAATTCCAAAGCTTCTGAAGCGTGATCATCGAACAATCAAGCGTTTCATTCAAAATAGTCAACAGGGTCGCAAGAAGCGTGTGGAAAAACCAAGGCGCAAAATAACTGCCCATGAACTGAGAAAAGTCAAGCGTGGAGCTGCCAAGATGCCACTTGCCACCAGTTTGGCCATATTTCAGAGCTGCAACATCACTGGAGTGCCCAAAAGCACAAGGTGTGCAATACTCAGAGACATGGCCATGGTAAGAAAGGCTGAAAGACGACCACCACTGAACAAGACACACAAGCTGAAACGTCAAGACTGGGCCAAGAAATATCTCAAGACTGATTTTTCTAAGGTTTTATGGACTGATGAAATGAGAGTGAGTCTTGATGGGCCAGATGGATGGGCCCGTGGCTGGATTGGTAAAGGGCAGAGAGCTCCAGTCCGACTCAGACGCCAGCAAGGTGGAGGTGGAGTACTGGTTTGGGCTGGTATCATCAAAGATGAGCTTGTGGGGCCTTTTCGGGTTGAGGATGGAGTCAAGCTCAACTCCCAGTCCTACTGCCAGTTTCTGGAAGACACCTTCTTCAAGCAGTGGTACAGGAAGAAGTCTGCATCCTTCAAGAAAAACATAATTTTCATGCAGGACAATGCTCCATCACACGCGTCCAAGTACTCCACAGCGTGGCTGGCAAGAAAGGGTATAAAAGAAGAAAATCTAATGACATGGCCTCCTTGTTCACCTGATCTGAACCCCATTGAGAACCTGTGGTCCATCATCAAATGTGAGATTTACAAAGAGGGAAAACAGTACACCTCTCTGAACAGTGTCTGGGAGGCTGTGGTTGCTGCTGCACGCAATGTTGATGGTGAACAGATCAAAACACTGACAGAATCCATGGATGGCAGGCTTTTGAGTGTCCTTGCAAAGAAAGGTGGCTATATTGGTCACTGATTTGTTTTTGTTTTGTTTTTGAATGTAAGAAATGTATATTTGTGAATGTTGAGATGTTATATTGGTTTCACTGGTAAAAATAAATAATTGAAATGGGTATATATTTGTTTTTTGTTAAGTTGCCTAATAATTATGCACAGTAATAGTCACCTGCACACACAGATATCCCCCTAAAATAGCTATAACTAAAAACAAACTAAAAGCTACTTCCAAAACTATTCAGCTTTGATATTAATGAGTTTTTTGGGTTCATTGAGAACATGGTTGTTGTTCAATAATAAAATTAATCCTCAAAAATACAACTTGCCTAATAATTCTGCACTCCCTGTACTGTATATATATATATATATATATATACAGGGCCGCCATCAGGGGGTGAATAGGGTGACTCCTGTCAGGGGCCCAGTGGACCAGGGGGGTTAATGAGGCAAGCACAACTATTATTTAAAAAAAAATTGGATTGTAACTTGTAAATCCTGCATTTAACCAGATCTAATGGTATGAGACTGAGTACCACAGCTTATGGTTCCACCAAGACCAAATAGAGTACAACATTTTTAAAATCCATAAGTACAGCTGACAGATTTGAAGTGGTGCTCTTGGTTGGGGAAAATGGGGGGGGGGGCAAACATATGTCAACCTTTCAAAAGTACTTCTTAAGTTCTTAATCTACCCATTCTGACGGATCAATAATGTACAATTTTGAATTCACAGAAGTATGTTTGTTTGCTCATTTACAAATATGATTCTTTAAAAAGTGATCTCTTCATTTCTGTTATATTTTTTATCATACTGTTGATTTAGGGGATGGCAATGTGCAGAAATTTTACCTTCCTTGAGTTTCTGTGGGTGTCTGTGTTTATGTCTGTGTTGGTGTCTCTATGAGTGTGTAGGTATTTTTTTTCTGTGGGTCTCTCTGTGTGGGTTTGTGTCTGTCTTTGTGCATTTTCTGTGTTTGTCTCTGTGAGGGTGTGTGTGTGTATGTATGTCTTTGTGTGTTTTCTGTGAGTGTCTCTGTGTGTGTGTGTGTCTGTGAGTGTGTATGTATTTGTGTTTTCTGTGGGTGTCTATGAGTGTGTTTGTCTTTGTGTGTTTTTCTGTGGGTGTCTGTGAGTGTGTATATCTCTGTGGGTGTTTCCTTGGGTGTATGTGCAATTTTGTGTTTGATTTTGTGTGTGTGTGTGCGTCCATTGCCTGTTCCTGGTTAGGACATTTTGACCTTACTACTGAGATCTGTGTTTGTGTGTTACTACCTTTACAACATTTCCAAGTTTGCCTACACTTAAGAATAAAGTGCATATACCTTTTAGTCACTTGGTCAAAATTTGCACATGTCAAGGGGGGGCAGTGGGTGCTGATCATTGGTTAAGTAAAACTTCTAGTGGCAGCCCTGTGTGTGTATGACTATGTATGTGTGTGTATGTATGTATATATATATATATGTATGTATATATATATGTATGTATATAGAAGTAACAAAAACTTGCACTCACTGGTCTTTTTAGAAAAACACACTTTTTACTGTGAAAACAAAGTGACGTTTCGGGGACAAAGTATTCCCTTCCTCAGACATATATGTATATATATATATATATATATATATATATATATATATGTGTGTGTGTGTATTTATGTGCTTATGTGTGTATATATGTCTATAAATACATATATACACATATAAATACATATGTACACACATAAAAATATATATATACATATATATATTTAGACATGTATATGTATGTATCTTAATGTTAAAGTCCTTTTGAAGTGCTTTTTTTTCTAACAACTGAGACCTCATATCTTTGAGCCCTTATAACTTTTTAATGCCGTTTTTGTAAATTATTTTTATTATATAGTGAACAATAAACTTTCATGATTCAGATAGGACATGTAATTTTAAACAACTTTCCAGTTTACTTTTATCAATTTTTCTTTGTTCTCTTCATATTCTTAGTTGAAAGCTAAACCTTGGTAGGCTCATATGCTAATTTATTAGCCCTTGAGGGTCGCCTCTTTTCTGAATGCATTTTGACAGTTTTGCACAACTAGATGGTGTTAGTTCATGTGTCAGCACTGATTGGCTAAAATACAACTCTGTCAAAAGAACTGAAATAAGGGGGCTGTCTGCAGAGGCTTAGATACAATACAAGGTAACCACAGAGGTAAAAACTATATTAATATAACTGTGTTGGTTATGCAAAACTGGGGAATGGGTAATAAAGGGATTTTCTATATTTTTGAACAATAAAAATTCTGGAGTAGACTGTCCCTTTAAATGTATTTTTTATGTGTTTTGTGACACTTTTTTTTGTTTTGCAAAACAGTTAACCAGAGCTCTGAGGATGTGCTATCCCAGCATGAGTTAACTTAAATTGCGCTCAAGCAATCATGTTTTCTTTCAACTTGTAATACAAGCTCTACATCCGATGCACGCAAACACCAGAGACAATCCCACTGTTAGCGCGGCACTCGTAATCTTTCCCTTTATGTTTAATATAATTTATACATAAAAAATAAAAAGATATCTAGTGAACTGCTTGTGCAATGTTAAATGTCGGCATTCAGCGATGTCTGTCGGACATGATACAATACAGCGTATCATGTAGGACAGACATTGGTAAATCTACCCCCTTGTCTCATCAAGGTATATTTCTGTTCTCTATTGCACAGTTAAAGAAAGCAGGTATATCATTATTCAGGTGAAGTGTAAAGTTGTTAAAGGGTAGAGAAGGGAGTATGTTCTGATGCGTTGTTCCGCCTCAACGTCTCGCCATCCACTGCCTCCCAGGGAATTTGAGAGAGGTCTTGAAATGCCCCTATTGTAATACAATTCTAAGTAAGTGTTTTGATGTGTTTCCACAAAGATAGACATATTTATATCTGGGATAATAGAAAAGTTGCATCTACCAATGATAAATGAACATAAATATATAATAAAACAGAATGAAAATAAGATTAATACTTATGAACAAATCAATTTCGTTACACTTTCTTGCAGTATAGAAATCTCTTTGAAATCTTCAGGGTGCCTCAACTTTGCTCATTTATCCCTCTTCTTCCACTCAGCTTCAGACAGGGAAAAGAGAAAGCCAAAGGCCACTGGGATGAAATGGTACCACAAAATATAGAGTGTCTACCTAGGATTTTATACAGGAAGTCAGTACAAAAAGTCTGAAGAAATGAATTCAGTGGTATACTGTATATTATTCTTTTATTTTATGCAGGTACCAGTAAGGTCAGTACCAGTTCTACTCATAAAAAGAGAGGGGAAAAGGAACCCAAGGCCTGTAGGTCTTAAGAAGAATTATCTGCAATTGTTGTCGCTGTCTGCAAAGATGTAAATAAATGAAATTGATCAAACATATTGAAAAGGTATTTTATTCAATAAACAAATATTCATCCAAAAACACTTTCTTACCTAACAAATGTTTTTTTTTTTATAAAAAAGTGAAAGGAGGGGAACACAGGAGAGTTTCATTTGTGAGGGTTTAAGAATATAAAATTAAATACAATGGAGATAGAAAGATAAAGGTTCGGGTTAAAATAAAATAAATTCAAATAAAAAAGCGCCTATGAGGGGGACAAATAAAAAAAATTTAGTGTGTGGGTATGTTTGGTAGAGAAGGGGTTAAGAGGGAAAGAGGTAGGGATGCGCGTGCATGTGATGCATGTGATCTGTCTGTTCGTGTAGTGCATCTACATGTGCGTATGTGTTTGCATGGGGACCTAATATGTATAAAATAATTACAAAAGATTATTAAAGGGACATAATACCCAAATGTTTTCTTTCATGATTCAACTAGAACATTCTATTTTAAACAACTTTTCCAATGTACTTCTATAATATAAATCACATCATTCTTTTGGTATCCTTTCTTGAAGCAGCAGCAATGCACTACTGGGAGTTAGCTGAAAGCCAATGACAAGATGCATACATTTACAGCTACCAATCAGCAGCTCTTGGCATACCTAGGTATACTTTTCAACAAAGGATACAAAAGAACAAAACAAATTAAATAGAAATAAATTAGAAAGTTATTTAAACTTATCATATCCCTTTAAGCCCACTAAAACCTCTTAAACTCTCTCTCTCTGAAACCCACCAAACTCCCTAACCTGTATATAGCTCATCTGAATAGATCACAGATGAAGCCTGAAACATGAAACATGCTTTTTTGTTCTACAAAATGACAGTCACAGGCTGTTAAATGTATATAAGATGGAGCTGATGAGTTTTTTTACATATATGTAAAATGGAATGTTTGTGAAAGTAATGTCAAGAGGAACGTCTGTAAACTAGGTGCTGATGTCACTTTAAAGCAGCCATCATTTTTAACGTAATTCAGCTGCAAGTTAACTCAGCCATAATTTTTAGGAAAATAGGAACGTTTTTGCTACCTTAAAGGGACACAAACCCCAATTTTGTTCTTTCATAATTCAGAAAGAGCATGCAATTTTAAGCAACTTTCTAATTTACTCCTATTAGAAATTTGTCTTTGTTCTCTTGCTATCGTTATTTGAAAAAGCAGGAATATAAATGCTAATTTTTGGTTCAGACCTGGGTAGCACTTGCTGATTGTTGGCTAAATGTAGCCACCAAACAGCAAGCGCTACCCAGGTACTGAACTAAAAATGGGCCAGCTCCTATACTTACATTTCTGCCTTTTCAAATAAAGATAGCAAGAGAACAAATACAAATTTATAATAGGAGTAAATTAGAAAGTTGCTTAAAATTGCATGCTCTATCTGAACCATGAAAGAAAAAAATATGGGGTTTGTGTCCCTTTATAAGATCCTTCTAAGGAGGATTAGTGACAATTTACTGTGCAAGGAAATGGGTATGAGAAGTGAAATCTGGTAACATCAACCTTGTTTTACATTAACAGAGTAATTCAGGAAGGGTTTATTGCAATGATCATTCAAGGTTTTGAATCATATAAAATGGAAGGAAAACCACAACATGCCCACTGACTATTAAACAAGAAGTCCTAAAATGTTCTCAATTACTTGGCCACAAAAAAACATACCAAAACTAAACACAAATTAATTTGTTCTGTGATGATAACATAATATATAGAATCTGATTATTTAGTAGATATTTTTGAAAAAATCCCAAAAGTATTTCTGCAATTTCCTGTTACTTATTTTTGCCAATTTTGTTGCTGTTGTTTAATGTACACAATAGAAATAAAACAGAACTGTTATAAATCTGGGTTATAGCCAGTGAAAATAAAGTTTGTCACAATCTTTAATTGTTTTCAGAGCTCTCGGGTGTCAATAATAGGATTGTCTCTTCCTGTCTTCATTCACCTAACATTCTTGTTTATATCTTATGAATAGTTGTTAAAGGGACCTTGTACTGTAAAACTGGTTTTCTCTTAATGTGTTTCCAATTCATTCTTATACCAGTTTATGAATATAAAATGTATAGTAAATTGTGCCTTTATGATTATTTTTCTATATGAAATTGCCTTATTTGGCTCTTTGAAAGCATAACTCATTAAAATGGGCTGCACTGTTAGGTAGATGAGACCTCCTTATCTTATCACATTTTAGACACAGAAATGCTTCCTTATCTTATCTTTGTTTGTTTACCAAAGCATAGTATTTAGCAAGAACAATTGAAAATGGACATGTTGGTACATAAATGTCTTTGTTTCAAATCAACTAAGGCACAGAATATTTCAGAACAGAGTAAATACAGCTCTATGCTGAATGTATCTGATAAGTTTATAATTTATAATTACAAACGACAATAATATGTGTATATAAAACCAAAAAATACATTAATATGCTATGCAATGAACATAGTGATATACATTTTCATGAATATAAAAATGTGATTATAATGACAAATCACATCTGCAATTTATTGTTAGCAAAATTATACTAGGGACTTTATCAATACACACCCGATCAAATCAACTTGATTTATACAACTGTAATCTCTTGCAACATTATAAAGTAAATACAAATGATGTTTGCAATTTAATGCATTCATTATACTTCTAATCTGCAGTGGATACAAAAAGTCTACACACCCTAATGAAAATCAGTCTTTTCCCATCTGTTATATAATCTTCCAACAAACAAAAATACAGAAAAAAAAAACAATTAATGATTAGTAATATTTTAAATTAAAACCACAATACCCTGATTGCATAACTCTGTACACCACACCTGACTAAGGGCTAGATTACAAGTGAGACGCAAATGGTTTTGCGTTAGCCCAATTGCTATTTTGCAATCCATTTTTCTTCCACTGATATTACAAAAATACATTACAAAGTACACTTACACCCATAAATTACACTATTAACCCCTAAACTGCCAACCCCCACATCACTAAATAATACTATTAACCCCTAAACCAACATCCCCCCATTTTGCAAATACTAAATAATACTATTAACCCCTAAACTTCCATCCCCCCATCTCAAACACTACGTAATACTATTAACCCCTAAACCTCCACCCCCCCCCCACAGTGCAAAGTATCTAAATAACCATTAACCACTAAACTGCCATCCCCACATAGCAAAGTAGCTAAATAAAATATTAACCCCTAAACCGCCATCCCCCACGATGCAAAGTAATAAACTATCATCTAAACCCCCTAACCTAACACCCCCTAATTTAACCCAAATTAAAATACCCATAAATTAACTAAAAAAAATCATAACTACCTTAAAATAAAAAAGATAAAAAACTTACTATTGTAAAATTAAATTAAAACCTAATTTTACCTAAAAAACTACCATTACTGAAAAAAAATTATTACATTACAAAAAATAAAAAATCCTACTATTTACAAAAAACCCTACCATTTACCAAAAAATCCCTACCATTACAAAAAATAAAAAAAACCTACCATTACAAAAAATAACAAACAACATTACCATTAAATAATCCTAATCTAATAGCCCTTTAAAAAAACACCCCAAAATAAAAAAAAAAAATTCTAAAAATAAACTGGAATACATTGAGAATAAACAATTAATAGAAAAAATATTTAGGAAACACTGGCCATTACTCAAGAATGATGACATTATTGGAGAAAGATTAACATCTCAACCAAGGTTCATCTATAGGAAAACAAATAATCTAAGGAATACTCTAGCACCAAACATACCAAACAGAAAAAACAGGGCATAAGTGACACTCAGGGTAAGAAGATCAAAGGGTTCTTCTCATGCCCAAGCTATAAAGAATGCAAATGCGGTCTAAAGACTAAAAAGACTAAAAACTTTACTTCTCACAGCACAAATGTCAAATACGAAACTCGTGAGTGATCTAATGAGATGCCAAGACAGAGGTGTAATTTACCTAATCCAATGTATGTGTGGACTACAGTATGTAGGACAAACATCAAGACCACTAAAAGACAGGATTAGGGAACACCTACTGATGATAAAAAAACAAGAACACAGAGACATCATTATATAGATATTTTACACACAAACATCAAGGCAATACCAAGGATCTAAGTTTCTTAGGTATCCAAAAAGTCATAAAAAAATGGAGAGGAGGAGACTATGAGAAAAAACTACTTGTCACAGTCAAAATGGATCTTTTATCTAGATTGTCTGTATCCTAAAGGTCTGAACAATAAAGAAGACCTTAAACACCTCCTCAATATATGAGTGCAATGAAAACATATATATGAGCATTTAAGCCCAGATACTACTACAGACTACAGTTTTATGTAGAGTAATACTAAAGATTTCCTATGATTCCACTATATAATATGTATGATAGGACTTCTAGTGTTTTCAGACATTTTGGACTTTTTATATATATCTTTGGACTTTTTGTATCTTTTCGTATTTTTTGGCATCCTTCAAACGTACTTCCTGTCATTTTTTTTAACCTCTTAATAAAAATTTGTACCATCTTTTGATTAGTTTAATACCATTTTACCCCCAACATGGGTACATAACCACACAGCTCACACATACTAACGAATATACACATACATTGGTGGATATGAAAATCCCTCCAAGTATCTCCCCCAAAACCTGTCAATATTTATAAGTAAGATTAGACTGAATAACCAAAACATCGCAACTACATCTATACGATGTGTTAGGGGTTAATGTTGACCTGACTAGCGCCATTTTGTCTTTTGCATCCATCTTGTAATGATTAAACTTTATTATAATGGGTTATTCTGTAGTGAGAAATATATGCTTGTTATTTTACTCTGCTAAGCCAGCTAACCTTGTAAATGTCCCTGGCACTAGGCCTGGAGGGTACTATCTCTATAAGATGTTCAAACGACCTTGTTGTTCTCGCAGATGCACTGCTTATTATGACTATAGATATTGTTTAGAGCTAGTGAATTTCCAGAATAACACTGTGTATAACTGTGTAAAATGACGCGGCCATAACGTGTCATCAAGTTAACCCTGTACACTGTAATTGGTGCCTATAAGACATGTTGTATGTCTTTCAATAAAGAAGAATAGTTTTGGATCATTGCTGCGTGGTCTGAGTCTGTTCTAAGGATATCCTTATCAGGTAATCTACATCTGCTCCAGGTGATACAGTGGGCCCGAGGCTTCGGCCTGACCTGACTCTCCCCCCACGAAACTAACACATAACAATTCTTGGTGTCAGCTTGTGGGATCCACTTTGGGTGAGTGGATAAGTGTTTTTTTACTCTGATTTTCCTGCTGTGGATCTGAACCTAAATTTAGTTGGTTCTTTATTGTAATAGGTGTTACATATGATAAAGGGTTAAGGGATTCCTGCAATTGAGTGCAGGGGGTTGTACCGAGGTTCTGAGTCCTGCGGGCACTTGTGATAATCCCTCTAGACAGGTTTATAGTCCTGTGCTAGTTTAAGACAGATATTGTAGTTCTGTCTGATTGAAGCACGCAAGATAAAAGTTGGCATGCACTTGAAAGTGGCATCGCTTTGTGATACATGGGTTTGAGTCCCACGTGTGTTGAAATTGTCCTTATACATGTCCCATAATAGAGTTTTTGTTACCCACCTTAGCTGATAGTAGCTTAGTTTGATATCTGATGCTTTGCTTATTGATATTTAATTGCTATTATTGTGTTGTGGAAATGGGGTCTGCAAATAGATAATAATGCACAGAGAAGATTACATATTTAATGTCTACAAAAGGGTTAACAGTTTCTGTTAAAGGGACAGTATACTGTAAAATAGTTTTTCCCTTAATGTGTTTACAATTGCTTTTTTTACCAACTGCAGAGTAAAAATGTCTGAAAATTAGCTTTTTAAGGCTTATTTGTGTATATTAAAGCTCTGATTTTGTGTTTTGAAGCCACAACCTAATAAAATGGGTTGAGCTTGTAGGTATAATCAGATCTCATTACTGTATCACATTGTGCACATATACCTGCTTCTTTATCTTATATCTGTCCTTAATACAATCACCAGTACTTTGAGAGAACAATGGAAAATCAACATTGTATTACCTTATCTCTGCTATATCCGACTGGGAGTGTAATTTCTTCTGCTGGCTGTATTTACAAAGCTTATCTATAGTTGGTACGCGCGGCCACAAACTTTCAGAATAGGTGGGGATACCACATGCTAAATTAACAATTTCAAATGCCAATATAAGGGTAAAGGAGCTACTTGTAAATAATTTAATACACTCTAGCAGGTAAAGTGGATCATTGGGAACAAATTAAAGGGGAGAAAATTTTTGAGTAAACTGTCCCTTTAAGGACAGAAACATTTCATTAAAAAAAACTGTCAGTAAGCACTGCTGTGTAGATTCAAAGAGAAAACTCTGTGTTAAAGAATGTTGAGGGCAAAGAAGGGGGGCCGCCACTGAGCACACACACAGATCAGAGAAAAAAAAAACCTTTTACTGCAGCTCCGTTTGTAAAACTCTTTCTCTCTTTGTTTGCAGTAATGAAAAGGAAATTTTGTATATTTTGATGTGTCATGTGTGGTGTGTCTGTTAACATGTGTAGAAGAATTTAGATCACAAATAAAAAAAGAGAAGAACGGAGGATGTTTTTATCCTGTTTGGAATGTGTTTTTCTCAATTTGTGGGGAAATGGCCATTCTCTGCAAATTCAGACACTTTCAAACACATTTTAAATTTTGTGGAAAGTTAATCTTATTGTATTCTTATGTGTCTTATGAAATATATGTTTTCCTGAGAAGGAAGAATTCTGGTATGCGAGATGAGATGAGTATGTGTGTGTATCGCTGTAAAAATGTTTCTTTCTGTTTCTTAGCTGGGAAATCAGACGTTATAAGGAGGTATTTTGTATTGTTATTTTTATAATAATTAAAGGATTTGTGAATGTGCGGATGATTGAGGACCTTTGGTCATGTTCAGGTAAATGAAAAAATATTAACATTGTATTTGTAAGATCTGTGCACAGAGTTAGTGGAAAAGATAAAATATAGTTATAGGCTGTATGTCATTAAATTTATCTAAAAGTATTTGGGTTTGTTTCTGTTGCAAGTAAATTAATATGCAGGTCATGATACAGTACAGAAGTTGAATTTGTGTGGTAAATCATACAAGCAGCCTACATTATGGTTAGGGTATACATATGTAATTTACGTGATAAATGGTTAGTCCTTAAAGGGACAGTCCACTGTAACATAGTTTTGATATTAATGTATTGTCAATGGCTTGTTATACAAGCTGAATAGTTTAAAATGTAGGAGAAGTTGCATTTGCAAGTTTGTGTATATATGAAGTAAATTGTAATGGGTTGAATTTCGGATAATCCTTATCTTATATTTGTCTGTAAAACCGAAGCTTAGGGCTTAGACAGAGCAATAAAAAAATTGTCATTTTATTATTTAAAGGACCAGTTCACTCATGTGAAAGGAGTTCACAAGCAGCAATAACACTGTATTAGTAGTTTGCAAAATATATTTTTGGGACCTTTCTTTGTATTATTCTTTTTAAATCTGCCGTTTAGATAGTAGATATTTTTTGCAGTGTAATTTAATTCTCTCTGTAATGCCAACTGAACTGATAAATTGTCTACAATCTTAGTGTTGCGATCTGTGAGACTAGAGAAAAAAAACAGAGGAGTGAAAATATTTAAAGGGATACAAGCAAACTGATATAAAATCTGAGATTTTAAGGAAATATTTACAGAGAAGACAATGAGGTTTACTGTAAGCCTAACACTAGTATATTTAACTGTGTCAGCAGTTTCAATTAAAGATAATTTTTAATTTGGGAAAAATGTCCCTTTAACTAGCCTGCATCCCACTGTGAGTGTGTTTTTATGCTGGTTATGCTTGCTTAGGCTATTTAATGAACCTCAGTATACATTTGTATTATAAGTCAGGCCAATGGATCATTGAGAACAATTTAAAGGGGACATTTTATTATTATTCTTTAGTAGCAAGCTTATTTTTTTGTTATCTACATTTGTTACATCTGGCTAGAGAGCTGAAGAATGGTAAATATCAAATTGTAAACAAAGTTAAATCAAATAATTGTGCTGTTATTAAAATTTTGGTTATGTAAAAGTATAGACTGGATTCTAGAGTTTTTCACAAGTTATTTGTGTCACACATGATTTATTTAACAGTGGATTTGCATGGTGCATGTGGGCAGGATCTATATAGAACAGTGGCTGTACCATGGTTATCTGATCTTTCCTAAAATAGGATACTTAGGTGTTTGTGTGTTCCTTTGTAAATTTATGGTTAGGGATTTTATGTGTAAATATGCAACTGGAGTTTATTGAGCATCTGCAGTGATTGCATCATTAGTATGATATCAAAGCATTGTGCATAGTAGAAGTTGCCGAACCAGGGTATAGATGGTTTTTATAGGATTTTAATTATGTGTAGTGTTTTGCGAGTGCTGTGTTTCAGTGAATGTCAGTATATGTGTTGAATTTCAGGTTAATTGTGGTTGTTTAAAGTTTGTGTCGGCAGTTAATGTTTTGTTGTGTGGAATGGACAAGTGGTTTTAAATGTTTTCTAAGAGATTGTTATGTCTTTCTCTTTTGTGACTGCGTGTGGAAGCGTGCTGTATGAATGGCATATTGAATAGTGAGGTGTATTTGATGTGGCTTGCTATTGAGAATAGTATTCTGCATGCATGAGTGGAGTGCATGATTTGTCTTTTAGTTTATTGTTATATTGTGTTTGTGTGCCACATGGGATGTTTTACGTAAACAAGGGGGAAGTATTGATGAGTATTGATGAGTATCTTCGTGTGAGTTAGGTGATTATTATTTTAAGTAAGAAAGTGAACCTAAAATGTTTGTATTTTTCTATTTTGTGCTTAACACAATATTTGAATTTGCAGGATGAGATCATGCAGCTGTATCCTGAGATTAAAGACACTAACTGAATTATTTTTGAGTTTTCCATATTTAGGTAAAATCTGTACAAATAAAATTCCATAAGTGCACTCTTCAAAAGATTGAAGATTGAATGCAAGTAAACCTTTTAAAGAGAGAACAAATGAAGATAAAAGACCTTTTGTCAAGCTTGTTTTAACCACCCTACTGCAGTAAAAGTTGCTGAACTATCTTTGGATCCATTCTTTGCATTGCATGCTGGTACCAGCCCCAGAACTAGACTCTGGGTAATCCATGACTGTTTCCTCTGATGTGTGTCGTCAGAACATAAAGACTATCCTTCTCTGGACTGATCCTTGCCGGTTGATATTGAGGACCTGTTATGCTGTTACAGGGTCAACCAATTAAATTAGGGGAGTATTGTTTTAACTTGTGTACTTATATTTCTTGTTTTGTATGCTCTTGTATTGGTGTTATTTTCTGTTGATCATATTAGTTATAAGAAGTCATATAGTTTTGTCTACAGAAAAGCATGCCTTATTGGTATTAGTGCTATTAGTGAAAAACAATTAAGAGTGAGTGCACCTATTGGATTGAGACAAACCATAACCTTAATAAACAGTTGTTCCTTCAAACAACTGTGAAGGATCGAAGGGGCAAAAAACAGGTGAGGGGAGCTGTGTATATTTCAATATATATATATGTAATCCTGACCTTTAGATGAGGTTCTCGTATTGGTTTGTGATTTTTTACGCAATATATATTGCACTAAGAAATGGGTGAAAAATAAGTGAAAAATAATGGAGGTGTGACTACAAGAGGTTAAAAAACAGAATATTTAATTGATGCAATAAAAACACAATATTTAACACGGATAAATTCTGATTGGATTATAAATTAGTGGTAAAGAGCTCTATTACCTTGAGGAAAATTATAAAGTTAAAAATTTTCTTAATCGAAAGTTAAAGTTAAAATTACATTACATTCATAATATAGTATTCAAAGCAATTTATAAGAAAAAAATAAAAATAATTATCGTGGAAGGTGGAAATAAATGTTCATCTGATGATCTGCGTTTATCTTTTGATGTGACTTTTAGTGGAAAAGTATTTACTCACAGTTTGCATGAACAAGTTCCAAGGTGTCTGATTGGTTGGAACAGACACGCCTTTATGTGAATAGGATAATATATTCCGCTGTAATTTAAACTAAAATTCTTTACAACTTGTAGATCGAGATTGTAGATGAGGATAACAAATACTTGATGGTAAAGATGCTGAAACTGTTTACCTAAACTGGGTTTGCAGGAGTTTCAGTTGTTGGTGTAACTTGGTTCTGTTTGCTGAAACTGTTTACCTAAACTGGGTTTGCAGGAGTTTCAGTTGTTGGTATAACTTGGTTCCGTTTAGGTTATAGAAACTGTCTACCTTGTATTGGTTTGCTGGAGTTTCTAGTTGCCTAGTTGCGTGGGGTGTTCTCTGTATCGTTGTTAGAACCGTTTGAACAATTTTCTTTGTGGGCGTCTGTTGTTGCTGAAACTATATACCCTCCCAGGGTTTGCTGGAGTTTCAGTTGTTGGTGGTTGATCTATAGTGAAACTGTTTACCTTAAAGCGGTTTGCAGGAGTTTCAGATCAGCGGGTAGTTACAAAGAAATTTTCTTAAGAGTTGCTGAAGCTGTTTACCTTTCTCAAGGTTTGCTGGAGCTTCAGGTATGGTGAATGTCCGCTTTAAATCTTGTGGTGCTCGGTGTATAACAGTCACCGGTAGCGGGTTGTTCTGCTTATTCAGTCCTGGGTGGTCTCAAATGCAGACTTGAGTTGTTGGAGTGCACACTAGGGGCAAATCTACGCGTTTCGGCCTCGGCCTTTATCAAGATGCCCAAGGTGTGCTGGTCTTATGTTTTTAAAGGTGTAGGCGTGATTTCATTGGAGCAATTTGAAATCCGGATCAGCCTATCAGCAAAGTAATTTGGAACTACATTGTTTTTTATCAATTAAGACCTAGATTGGATTCATACTGTTGATATAAGGTTTCAAAAAAGGACCTTAGTTTACCTTAGACATAACAATAATTGAAAATTAAATGGAATAAAATAATAAAAATATATAGAAAAATATAATAAACGTTTTTAGAATGTATAGGTGCTAAGTTTTAAGCGAGGTGGATATCAGAACAATTAAATATTTGTTGCCTCTTGTTTTTGGGAGTTAAATTTTTTTTCCAAAAATCAAAAAGATTGTGATTGTGCGTGTCGATTTTCATTGATACAATAGTTTTATTGTTACATTCTTTTCTTTGATACATTATTTTTGTTGGACAGTTTAGTAAATGTACCATAGCTTTAATTTGATAGCGGTCCTATTTAGATTTTATAGACCTATATTGGTCTCCCTCTATGTTTATATCTTTATGTTCTAGTATAGAAAGATCTTAATTTGGGAGAAGTTTTTGCTTATTATATATGTGAGGAATCAATTTGTTGAGTAAAGTATGTTTTACCTAAATTTTTAAGTGTATAATTTGTAGTTTCAAATTATAGTACAGGATGGTATTACGCTATTGGCTGGTTATGTTAAATAAGAAAGTTGAGATCGAATTCCATGTTTAGTCCATGGGGGTGTAGAGTTATAAAGGAGTGGATATATTCTGCTTCTTTTCTCAGAAGTAGATTTTCTATGTTTCCCCCTCTAGGATTTAAAATGATTTTTTGAACTCCCCAAAATTTCATATGTCTAGTATTGCCATTATGGCATTCTGTAAAGTGTTTGTATAGAGTTGTGTTAGTGGCTTTATGCTCAATGTGATGTAAATGTTCTCTAATGCGATCTCTTAGCATTCGACTCGTTTGGCCAAAGTATTGATGGCCACATAAGCATTGTATGCAATAAATTACATTTTTATCTGAGCAACGGGTCATTTCTTTAATGTTAATATATTGTTTAGTGTTGTTTGATTGTAAAGATTTAATTTTTGTACTGTGTTTGCATGATTTGCAAGTTGGGCAGGGGAAGAAGCCTTCCACTTTTTTGTTTAGGATATTTTTGGTGCCTTGGGTGTTTCTTTCTTTATTTCTATTTTTAAATTCGCTGGGAGAAAGAATATTTTTAAGGTTTTTGGCTTTTTTTTAAATATCTGGTCTGTTTTTTATTTTGTGTCCTATAATCTGGTCTTGTTTTATGTAGTGCCAGTGTTTATTTAAGATTTTTCTAATCTCTTGATGTTGAGAATTGTATTGTGTTATGAAGGGTATGAAGAGGGGGTCTTCCTCTCTATTGAAATGATCCTTTTTTATTTTTGGTTTTAAAATTTGATCTCTATTCATTTCAAGGACTCCCATTTTGTTTTTTTCTAGAAATTGTGGGTCATATTTCTTTTCTTGAAATCTTTGTGTTAGTATTTCTGATTGTGTTGTATAATGATTTATATCTGAGCATTTTTTTCTAATTGTAATATATTGATTTTTTGGAATGTTTGTTTTTCATTTTGGTAAATGACAGCTTTCATTGTGAATGTAATTATTGGCATCAGTTTTTTTGAAAAAAGTTTTAGTGGTGATTTCATTATTTACTATTTGTATTTCTATGTCAAGAAAGTGGATATTATTTGTGCTTGATTCGTGTGTGAAACTAAGGCCTAATGAATTGCTATTTATATATTCTATGAATAGTTCAAGTAATTCTGGTTCCCCTTTCCAAATAAGGAACAGATCGTCTATATATCTGTAATATTGCACAAGGTTCGCCCCCCAGGGACTTGAGTTGATGTATTTGTTTTCAAAGTATCCCATAAATAAATTAGCATAGCTGGGGGTGAACCTTGTGCCCATTGCAGTCCCTTTTTGTTGTAAAAAAATGTCTTTGTTAAAGAAAAATGAATTATTGTGAAGTATGAAGTGTATACAGTTTAAAATAAATTTGTTTTGTTCTATGCTGAGGTCTGGGTCTCTATCCAGAAAAAATGTTGTAGCTTCTAAACCTTTTTTATGGTCAATATTTGTATAGAGTGAATTAACATTGCATGTTACCAGAAGGTAATTATTTTTCCAAGAAATTGTTTTTAGAATATTCAATAATTGTGTAGAATTGGGCATCTTGATAAAGGCCGAGGCCGGAATGCGTAGATTTGCCCCTAGTGTGCACTCCAACAACTCAAGTCTGCATTTGAGACCACCCAGGACTGAATAAGCAGAACAACCCGCTACCGGTGACTGTTATACACCGAGCACCACAAGATTTAAAGCGGACATTCACCATACCTGAAGCTCCAGCAAACCTTGAGAAAGGTAAACAGCTTCAGCAACTCTTAAGAAAATTTCTTTGTAACTACCCGTTGATCTGAATCTCCTGCAAACCGCTTTAAGGTAAACAGTTTCACTATAGATCAACCACCAACAACTGAAACTCCAGCAAACCCTGGGAGGGTATATAGTTTCAGCAACAACAGACGCCCACAAAGAAAATTGTTCAAACGGTTCTAACAACGATACAGAGAACACCCCACGCAACTAGGCAACTAGAAACTCCAGCAAACCAATACAAGGTAGACAGTTTCTATAACCTAAACGGAACCAAGTTATACCAACAACTGAAACTCCTGCAAACCCAGTTTAGGTAAACAGTTTCAGCAAACAGAACCAAGTTACACCAACAACTGAAACTCCTGCAACCCCAGTTTAGGTAAACAGTTTCAGCATCTTTACCATCAAGTATTTGTTATCCTCATCTACAATCTCGATCTACAAGTTTTAAAGAATTTTAGTTTAAATTACAGCGGAATATATTATCCTATTCACATAAAGGCTTGTCTGTTCCAACCAATCAGACACCTTGGAACTTGTTCATGCAAACTGTGAGTAAATACTTTTCCACTAAAAGTCACATCAAAAGATAAACTCAGATCATCAGATGAACATTTATTTCCACTTTCCACGATAATTATTTTTATTTTTTTCTTATAAATTGCTTTGAATACTATATTATGAATGTAATGTCATTTTAACTTTAACTTTCGATTAAGAAAATTTTTAAATTTATAATTTTTCTCAAGGTAATAGAGCTCTTTACCACTAATTTATAATCCAATCAGAATTTATCCGTGTTAAATATTGTGTTTTTATTGCAACAATTAAATATTCTGTTTTTTAACCTCTTGTAGTCACACCTCCATTATTTTTCACTTATTTTTCACCCATTTCTTAGTGCAATATATATTGCGTAAAAAATCACAAACCAATACGAGAACCTCATCTAAAGGTCAGGATTACATATATATATATATCTATATTGAAATATACACAGCTCCCCTCACCTGTTTTTTACCCCTTATTGGTATTAGTGCACCTTGTAGTTTATGTACTTAAACAAAGTAACCCTTTAGATAAGCGTAACTCTAAACCTTGCAGTATTGTAGCCTATTGAATGGCCCACTGAGTATAAAAAAAATATGTTTGCACCTTTATAGTTTAAAGAAAATGCTGCAATATATCAGAATATTTTAGACCCTTCACCCTATAGAACATAAATATATCAGAATATTTTAGACCCTTCACCCTATAGAACATAATGTGGACATGTCTCAGCTAGAAGTTTATATTAATTATACAGAGAAATATTTATTTAGGGAGTAGCATAATTATAGTTTATGAAAGCAAATTTATTTTTTCCCTTTTATTAATTGGTATGGTATCTGCAAAGTGAATTGGGTAATTCCAGATGTTTGTCAGAGAAAGGATTTATCTTACCATAAAGATGTGTTTATCTTTAAAAGATTTTGTAGTTTTAAATGATTTTATGATTGTATTCTTTCCTCATACAGGAGTGTGAGAGAATTTAGGTTGCATAAAATAATTAGTAAACTAGTGTTTATATCAGATGAGATTGTTGACTATTAGGATCATAGTTGGAGAATTATAAACATTATAGATAGTAGCTGTGCTGAATTAAGCAACACTAGGTTCTTTTATTTTTAGTAGTTCAAAGTGACAGTGTAAAGAGATTCATTTTTTTTTAAGAAAATATTTTTATTGACTGTTTTATTTTTTATTTTTGCTACAGGGCAGGCCTTAGCATAAGTTTTAGCATAGCCATTCAGCCTTTTTATGAAGTCTAGCAGTTTTCACTTGCTTAGTATTCATGAAGTATCGTTTTAAATTGTATAGAGAAGCTGTGAGTTATTCTCTGTAAAAGTATCAATGTATTTAGTTTGTATTATATATCAACAATGTTTTTTCCTTGGTTTTAAATGACATAGGATGAGTTAAGCTAAAGGAATTTTGATGCTTACAATAAAAAGATGAAAGACGTGTTATTTGGACATAATTGTGATTGTATTGGGGTGTTTACTCATCTTGTGCTGTTTCTGTGTTCTTCTTAGACTCCTTGTGACTCAAGTGTCTGCTTGCCATGGGGATCCACTGGCTGCCTTGTCTACCCTATGAACAAACCATCAGATTTCCAGCATCTCCCTGCGGAAGAGCACTGGATAAGCACCCCTACTGCAAATTAACTGTATTAAAGCAAAGTGTCTGAGGAAGGTGGAGTGCTCTAAGAGGACAAAGACTGTTCTTAAAGTGATCAGAGGCAACCTAGAGACAGTTGTGCTGTTACCATGTCATGCTTTACTGTGGAGAAAGAACTGTTGGACATATTGGGGGGTGCTAGCAATGCAGGTGGAGAAATAAAAGATGCTGCGTTGTTTGGGGGTAGATGGGGGGTCTTTGTGCAGATAGACCGGTAGTTTTGGGGATGCTGGAAGGAAGACGGAAAGTATTGAAGAGGCCGCACCTATGTGCAGTGATAAATTGTGCCCTATTGGCCTATAAAATTATACCACGACATGTGAATATTTTTCTCTCTAGTATTCTCACATAGAGTTCTATTACTGTAGTATTAGGCTCATACTGTTGTTAAAGGCTTTTCCTCATTTTCTGCGCCTGTCTATTTTTATGTTATTCTGGTAGAATAAAAGAGTGGTATGTTAGGGGTTAATGTTGACCTGACTAGCTCCATTTTGTCTTTTGCATCCATCTTGTAATGATTAAACTTTATTATAATGGGTTATTCTGTAGTGAGAAATATATGCTTGTTATTTTACTCTGCTAAGCCAGCTAACCTTGTAAATGTCCCTGGCACTAGGCCCGGAGGGTACTATCTCTATAAGATGTCCAAACGACCTTGTTGTTTTTGCAGATGCACTGCTTATTATGACTATAGATATTGTTTAGAGCTAGTGAATTTCCAGAATAACACTGTGTATAACTGTGTAAAATGACGCGGCCATAACATGTCATCAAGCTAACCCTGTACACTGTAATTGGTGCCTATAAGACATGTTGTGTGTCTTTCAATAAAGAAGAATAGTTTTGGATCATTGCTGCGTGGTCTGAGTCTGTTCTAAGGATATCCTTATCAGGTAATCTACATCTGCTCCAGGTAATACAGTGGGCCCGAGGCTTCGGCCTGACCTGACACTCCCCCCATGAAACTAACACCTAACACAATGCATATTAAATTTAGGTATAACAATGTTTATAATTGTACTCTTTACATTTCTAAACTTTTGACTGTGGGATATAGCATACTTATGAATTCCCATATTGTTCAAGAGGATACCATTACCTTAAACTATGTATGATATGCTGTTTTTTCCCTCTGTTTTTAGTATATGTGTTTATAGACTACCTTATATGCTCATCATATTTCGTAATTTCTATTAATTTGTATTACTTTTAAATAGACAATCCTTATAGGTTGCTTAATGGTGTACATGTCATTCATCTATTGTAGCCTTTTTATATATTCATATATTGATCTCTGGAACTTTTAAAGTATTATGGTGTTCTCTGTAAACATTCTAAATATCCATTCTTTTGTGTTTTTAAAAGCATCCAACTTATGAATAGATAACGAAATATCGTAAATTTTGCATACCATATATCCAGAATTATGTGACAGGATTATGCCCAAACATATGTGTCTCATACTGAACTTTAATAAGGATTTTTAATTAATTATAATAAGGAATAATACATGACCATGAACCAAGTATATAGCACACAGATGGTAACACATACTGAAAACCGGAAGTGATGCAAGATAGAGCACGCTACTTCTGGTAGACACTCGCCAACTATTTTGTTTACATAAAATATATATACCACACAATTTCACATAATATGCACTATAGGACGTGTTATCCTAATATCCTAATATTTAAAGAATATAAGACACTTTAAGATTGCTGGCAAAAATATTTCTCTGAATCTTGAACCGTAAGTGATGAAAGTCCAATAACGTGATTTCCGGTTGTTACTGCAAACCAATAGAGTGTTGGAAACATGTCAACACACACCTAGGGGGCAGATCCTAGTAATTTTGGTGCCCAAACATTATAACATCACCCAATAGGGATACACGATATCCCCTATATAAGGCTACTATATACTACCATTAATTAGTCTTGATATTTGATAGTTGACATTTATGGTAAACCTCCATCAATTCTTTTGCACCACTATACTTAGCCATATTGCAATATATTGCTTTTTTCACAGGAACTACTGGCACAGGATCCACACCCATAGAGGGACACAACTGGGTCAAATTTGGATACATCTCAGCTAGAACAATTTCCATATTGGATTCAAATAGCAAGTTTTTATCAAGTACTATATATTATTTATTTACTTTTCACTTTTTTTTTTCACTTTTTCCATATTTACTTGTATCTTTATATTTTTATTTTTAATTTTATTTTACTACGGATCTTCAGAGGATCACATTCCTCCAACTTTAATAACATCAGACACTGGAGATTGTTTATTCACTTCCAACTTACTAATTTTTATTTTTCATTTTTCATACAGTTCTTAGAGACTTATGTATACGTATACACTATAATTGTTCACACATTGATCCATGTTTTTAATAATAATCCCATTGTATTTTGAATTGTATTTTTAACTGAATTCTGTTTTTAGGACCATTTGTTTTAATAAATATTGTAAATTGCGAATACAATTATATGTCACCTTAGCCTTTATCTTAGGCGCACTTTATACATTGTATCAGTATCTAAAAATAAACTACCCAATAGCCCTTAAAAGGTCCTTTTGTAGGGCATTGCCCTAAAGCAATCAGCTCTTTTGTTTAAAAAAAAACCACTAACCCCCTAGCATTACAACCCCACCTCCCCAGCCCCCCAAAATAAAAATAGATAATAAATTAAAAAATCCTACTACACATTGCCCCAAAAAGGGTATTTGGATGGGCATTGCCCTTAAAATGGCATTCAGCTCTTTTTCAGTTAAAAACAAACGTACTCTAACCCCAAAGTTGGTACTCACGATGATGATGGGCGGCGCTCCATCTTAATCCCGGCAGCGCTCCATCTTCATCCATCACAGGTACATCTTCTTCCATCTTCATCTCAGCTGCAGTCCATTTTCCATCTTCATCCCAGTGGCAGTGGGGAGGTTGGCGGCGATGGCGGTGGCGACGTTGGTCCACCTCTTCAGACCTTCAACAGGGAGGTCCTCTTTATGCGTTCTCCAGCCACACACTGAATAGTGAATGCAAGGTACCCCTTTTATATAGGGTACCCTTGCATTCCTATTGGCTGATTTGAATCTTCAAATTCAAATCAGCCAATAGGATGAAAGGAAAAAACTGATTAGCCCACTTTGCTTTGCAAAATATGTCAAATTTCTTCAAATTGCAAGGTGATCTCCTGTGCACAGTTCTTTTTAGGCCATTCCACAAGGTTTTTGAAGGAATTGAGGTCTGGGCTTTGACTGGGCCATTCTAAGACTTTGGGCATCCTTTTCTGAAGCCATCCCTTGGTGTCAACTTGGATGTGTGCTTTGGGTCATTGTCAATTTTGAATTCCTCTTCATCTTCAGCAGTAGCAGACCTACTCTACAGAGGGCCCTGGTGCAAGATTTTTTTTGGGGCCCCCAAAGGTAACTCAGTAGAAGGCAAAAGTATTAATATACATTCTGCACTGTATAATGATTTTGAGGATAGATAGATAGATAGATAGATAGATAGATAGACAGATAGATCGATAGACTGATGGACCTACAACCTGCACTGATAAAAGGCTCCCCTGCATTAGGATTGTAAACATTCTGCACACAACTATGTATAGACTGGCTTTTATGGGCCCCCTCTAGCTCTTGGTTCCTGGTGCGACTGCACCTGCTGCACCAATTGTAGTTCCATCCCCTGATCTTCAGCTTTTGCAAAAATATCTTAATTTTGGAGCTATACATTATTCCATCTATCTTGATAACAGCCCCTGACCCAACTGAAGAGAAACAACCTAAAAGCATGATGTTTCCACCACCATGCTTCAAAGTCAGTATGATGTTCAGTGATGAAGAGCTTTATAAACTTTGTGCCAAACATATCTTTTACAATTTAGGCCAAAAAGTTCAACCTTTGTCTCGTCAGACTATAGCACATTTTTCAAAATGGTTTGGAGTGACTGAATAAATCTTTTGGCATAATTTAGATTGGCTTGTATATTCCTTTTTGTAAGAATTTTTTTTTTCTTCTTGCCACCCTACCCCAAAGCCCAGTCGTGCAGAGTGCTAGAGATGGTGATCACATGTGAGGCATTACCGGTACCTGCCAGAAATTCCTGTAGCTCCTTCAGTGCATTACTGATAAGTCTTCGCCTTGTCCTTTCTTCGACTCTAAAGGGTCATCCTTATCTTTGCAATTGTCTCTGTGGTGCCGCAATATTTTCTTCTCTTATGATGGTTGATGATGATGGTTTTGATAGTGCTCCATGGTACATCCAGTGCCTTTGATATACTTTTATATCCCTCTCCTGGTTGGTACTTTTCAACAATTAGCTCCTGCAGTTTTTCTTTGCTGACCATGTCTCTTCTAGTAGAATGTAACCCAAAACATTCAAGCAAATCTTACAGCAACAGCTAACTTTAAGCTGGGTTTAATAAAAATCACTCTCATTGATGGCAGGTCTATGATATTTCCCTACAGGCATTTAGAATTGATTGTTAACTGTTAACACAGCTAGAGCCCCCATTATGTGCACACGTATGCAATCATGTTGTTTTTATTGAAATGTTCCTAATAATTAACAAAAAAACATTTCTCTGGATTATTTGTTTGTTGGAAGATCACATTACAGATGAAAAAAGTCTGACATTTACGTTGTTATTTCTGTCTTTACATTTAAAAAGCCTGCAATTTCATAAGGGTGTGTACTGTGTATACATTTTATATGCACTGTATAACTGTGATATCATATAATAACATGGTCTCTTTTCAAGATATAACACTATGTAGAACAAGAATAGACATCTGAATTTTTTTTTATTATTAAAATATTTCTTCTCATCAACCCACTCTTTACAGCATGACATCTACTATGATATATACATAATTACCTGATATGGATGAGAGCTATGAATCACTTTGTAGCACCTGCCACTGCACGCTTTTAATTTTTGTTTATTTGTATGTTAAATGTTGCAATCAAACCAACAGTGTTTTCCAGATTTTGTTTTATTTTTTCACCAATAAAGAATCTCTACCTTTAATAATTGTACATTTTACCCTTTTTAATAATGATTATAAACATCTTTGATTTAATAGTTTTTTAGATTACCATTAGTATAAATCATAGATGATCCTTACTGAGTTTTGTTTTTTCTCTCATAAACTTAATTATTGCTAAGTTCTTGGAGTTATAAGGCTGATCACTATGAAAAATCAAAATGCTGTTTTATGCTATTTCTTTATGTTGATTTTTGTTAGTGAAAAAATAAATTCTAAATAAACATAAATTGAGAAAGTTAGAACCTTTGAAAAGGAAATAAAAAGTCATCTATGTATCTTATCTAGGGTGGCATTATCTCTCTATATTCAATTAATCACTATCTCTCTCACTTATTACCAAAGGAAATGGTTTGCATATGCAGAGGTGCATAATGTGCCTAATTTGTTCCTCTAACTAATAAATACAATTGGTTATAAAAGATTAAAATATATATACATTTATTTCAAAATTTAGCACCTTAGGTTTAAACTAGTCATTTTTTTGGTCAAACTGATTATACAATTGGTTGAGAAGTCTCAATGAAAAGTGTCTGATGTGGTTCCATCTCACAAAGTAAAAAGAAAAAAATAGAAATCTATGTAAAACATTTTTTATGGATTGGGATGACATAGAATGACCCAGCTTTTTTTAAAAAAAATTTGTTTTAATATGTTTTCTTTTTTATTATATACCAAACAAATAAATGGTTATTATTATTCAAGATCAAAACTACTGTACAATAGATATAGACAAATAACTATAGACCATGGTGTTATGTGGACGCAGATTAATATATTTTGATTTGTTGTTAAAATCACTGCTTTCCTGTTTTGTTCTTCATATTACAAATTCCCCAACTGAAGAGTATCCAAGGGACACTAAAATAAAAATGTCATGATTTAGATAAAGCATACAATTTACTTTCCAATATACTTCCATTATCAAAACATGCACATTCTTTTTTATGCACACTTCCTGAGGCCCTAGCTCCTACCTGTTACAAGGGAAGGTACTGTTTGTTTATTGTGTATTTGTCAATTATTAAATTTTACTGTATTTAGAGGGCCTTTAAGAAAAAAGAATGTAAACAAATAAATAGCGAAACATTAGCCAAAAAAAAGTAAAACAAAACATTTATATTTAAAGGGACCATAAACATAGTGGGTAAATTTGAAAATGTTTTCAATGCAATAACACCTTTTCTTCTGCAACTGTTGGTCAACTGCCAGTACTTGCCTTATTTAAAGGAAGATTTGTTATTTGAGAAGACAAGACCAGCCATGATTAATATTTTGGAAAACTCTCAATTGTTTTGTTGTTCCTTATCCAATAATCTCTGCTGAAGCCAATAAGGGAGAGTTATAAGGCAGATATAAATTTGGTAATCCTGCCACCTGCTCTTCAAGTTGTCTCAATTAGAAAAACAGGCTTAAATTACAGGCAAAGGGGCACAGTAATACTAAAAGCATATATCACAGATGTTTTTCTACACATAGTTAAATATGTTATATTAAAATCTCAATCTTATTAAGTTTTTTGTTCCCAAATAAAGATGATATCAAGTATAAAATCCACCCTAGAGTACAATTTATCTAGGGTGAGGTCATGATCTACCTCAGCAAGCCACTGAGTAAAGGTTGGTACTTGCTGTTTCTTCCATTGCCTGGGAATCAGTCTCTTAGTGCAAGTAACCATACATTGGAACATTTTTTTGCGGTATGCACATCCTATTTCAGGGATTTGGTTAAGAAGGATTATAGTGGGGCTAAGAGCAAAACTGGTTCATAAAGTGTTATTTAAACAAATTGTAATTTTGTCCCACTATGCTTTAATCTTTTGGGCATGACCACCAAATATGTGATATGGTACCTGTCTTGCCGCATTGTCTCCAGCAGAGTGGATGCTTTTGGATAGATGTTATGCAGTCTGTATGCGGGGAGAGGTACCATCTAGTCAGAATTTTGTAGTTAAGTTATTTCTAATGCTGGTGATATAGACAATTTTCTAGAGGTGCAAAATGTGTGGTTCCATTGTGAGTCTGTTAACTTAGTCTGTAGTTCCCTTTCTCATTTTATTATATAGGAGGGTAACATTTAGGAAAGGCACCTCTCAATATTTTATATATAAGCGAAATGTGAGCTTTAAAAATACTTAGAGATGAGTTTCTCAAAGGATGGGAGAGGTGTCATTATTTTTTTTTTATAAATTTATATGCCAGGCCTCAACTGAAAATAGAAGTACCAGTACCAGTTGTGGAAGAGTGGGTCTGTGTTGTTATTCAATTCTGCCTGACTTTGAAAAAGGCCATTGTTTATGAGTAGATAAATTGGGAGATTGGAAGGTATGTCAGTTATACAGGTATTATTTCTAGTACCAGTGTGAATAAAAAGTGGGTTATTTAGAAGTGAAGTGAGCAGAGAAACAGGATTGGAAATCTCATTAGATTAATTAAGCAACTTATCCCATACTTCCAGAGTTCCCAAGATACATTTATTTCTAAATGCATTGGGTGGTCTAATTTCTTTGGGTAGCCAAGGGTGATCTTTTAGGTTGAAGACTTCTACTATATGGGATTCTAACTGTACCCATGGTTTAAGGGGCTTGTATGGTTCCATGGCACTATACTGTCCAAGTGAGCAACACAATATTAATTCAGCAGGCTTGCAACACTGAGCTCTCCATCCCCTTTACTGAGGTAGAGTTTTTGCCTGGCCACTCAAGGTCTATCATGGGACCAAATAAATTATTTAAATTATTTCTGTTGGGACAGAAAAAAAGTGGTTCAGAAGAGCTATTGGAAGGGCTTGGAAGAGATATACATATTAAGGAATGATCATCATTTTAACACCATTGATTCGGCCAATTCAGGAAAAGTGTCTATGCTTGTGCCAAGTTTCCAAGCGCCACTAGGGGGCGCAAAACACGTCAGGATTGCTGTCCTTGCTCACCTGCATTGAGATGCAGTTTTTATTCTTACCTCAATAAAGATTTTCTAAGGATTTTACTTGCCCCCGAGTGCTCAGATCTCTGCTTCTTTTCCAAGTTTCCAAAAGATTATGTGTTTCTGCTTGTATTGTGGCATAGTTTAAGGCATATAAGTCAAGTGGGTTGGCCAACATATATAAGCCAATTTAAGTATTTAAGTAAGTTGGCTATCGTAAATTGTTTTGGAAGTAAGAAAATTAAAATCCCCAGCATTTGTGTGGATGGGCATTAGTAAAGATTGTACAAATTTATTGAAACATTTGAAACTTGTTTGTAATCTTTAAATAATTGTAACAGTGCGGGTATGGAAGTGGTAGGAGACTGCTAGGTGAAAATAATATTGCCTGCAAAAAACAGACAATTTTGAGTAATGGTGCCAAATGTTACCCTTATTAAATCAAGGTGGTTTCTGACAAGGGTAGTCAAGATTTCCACTGTAAGAGATAACAAGAGGGCGGGGCGATAAGGGTCATCCTTCGCATGTGCCATTTCTAATAAGAATTGTATGGCTAAGAGTTCCATTAGCTCATACTTTAGCCGATGGGTCTGTATACAGAGCTTGGATTTGATTAATACATCTGTTAGAAAAGACAAATTTCGACAAGGTAAAGTAAAGGTGTTTTGCTATCAACAACGGTTTGCAATGTAATATTCTGATTGTGTTATCTTTGGCTCCTCTTCCCATTACAAAACCAACTTGGTCAGTGTGGATTAAATGAGGGAGAAGTATTTTCAGTTGGGAAGCAAGTAGAGTAGCGTAAATCTTAACATCTGTGTTTAACAATGATATTGGTCAGTAGTTACCCACCTTATCATCTGGTTTACCGGGTTTGGGTATCACTGTTATGGATACTTCCAAAAGGGATTGTGAAAATGTTGAACCTTTATCAATTGAATGAAATAGCAATAGTAGTTGTGGGCCTAGCTTTAATCTGAATAATTTATAAAATTTGGAAGCAAGGCAATATGGGCCTGGTGCTTTGCTGGATGGCAATGATTTAATGGTTTCTAATATTTCTTGTAATATTTTTTTTGTCCCCTGCAGATAGGGTGGGAGATTTAGCTGAAATAAGAAACTATTGATTAAGTTTGCTTTTTCTGATGGGTCAGGTGATTTTAAATTGTATAGTGAATTATAATAATCAGCAAATCTTCTGACTGTGTCTTCATTTTTAATCGAAGATTTATTAAGGGGTCCTGATATTTTCCTAATGAAGCTTTTGAGCTGTCTCTTTTTAGGGACCTAGCAAGAAGACAACCTGATTTGTTGCTTCCCACAAAAAATGTTGATTTAGTAGTGATCAAGCATATAAGAACGTTTTTAATCAAATAATAATGTAATGCTTCGCTAGATAGTTTCAAGCCATTTAAAATTTGTAACAAGCTGGGATTTTGCTTGTGTGAAGTTTCAAGGGAGCTTATTGTATTTGTGAGTGTTTTAAATTGGGAAATATTTTGTTTGCAAATCCGTTGAGTGTGTTTTATAATTTCTCCCCAAATGTACAATCCATCAAAATGTATAAATGAGCAACAACAAAGAATAGTAGATAATATAAAACGTAGCTTTTATTCCAAAAGGTAAAACAAAAAGTGGACAGTCACAAGATGAGACCCTCTGGCTGGCTTGCTTATGCATTTCGGTAAACTGCTGTAATCATAGTTGTAGGTAGCCAGTCACAGGTGCACTACATATACACAAAATACTACTAAGGAGCCAATTAAAAACAACACACACAGTGAGACACTTGTAAACCTCAATACTATTCCATTTTTAATTTAACACATTGCTAGAAATTCTAATTACAGTAATAACCAGAATTATTTCAGCATTCACATTTTGTATCAGTAGTGGAATGATGGAGAATAGACTATTCAGGTTTTAAAGAATAATAATAGTGATTATAATAATAACAAAAAAAAATAATAATAAAATAATAATATTAATATTAATTCTCCCCTAATGTAACATTTATAAGTTTCCCAATTATTAATTATTGATGTCTCTGTTGATTGTTAAGTGCAAAGAACTCTGTGGTCCATTTTGAGATGGTTTCTAAAAGTACTGGGTCTGTAAATATGTTATCATTTAGTCTCCAGGTAGCTCTATTTATTGGTTTTGAACACCATTGGAAGGTGCTGAGGACCATTCTATGATCAAACTATGAAATTTGGGACATTCTAGAGTCTATTAAAGAAGAAAGCAAGTCTTGGGTGCAAAATATATAGTCTAGCCTTTTATAGCTATGTTGTGAGTTAGATAAAAAGGTGTAGTCTGTTAGTGTAGGGTGCCCGGTCCTCCATGTGTCAAATAGTGTAAGAGCTTGTAGGGCTAGCCAATTGGATTTGATTTGTTTAGAGATATGATTTACTAGTATAAGTGTCCACTGTGGGGCAAATAGTAAAGTTCAAGTCCTCCAAATATCACTGGACCTTTAGTATTATCTAGTATCTTGGTAGGTCACAGATCAGAAAAAAGAGGAAGTGTGACTATTTGGTGTATAAATATTGGCGATGGTGAGTGGTTTGCCATAATACAAACCCACCACTATTAGAATCCTACCTTTTGTATCTTTGTGACATTGCAGAAACTCAAAAGGGGGGCCTTGCCTAATAGATATGCCAATCCCATTTTTTCAATCAGGGCCTGAACTGAGAAAATGTTAATCACGGTGTCTAGGGGAAATTTGGGTTTACTAGACTTCTTAAAATGAGTTTCCTGAGTTAGTACTATAGATATTCTTTTTCTATAAAAGTCATAGTAAGCAACAGAATGCTTCTCCGCTGATAGTAAACCTTTTACATTTTGAGTCACAATAGTAAAACTATCTGTATCTATAAGAGTGGCCATTATCAACTTGATTGAGAGTTAAGGGTGGAGAGAGTAGAGGAACACAAACACAAGAGTGGAGGGAGGGGAGCGAGAGAGAGAGGGTGTATTTCCCCCCCCCCCATTGTTTTTTTTTCTCTTTGTTTTCTGTTATTTCTTTTAAGGTATGGTTTAAACTGGGGAATCCAATGCAACCTAGAACATAGGTTATTTAACTAAGGGAAGTAATACAAGAATATATGAAATTGTTATATACAAATTTAAGTCAAATAAAAACAACGAATCTAAGTAAAAAAAATTCTGAGGTAACAAATGTTTAAGCAGGCAGCCCTGCGAGGCGCTTTGTGTTTTTTTTGGTATGACAATCTGTATATTGTATATTATTTTACTGCCAGGCAGACTGCCTACAGTGGACTTGTGTGTTGTTTTTTATTTCTATTTTTTCTTCTGGTTGTTTTCTTTTTTTGGACTGGTTGTATTGAAATCAAATAAAAAGCTAAAAAAAAAGGTTGGAGATAGAGTTGACATTTTTTGTTATGTTCGGTAGGAGGTTTCAGCTAGTATATCGCTTTTAGCTCTATGTATGCATTCAGGAGGTGGGAAGAGGGAATGAGATGGTTACCAGTTGATGAGTAGGTGTGTGTGACTGAGTACTAAATAATAAAGGAGAAATTGTATAACAATAAAGTATGTTTGGTAAGTTGAGGGGAAGAATGCTTCAGAGCGATTAAAGATATACTAAAGTAAATTGTCATAATATAGGAGAATACCTCGCGTTGAACTAAGTTTATAAATAAAATGAGGGTCAATTCACTGTTCAGTAAGAAATTTAACCTGGATTAACATTAGCAAACTCAACATAACAATTTTAACAGAATATATCTTTGGAAAATATATTTTAAGAGCCAGCAATTACATAGTGCATAAACTATAGTCATAACTACAACCATCTAACCAGTAGTGCTCAAGTAAATGATCAGATAACAATCATAATAATGATAATAATGAAATAAGTAGTTATTAGTTAGCAACTATGGAAAAACTGACACATCTCGTAAGAGAAAACAAATGTTAGCTTTTATTTAGGTACCTGTGGGATGAGCAGAATATAGATTTACCTAATAGTGGTCACTATCAATTAAACTCTTTAGTTCCTTGGCCATATTAAGCTGCCTCCTTTTGCTTTGTTTTTGTTGTTATAACTTCTGACCAGGCTCTTCTCTGTGGTTTTAAGAAGGAATAGGGCCACCCGAGTAGATGCTGAGGGAGGCATATCATGTTTCTCTGGGGGAGAAATACTTAATTGATTGCAGATATGGGCTGCCTCTAAAGGGTCTTTGCATTCAAACCTTTTCCTATTCTTGCGTAGATAGAACTGAAAAGTCCTTCTATTTCGGTAAAGTTTTGGCTGGTAAATCCTGATATATTTGGATGTGAGCCCCCTAATAAGATATAGCTTGTTGGGCCCTGTTGGGCCCTGGCAAAAATAGTAAATCTTCTCTTGTTCTTGAAAACTTTGGCAATATGCAATTATGTCTCTAGGAGGTTGAATTTCTGTTGGTCTAGGCCACAATGAATGATGTGCTCTTTTCAATGGTATTTGGTGTATGTCATTCAAAGTAGTTTGTGTCAGTTCTTATAAAAGACCTTGAAGATATTCATGTATATTTTTGCTCGCTACAGTCTCTGGGTCTCCTCTGAATCTTAAATTGCTCTGGCAAGTTCTGTTCTCGAGATCATCTCATTTATTTGCTAGATCAGATATCTGGTTATGTTGAATAAAGACAGATTGAAATACTTCTGAGAGATTATTTAGTAGGTTTTCCTGTTCTTCTTCCAGTGCCTCTACTTGGATCCCAATTAGTTTATCGCTTGTTTTTAAATCTGCACATTCTTCTTTTGTACATGATTTGACTTAGTCAATCAATGCTTCTATAGCTTTAAGAGTAACTGGGTTGTCAGACTTATGCAATGAAGAGATAGGAGAAGTAGGTTGTAAGCTTAAATCTTGGTTATTTGCCATTTCCTCTTTTTCACCTTCTAGTTGCAGTTGTGAAGAGAGTTTCTTTGTATCTGATTGTTTAAAATAAGTGTTGACTGAACTCTGGCTAGTTCCTGAGGGGTTCATCTCTTTCTCTATTTCAGAAAATTTATGAAGTGCCATGCTGGATATTGGCTATATAATAACATGCAGTATTATGGCTAATATTTATCTTGATTAGCAGTTATAAAGTATATCTATGTGTGTTCTTAGGAGACTTCCTAATAGGTTTTAGGTTGCAAAAACCTATGTCTTATTGTAGTAACAGAAGCCATTTATAAAAGAACAGAGGGTATATTATATCAGTATTCAAGTTTTCTTTACAGCGAGAGGCCTGCTTGTCACTTAAACAAAGGTACTTGTGGAGTGTAAAATTCTGTTATGCAATTCTGTGTCTCAACCTTTAATTCTGTCTAGGAAGTCCCATATGTTTTGGAAGGTTATACTATTTCAGTAGTTACAAATATTCCTTCATTATTAATTATTACTGAAGATTTATGTTTCTGTTCTGGTAGTGCTGCTTATTTAGATTAGAGTCACACTATTTTTTGCAAAAGGGATCCTTAATTTGTTATATGGTAATTTTGTAAGGACAAGAGTAAATTATTGGTGTTAATGATGTCCCTTGTTTTAATTATTTAATTAATTTTTAGCAAGTTTATGAGTGTGGCACCTTTAATGATCGTGTTGTTCTGTCCCCACAGTATTGTTACCTGGTTGTGAGTAATTGTGGAGGTGCGCAGCTATGGGTGGCTTCAACTAAATTAATCCCACAGCCGGTGTTTGTCTCATGGTGCTGCACTTCTGAGGAGTGAAGAGGCAGCTGTTGATCATCACAGGTAAGTTTGGGATTATGCAGTGCCACAGCTGGTTGACTTAGTTTTGGTATGATTAATGGGGCCGTTTGTGGCCTGTCTTATCTGTTGAGGTGCGCTTCAGGCTGGGCTATCGCTATGTCATGCTGCTTTTAAGTCAAGATGGATAATGCAGGAGTGGCATTCCAGTGCAGGCCTCTGCACTATAGAGCTCCTCACTGCTAGACACATTGCATTGTGGAATAAAAGGGATATTTGGGATCACCAATGCTTGGTTATTTAGACTCATATAATTCAGCTGCAATGAGTGGCGCAGCCATCTTGGACACCTGTATGCTTCGCCTTTTGCATATCAAATATTTTGTTATGAATAGTAAAACAACTTTGCAATATATAGAAACCCAGCTCCTGAGTCTTAGAATGCTTTACTATATTTAACAATCTCACTGCCATGACTGTCCAATAAATGATGATTAAGTTGCAATATAGCAATTTCACCAGAAGTTCGAAATAGCTAAAAGTTTTGGTTCTATTATCTTGCTCGTAGCGTAAATACTGAGCATGTATAAGAAATGGCTACATGGTAATAAATGGTTACACTCTTTTTTTAATTGACCTTGAGACAATTTATGTTTATTTTCTTAAGATTAAAGTTAGGGTGGCAATTTCGTGTATAATTCTAGGATCCGCTGATTTATCCAGTATTCACACAATTAGTTAAAAGTTAGAACTTAGCCACTGTATCTGAATGAAAGACATCGGTTATGTTTTCATAGCATGTACGTATGTGGAGGTGTGTATGGGTTGCTCCAATCAGGATCTAGTATTTGACCTACAAAAAGCACCCTGTGAAGACACACCTGCATTCTCCTTGACAAAGGGCGGAGTCCCGAAACGCGCGTCAGAGTTTCTATGACGCTTACACCTGCATGATCCTGTGTCTGGAAGGTTGCGCACAATATCAGGTACACGGAGATCGGTGATATTGAAGTAGGAGACCGGAGGTAAATCTCACTGATGCCTTATACACCACGGAGCATTGGACAGAATTCAAGACCCAGGTAATACTGGTATTCACATAATACTGTGAATGGCTGCTGAAGTGGTATACGAAGTGGTTGATGAAGCCGTATACTAAGTGGTTGACTATTTGAGCATAGTGAGTGAAGAGTACTACTGTCTGAAGTTGGGACTGTTTATTATATACCTCTGTCACATATACTGGTGCAAGAGAAGGTTTATGTGTACCAGCGGATGCGAGATACAGGAGCCCCAGTGTTTATAATTACCCTGATGAAATGGGAGTATAATTGAAGATTGTCTTGGAATTGATGCAGCTTATGAATAATATAACTGGTATCGATAAGGACACTGGGTTAGTTCTTTATGAGAATCACGTTGAGCATTATATGGTGCTTGAATTGCCAGAGATGATAATATCGTAATATACACTGGATTACAGATGCTTTTCCCAAAAGTTTAATTGGGATAGTATTCCATTGGATCCTATTAAGTAGCTGCAATTTCTGAAGAGACTGTCATGAAATATCATCTTTGTACTATAGAAACATCTATAAACAATTGAGGCTGTGAACTTTTTTATTTTTTCTGGCAGGTGTTGCTGGTCATTCCCAATTGTCAATTTCTTTTCTTTTTTCCTTTTGCTGTTTTGATTCGCTGAGTTGAGTGTGATTACTTGGTTAGCATTTTGGAGCGACTTATGTATGGTGGATGGGGTTTGTGTGAAGATGAGTATGTGAATATGTTTTCCCTGACTTATGCTGTCTAAAGTTATTTGAATTTTTTTTTAGCATTCTAAGACTCAGGTGCTGGGATTCTTTTTATTATTAAATTACAGGGTAAGGTGACTAGACCCTATCCCGGGCACAAGCAGCTAAATGAATTATTTGATTGAATGGTAGCGGTGCTGTCACTGTATAAATGTATTTAACTTTGCAATATACTTTTATTACTTTTCATGTAATGTAATTCTGAGAATTGAGGTTTTCCTCAATGAAAGAGCTAGCAACAAATAATAACTGCAAAACAATGCACTCTATACTAATTTAATGACCCTCACTTTAATGACCCAAAAAGACTCCTCCAAAATAGGCAAAAAATGTTTAGATTTGGTTAATATGTTACTCTATAGAAAGACAATAGAAATGTCTTGTAATTCCATGGTGTTTACTGCCCCTTTAACTCTCTTGATATCTATGTGCAGGGTTATGGGTTTCATGCCCAATCTGCCTCTTAACACAGTAAACCACATTTTTTATGTAACTAGGATCTCTTTTTTCTCTCCTTAGGTGGGGCAGTGTTATAATTCAACCAACATTGGTATCACAGTTGGTTGGCATCCTTTGTAAAAATTGTTAAAAAAAAAAAAAACCTTGCCAATTCTATAAAATTCCACAAAGCAATTAAATGTTATGTGCTCAATTAAACATAAATTAAAGTAAGAGTTTTAATTAAAGCAAACAAACTCTATCTCAACAGCGATTTATTGAGGCCATAATCAATGTTATCTCCAATGACATGACATTGAAATATAACATCACACAACATATGACATCAAAATATAAACCTTACTGTGGTGTGTTGATGATAAGGTTGGTGCAGTATTAAAGTGAAGAGTAATAGGGCTAAGAATATATACAGTGGGGCAAAAAAGTATTTAGTCAGCCACAAATTGTGCAAGTTCTCCCACTTAAGAAGTTGAGAGAGGCCTGTAATTTTCATCATAGGTATACCTCAGCTATGAGAGACAAAATGTGGAAACAAATCCAGACAATCACATTGTCTGATTGGAAAATAATTTATTTGCATATTATGGTGGAAAATAAGTATTTGGTCATCTACAAACAAGCAAGATTTCTGGCTCTCACAGACCTGTATCTTCTTCTTTAAGAGGCTCCTCTGTCCTCCCTCATTACCTGTATTAATGGCACCTGTTTGAACTTGTTATCAGTATAAAAGACACCTGTCCACAACCTCAAACAGTCACACTGCAAACTCCACTATGGTGAAGACCAAAGAGCTGTTGAAGGACACCAGAAACACATTTGTAGACCTGCACCAGGCTGGGAAGAAATCAACTGTGGGAGCAATAATTAGAAAATGGAAGACATGCAAGACCACTGATAATCTTCCTCGATCTGGGGCTCCACGCAAGATCTCACCTCGTGGGGTCAAAATGATCACAAGAACGGTGAGCAAACATCCCAAAACCACACGGGGGGACCTAGTGAATGACCTGCAGAGAGCTGGGACCAACGTAACAAAGGCTACCATCAGTAACACACTACGCCACCAGGGACTCAGATCCTGCAGTGCCAGATGTGTCCCCCTGCTTAAGCCAGTACATGTCCGGGCCCGTCTGAAGTATGCTAGAGAGCATTTGGATGATCCAGAAGTGGATTGGGAGAATGTCATGTGGTCAGATGAAACCAAAGTAGAATTGTTTGGTAAAAACACAACTCGTCATGTTTGGAGGAGAGAGAATGCTGAGTTGCAACCAAAGAACACCATACCTACTGTGAAGCATGGGGGTGGCAACATCATGCTTTGGGGCTGTTTCTCTGCAAAGGGAACAGGACAACTGATCCGTGTACATGAAAGAATAAATGGGGCCATGTATCATGAGATTTTGAGTGCAAACCTCCTTCCAACAGAAAGGGCATTGAAATTGAAACGTGGCTGGGTCTTTCAGCATGACAATGATCCCAAACACACCACCTGGGCAACGAAGGAGTGGCTTCGTAAGAAGCATTTCATGGTCCTAGAGTGGCCTAGCCAGTCTCCAGATCTCAACCCCATAGAAAACCTTTGGAGGGAGTTGAAAGTCTGTGTTGCCCAGCTACAGCCCCAAAACATCACTGCTCTAGAGGAGATCTGCATGCAGGAATGGGCAAACATACCAGCAACAGTGTGTGACAACCTTGCGAAGACTTACAGAAAACGTTTGACCTCTATCATTGCCAACAAAGGATATATAACAAAGTATTGAGATGAACTTTTGATATTGACCAAATACTTATATTCCACCATAATTTGCAAATACATTCTTTCCAAATCAGACAATGTGATTGTCTGGATTTGTTTCCACATTTTGTCTCTCATAGTTGAGGTATACCTATGATGAAAATTACAGGCCTCTCTCATCTTCTTAAGTTGGAGAACTTGCACAATTGGTGGCTGACTAAATACTTTTTTGCCCCACTGTATATATATATATATATATATATATATATATATATATATATATATAATGACAAGGATAAGTACAGCAAAGAATCATTGCCAAGGCAAATATGTTAAAATCCGAACAATCTGATTAGGTGTAGTGTTGCTATATAATGACATCTGGAATAGATTAGGAGGCAGGATGCCAGTTTATTTTCAGTGCTGTACAAAAGATAAGACATAGAAAGACAGCTGAAAGTATCATTAAATACAGTACCATTTTATAATGAAAACATGCATAATAAAAATACAATACAATAGCACTTAGGGGTATATTTATTAATGTGCAAGCGGACATGATAAGATGTAGCGTATCATATCCGTCGCACATTGATAATGATTGATACGCTGTCGGCATTTATCAATGCACCAGCAGTTCTTTTGAACTGCTGGTGCAATGCCGATAGTATTCGATCAGGTTGATTTCTGTCCGCCTCCTCAGACCAGGCGGACAAGTTATGGAACTGCAGTCTTTAGATAAATCGGCCCCTTAGTCTGAATTTTTAATTTCTTACACCTAGATTTACAGTTTTGCGTTAGAAGGGGTGCGTTAGCTACGCGTGTTTTTTTTTTTTCCCCCGCACCTTTTAAACAACGCTGGTATTTAGAGTTCTCTGAAGGGCTGCGTTAGGCTCCAAAAAGATAGCGTACAGGCATATTTACCGCCACTGCAACTATAAATACCAGCGTTGCTTACGGACGCGGCCAGCTTCAAAAACGTGCTCATGCACGATTCCCCCATAGGAAACAATGGGGCAGTTTGAGCTGCAAAAAAACCTAACACCTGCAAAAAAGCAGCGTTCAGCTCCTAACGCAGCCCCATTGTTTCCTATGGGGAAACAGTTTCTAAGTCTGCACCTAACACATTAACATGTACCCCGAGTCTAAACACCCCTAAACTTACACTTATTAACCCCTAATCTGCCGCCCCCACTATCGCTGACCCCTGCATTTTATTATTAACCCCTAATCTGCCACTCCGTACACCGCCGCAATCCTACATTATCCCTATGTACCCCTAATCTGCTGCCCCTAACATCGCCGACCCCTATATTATACAGGGAGTGCAGAATTATTAGGCAAATTAGTATTTTGACCACATCATCCTTTTTATGCATGTTGTCTTACTCCAAGCTGTATAGGCTCGAAAGCCTACTACCAATTAAGCATATTAGGTGATGTGCATCTCTGTAATGAGAAGGGGTGTGGTCTAATGACATCAACACCCTATATCAGGTGTGCATAATTATTAGGCAACTTCCTTTCCTTTGGCAAAATGGGTCAAAAGAAGGACTTGACAGGCTCAGAAAAGTCAAAAATAGTGAGATATCTTGCAGAGGGATGCAGCACTCTTAAAATTGCAAAGCTTCTGAAGCGTGATCATCGAACAATCAAGCGTTTAATTCAAAATAGTCAACATGGTCGCAAGAAGCGTGTGGAAAAACCAAGGCGCAAAATAACTGCCCATGAACTGAGAAAAGTCAAGCGTGCAGCTGCCAAGATGCCACTTGCCACCAGTTTGGCCATATTTCAGAGCTGCAACATCACTGGAGTGCCCAAAAGCACAAGGTGTGCAATACTCAGAGACATGGCCAAGGTAAGAAAGGCTGAAAGACGACCACCACTGAACAAGACACACAAGCTGAAATGTCAAGACTGGGCCAAGAAATATCTCAAGACTGATTTTTCTAAGGTTTTATGGACTGATGAAATGAGAGTGATTCTTGATGGGCCAGATGGATGGGCCCGTGGCTGGATTGGTAAAGGGCAGAGAGCTCCAGTCCGACTCAGACGCCAGCAAGGTGGAGGTGGAGTACTGGTTTGGGCTGGTATCATCAAAGATGAGCTTGTGGGGCCTTTTCGGGTTGAGGATGGAGTCAAGCTCAACTCCCAGTCCTACTGCCAGTTTCTGGAAGACACCTTCTTCAAGCAGTGGTACAGGAAGAAGTCTGCATCCTTCAAGAAAAACATGATTTTCATGCAGGACAATGCTCCATCACACGCGTCCAAGTACTCCACAGCGTGGCTGGCAAGAAAGGGTATAAAAGAAGAAAATCTAATGACATGGCCTCCTTGTTCACCTGATCTGAACCCCATTGAGAACCTGTGGTCCATCATCAAATGTGAGATTTACAAGGAGGGAAAACAGTACACCTCTCTGAACAGTGTCTGGGAGGCTGTGGTTGCTGCCGCACGCAATGTTGATGGTGAACAGATCAAAACACTGACAGAATCCATGGATGGCAGTCTTTTGAGTGTCCTTGCAAAGAAAGGTGGCTATATTGGTCACTGATTTGTTTTTGTTTTGTTTTTGAATGTCAGAAATGTATATTTGTGAATGTTGAGATGTTATATTGGTTTCACTGGTAAAAATAAATAATTGAAATGGGTATATATTTGTTTTTTGTTAAGTTGCCTAATAATTATGCACAGTAATAGTCACCTGCACACACAGATATCCCCCTAAAATAGCTATAACTAAAAACAAACTAAAAACTACTTCCAAAACTATTCAGCTTTGATATTAATGAGTTTTTTTGGGTTCATTGAGAACATGGTTGTTGTTCAATAATACAATTAATCCTCAAAAATACAACTTGCCTAATAATTCTGCACTCCCTGTATTTATTACCCCCTAATCTGCCCCCCCCCACGTCGCCGCTACGTACCTACACTTCTTAACCCCTAATCTGCCGACTGGACCTCGCCGCCACTATAATAAATGTATTAACCCCTAAACCGCCTCACTCCCGCCTAAAAAAAACCTATAATAAATAGTATTAACCCCTAATCTGCCCTCCCTAACATCACCGACACCTAACTTCAAGTATTAACCCCTAATCTGCCGACCGGACCTCGCCGCTACTATAATAAATGTATTAACCCCTAAAGCTAAGTCTAACCCTAACACTAACACCCCCCTAAGTTAAATATAATTTTTATCTAACGAAATAAATAAACTCTTATTAAATAAATTAATCCTACTTAAAGTTAAATACTTTCCTGTAAAATAAACCCTAATATAGCTACAATATAACTAATAATTATATTGTAGCTTTTTTAGGATTTATATTTATTTTACAGGCAACTTTGTATTTATTTTAACTAGGTACAATAGCTATTAAATAGTTAATAACTATTTAATAGCTACCTAGTTAAAATAAATACAAAGTTGCCTGTAAAATAAATATAAATCCTAAAATAGCTACAATATAATTATTAGTTATATCGTAGCTATATTAAGGTTTATTTTACAGGTAAGTATTTAGCTTTAAATAGGATTAATTTATTTAATAAGAGTTAATTTATTTAGTTAGATAAAAATTATATTTAACTTAGGGGGGTGTTAGTGTTAGACTTAGCTTTAGGGGTTAATACATTTATTATAGTAGCGGCGAGCTCCGGTCGGCAGATTAGGGGTTAATACTTGAAGTTAGGTGTCGGCGATGTTAGGGAGGGCAGATTAGGGGTTAATACTATTTATTATAGGGTTTTTGAGGCGGGAGTGAGGGGGTTTAGGGGTTGATACGTTTATTATATTGGCGGCGAGGTCCGGTCGGCAGATTAGGGGTTAAGAAGTGTAGGTAGGTAGCGGCGACGTTGGGGGGGGGCAGATTAGGGGGTAATAAATAAAATATAGGGGTCGGCGATGTTAGGGGCAGCAGATTAGTGGTACATAGGATAATGTAGGTTGCGGCGGCGTGCGTTCGGCAGATTAGGGGTTAAAAAAATTTATTAGAGTGGCGGCGATGTGGGGGGACCTCGGTTTAGGGGTGCATAGGTAGTTTATGGGTGTTAGTGTACTTTAGAGCACAGTAGTTAAGAGCTTTTTGAACCGGCGGTAGCCCATAAAGCTTTTAACTCCTGACTTTTTTCTGCGGCTGGAGTTTTGTCGTTAGATTTCTAACGCTCACTTCAGCCACGACTCTAAATACCGGCGTTAGAAAGATCCCATTGAAAAGATAGGATACGCAATTGACGTAAAGGGATCTGCGGTATGGAAAAGTCGCGGCTGGAAAGTGAGCGTTAGACCCTTTCCTGACTGACTCTAAATACCAGCGGGCAGCCAAAATCAGCGTTAGGACCCCCTAGCGCTGGTTTGGACGGCTAACGCAGAACTCTAAATCTAGGTGTTATTTTGCTATAATTTGCTGGCCCCTTGTTTCACGTGACAACCATCAGCTAATGATAGATTCATATACCTATACAAATGCTCAGTAGGAGATGGTGCCTTATAAAGTGTGAATATAAAAAGACTATGCACAATTTGATAATGGAAGTAAATTGGAAATGATCTTAAACTGCGTAATCTATCTTAATCAGTTTAATTTTAAATATAGTGTCCCTTTAAGAAGGAAATATTACAGAGCTTACTTATATAAGAAAGAAGGTGTTATTTGTTGATATACTTTCGTCTTTTGTTTGTTCAATCTGAATTCTTTTGTTAGTTATTGCTTATTACACCTAATATATATATATACTGCATATATATATATATATATATATATATATATACAGTATATACTGTATATATAAATCAATAGAAATTATTGAACAGGCAATTAGCACAGCTAGGCAAGTATCCCGCTTGCCTTTACCCAGTAAAACTCCATATACATTGTTACCAATGCACAAGAGGATTCTGGGTAAGATATGCAAATTAGATATGCAACATCTCAAACTTTTTGCTTTTTAATCTCATTTTTTTTATCTTCACCATAATTTTAATGAATTTATCTATATATATATATATATATATATATATATATATATATATATATATATATATATATATCTGTACATACCACCTTAATGGACCTCAGTGTTTTAACATAATGGTAGAATTTACATATTGAACAACATCAATATACATTTCATAATAACATACAGCTTTTAACCACTGGAGCTTAGTAGGAATCACACACTTCCTTTTTGTGGAATATTGTAAATATTTCACCTGATGAATCTTGTGATTTATCACAAGATTAGACTGGTAATTTTATTATTAAAATTCACATTTTCAAACTCTTTAATAGCTGGAAAATTCGACTAACACTTGTCTAATGAAGCTTTATTTTTAGGTTCAGTAAATCCTCCCGTACCAATGTCAATTAGCTTACAACGCTTGATCTGATTCTTGATAGTAATGATAGGTAATGATTTCTACAGATGGCCAGAAAAGATTTCCTACTTAACTCTCTTGAAGGGCTTTGTTGAAATTTATACTGTGCTTTTTACATAGTGCTCACAACTATTAAAATTAAATTCAGCTTAGAAAATCTATCAGGCTCTTAGCACCAGAAATGAATTCATGAAAAAAATAAAACCTATTTTCATTGTCTTTGTCTACTCAGCAAGTAAACACATGAATTACCTGTAATTACCACAATACTGTGATACATAATTGAATTTGCACACCACAAAAAACAGGGATATTTTCAGCTGCAGTTCTTAAAGTGTTACATACATTACTGAATAAACACTCTAAAGAAATATTATAGTGAACTACAACAATTAAGTAAAAAAAAATACCCCCTCTTTTTTCTTTAAGGGGAGATGAACGTCATGATTTCTCAAGCACTACATGGCAGCAGTGTGTTCAAAAAAAAGTTTGTAACAATGGGGTTGAAACAAGACGAAGATTACAATATTGCAATGGAGCAGTTTGACTTTTTGCAGTTTTACTACTGTTGAAATCCAGTAAAATAGGATGTTATAAGTCCTTCTTATAGAAACCCAGAGTCTTGTCCTTGATTTCAGATGTAGATCACGTCAAACTGGAAACTGCTTCTAAATCAATAAATGTAATTATTGTAAAAACAAAACAAAACATTACTTTTAAAATATTAAAAGTGAGAATATAGTGATATGCCCAGTGGTGAGAAATGGAATCAGATTGCAATAGGTTTTCAACTCAAGATTCCGTGATCCCATTTTAAAGGCCAGCTGTGAAGACTCCTGTACTAGCAGCCACAGTCACGACAGTGCAAGTGTAGCTTAGCAACAAGCATTAACAGAAAAGAGATTGCTACACACCATGTTCATATCTTGGGGTCCTGATCGCACTTTTCCTTCAGATCCTCTTAGCTGTACAGGATATCACATACTCCATACATATACATATTAAAAAAATAATAATATATATATATATATATATATATATACACATGTGTGTGTGTGTGTGCCCTCCCCACTGCAGTTGGCCTATACAATAGTGATGAATAGAGCTTTAATAAATCAATAACATGTATGCTAATACACTTCAAAAATGTCTCCTGTGTCTTGCACATGTGCAACATAATGGAATTATTCCAAATAGTCTTGGAATACTTGTACAAATGTCCAAAATTTAATTTCTGAATTTGAAAATGCAAAACTGGTCAAGAAAAGGTGTTGAAAAGTCTCTCAAAACGGATTGTGATCACCAAGAACTTTTCAGCTCCATGTTAAACATATGGCTTTCCTCTGTGACCCGAAAACACGATCGCGGGTATGGGAAATAGTTGACAATATAGTACTCAAGACAAGTGCACACTCATGAGCATATCTAGATACACTCCAACAAAATACTAAAATAATGAAGTACATTTGGTAATAGAAGTAAACTAGATTTTTTTTTTTTTTTAAATTGCATGGTTTATCTGTGCCATGAAAGTTTAATTTTGACTTGTGTGTACCATTAATAACTAGGCTTCATAGTGGTTAGAAGAAAATGGAGTTATTTATCAACATGTTTATTTTCTTAAAAACACAGAATAAGTACTAGATCATATGCAATCAACTGTTGATAGCGTCAAAGCTACAGAATAATGACATTAACAATGAGTCAGCCACTCCACTTAAGATACTCACAAGTTGACCAGCTCACGTATGTGGCTCCTCCTAAGTTGTAGTGACTGCTATTAATATATCTTGAAGCTGCTAGAACATAACAGCGACAGCGCCCTATGAGTGTCGCTACCTATCGCTACTGAATCTGATGCAGATCTACAAATAGTTGATGATAATAATTAATCCCAACTTAATGTCTCTATTATTATTATTATCATTTATTTGTATAGCGCCGCCAAATTCCGTAGCGCTATATACAATGATAGGGGTATACAATGACAAGGGGGTATAAAATGACAAGGGTTTGTGATAAAATACAAAGCATAACAAAACTAAACAAATCTAGTACAGGAGAAAGAGGACCCTGCTCTGGAGAGCTCATACTCTACAGGTTTAGGGTGCAGACACATAAGGTTGGGTAGCTTGTCACATCAGTTGTAGTTGCAGCAGTTAGTCAGGCAGTTCATGTATTAGTTTGGTTCGGATGAGGGATGGAGGAGAGATGGTAGGCCTCTCTGAATAGGTGGGTTTTCAAGGAGCGTCTGAAGCTATGCAAGGTTGGAGACAGTCTTATGGAGTGGGGTAGAGAGTTACAGAGGACAGGAGCCGCACGTGCAAAGTCTTGGAGGTGGAAGTGGGATGTAGAGATAACAGGAGTGGAGAGACGTAGGTCAGAGGTTGATCGAAGAGGACGGGATGGGGAATATTTCACAATGATAGAGGAAATATAGTTGGGAGTTAGACTGTTGAGTGCTTTGTAAGTTAGGGTTAATACTTTAAATTGTATTCTGGAGTGTATGGGGAGCCAGTGTAGAGACTGGCAGAGCAGAGCAGCTGATGTAGATCGGCGACTTAGGTGGATGAGTCTAGCAGAAGCATCCATAATAGATTGGAGGGAGGAGAGGCGCAATAACTTTATTTGATTTCTATTTATGCTGCAAGGATTGCGCTATGAGAGCAAAAGAACTTACCTTGAACAGTCTTATAAGCCGTGTTCTATGGAGGCATGGCTTTTCAGCAAAAGAACCAATTGCTTGATACTGAAATAGTGTATCCACAGTGAGAAAGAAGGAAATAAAGTAACCAGAGAACCGGGTGTAATCTCTACATGCTCCCAAGCTAAGGAGGCGGGATCAAAAGCTGGCAAACGAGCTCTCATCAACGAGAGGCCATGAAGGCGCAGCTGAAGCTTGATGATCGGACCTCACAAAGGGAGGCATATAGGAAAGGCACTTCTTCTGTCCCTCTAATCCGGATAGACCTTAAGAGCGTTTTTTGATACCGCGGTCATTTGCCGGTGCATACAACAGCTCATGGAGTGTAAATAAGGGACTGCTGCCATTTACTTGTCCAGAACTGGAGTTTGTAAATAGGGCGGACTAAACCGCTCCTTAAAGAAAGGCCTCTATCTAAGGGGTGATAAGTTTAACGTGTTCCCCTCTTTTGAATTATATGTGAGGTTTGATTTATATCTAATAGGCTTTTGTTTCTGCTGAGTAAACACAGGATGTATTTTTCTGTCTAGATTAAAGCTCTCAGTTGCTTGAATCCCTAAGCAGTTTTGTCACAATGAGTATTGAGAGGGTTTAATAACCTTGGATTAAATACAATAAAAAGTTAAAAGAATTTAAAGAGTGCTGTATTCCCTTTCTATTTAAAGGAGGAGTAACTTCCTTATTTTAATAATCTTTCTAAATTTGTCTTTTTCATATATATATGTTTTATGTGTGTACATATGTATTTATGTGTATATATGTCTGTAAATAAATACACATTTACACATATAAATACATAAATACATATGTACACATATATAGACATATATTTATACACATACATATACATCTTTATAGATGTGTATGTATGTATCTCAATGTTAAAGCTCTTTGCCTAGCCTTTTTCTATTAACACCCGAGATATCATATCTTTGAGCCATTATAACTTTTGTGTGCAATATATATATTTTTTAAATATTTTTTATTAGACGGTGTAACTGTACTTTGTAATGTATTTTTTATGTGTTTTGTGAGATTTTTTTGTTTTGAGAAACAGCTAACCAGAGGTCTGAGGTTGCACTAACCCGATGAGCGTTAACTTGAATTGCGCTCAAGCGATTGTGTTTACTTTCAACTTGTAATACGAGCGATAAACCCAACGCGGCCGTGCAAACACCCTCGATAAACCCCTTATCACTCATGCGCAAACATTTGAGCTCCACTAATAATGTGACCCATAATTGTATAAATAGGAAAAAATTTGATTTTGCTATATTTCTCTCACTATGAAAATTTGGAGGCACTTTGTTCGAGAAATACTAATCTGTATGTCACTGACTATTAAAAAAAAGAATTTAATCACTTTGTGACTGCCTGAAAGAGGTTAATCACATGTCTGTATGCTGCTGCATAAGAGAGGTTATCACAATTTTATATGTTTAAATGTTTGAATATAAAATTGGAGGCACGTGTACAAGCCCAGTGCATGAATATGGGTTTGAGTATTAAGTATTCTGCACGTACAGCACAAACAGTGCATACTTACCAATCAGAAGTCAGAACTGCACACATTAGCATGTTGCTGATCTTAGCATTAAAAGAACCACATTTATTTCGCAGTGTGTAGGGCAGCACAGAGCTTACAAGAAACATTTGTATTCTTTGAGTTATCAGATAGAGCATTAATTTTCAAATAACTTTCTAATTTACTTATCAAATTTTCTTCGTTCCTGTGGTAACTTTTGTTGAAAATCAGGGACATAAGCTCAGGAATGTGCACGTGTCTGGACCATTATATGGCAGCAGTTCTGCAAGAATGTTATCCATTTGCAAGAGCACTAGATTGCAGTACTATTTCCTGCCATGTAGTGCTCCAAACAGCTACTTAGGTATCTCTTGAACAAAGAATGCCATATGAAGAAAGCAAAGTTGCAAAATAGAAGTAAATTAGAAACTTTTTTAAAAAATTGTATGCTCTGTCTGAATCACAAAATTGGGGTTTCATATCCCTTTAAATAGCTGTGGCCTTGATGATCAAAAGTGCTACAAGGCAGTAAAATATTCAAGGTGATCCACCTCTATGTCGAGCAAGCCTGTCAAAATATTCCAAGCTCCCCACATAGAGGCATCGGCGAGAGACGTTTACTATACTTGCCAATGGTTGGTGATGCTAGCTACAGGGAGTGCAGAATTATTAGGCAAGTTGTATTTTTGAGGATTAATTTTATTATTGAACAACAACCATGTTCTCAATGAACCCAAAAAACTCATTAATATCAAAGCTGAATAGTTTTGGAAGTAGTTTTTAGTTTGTTTTTAGTTATAGCTATTTTAGGGGGATATCTGTGTGTGCAGGTGACTATTACTGTGCATAATTATTAGGAAACTTAACAAAAAACAAATATATACCCATTTCAATTATTTATTTTTACCAGTGAAACCAATATAACATCTCAACATTCACAAATATACATTTCTGACATTCAAAAACAAAACAAAAACAAATCAGTGACCAATATAGCCACCTTTCTTTGCAAGGACACTCAAAAGCCTGCCATCCATGGATTCTGTCAGTGTTTTGATCTGTTCACCATCAACATTGCGTGCAGCAGCAACCACAGCCTCCCAGACACTGTTCAGAGAGGTGTACTGTTTTCCCTCCTTGTAAATCTCACATTTGATGATGGACCACAGGTTCTCAATGGGGTTCAGATCAGGTGAACAAGGAGGCCATGTCATTAGATTTTCTTCTTTTATACCCTTTCTTGCCAGCCACGCTGTGGAGTACTTGGACACGTGTGATGGAGCATTGTCCTGCATGAAAATCATGTTTTTCTTGAAGGATGCAGACTTCTTCCTGTACCACTGCTTGAAGAAGGTGTCTTCCAGAAACTGGCAGTAGGACTGGGAGTTGAGCTTGACTCCATCCTCAACCCGAAAAGGCCCCACAAGCTCATCTTTGATGATACCAGCCCAAACCAGTACTCCCCCTCCACCTTGCTGGCGTCTGAGTCGGACTGGAACTCTCTGCCCTTTACCAATCCAGCCACGGGCCCATCCATCTGACCCATCAAGACTCACTCTCATTTCATCAGTCCATAAAACCTTAGAAAAATCAGTCTTGAGATATTTCTTGGCCCAGTCTTGACGTTTCAGCTTGTGTGTCTTGTTCAGTGGTGGTCGTCTTTCAGCCTTTCTTACCTTGGCCATGTCTCTGAGTATTGCACACCTTGTGCTTTTGGGCACTCCAGTGATGTTGCAGCTCTGAAATATGGCCAAACTGGTGGCAAGTGGCATCTTGGCAGCTGCACGCTTGACTTTTCTCAGTTCATGGGCAGTTATTTTGCGCCTTGGTTTTTCCACACGCTTCTTGCGACCCTGTTGACTATTTTGAATGAAACGCTTGATTGTTCGATGATCACGCTTTAGAAGCTTTGCAATTTTAAGAGTGCTGCATCCCTCTGCAAGATATCTCACTATTTTTGACTTTTCTGAGCCTGTCAAGTCCTTCTTTTGACCCATTTTGCCAAAGGAAAGGAAGTTGCCTAATAATTATGCACACCTGATATAGGGTGTTGATGTCATTAGACCACACCCCTTCTCATTACAGAGATGCACATCACCTAATATGCTTAATTGGTAGTAGGCTTTCGAGCCTATACAGCTTGGAGTAAGACAACATGCATAAAGAGGATGATGTGGTCAAAATACTAATTTGCCTAATAATTCTGCACTCCCTGTATAGACAACACCCAGCATCACCGACCATATTGGCAATGTATAGTAAAGGCATCCCTTGAATATATCTGTCGTGTGCCTAACCACTAATCCTAATACCCCTAAACCAAAGTGCACCACGATTGCAAACTAACACTACACTAATAAAGATCTAAACTGCCACATACCCACTGCAAGTCGCTAACTATTAACCCCTATGCCACCACATACCAACCGCAAGTTGCTAACTATTAACCCCTATGCCTCCACAACCCACCACAAGTCACTAACTATTAACCTCTATGCCACCACATACTCACCTCAAGCCATTAACTATTAAACCCTAAGCCAACACATACCCATCGCAAGTACTAAACTATAAACCCCTATCCTGCCACATACCCACCGCAAATTGCTAACTATTAACCTCTATGCCGCCACATACTCACCTCAAGTCATTAACTATTAAATACTATGCCAAACCATAACCACCACAAGCACAAAACTATTAACCCCTCTGCCGCCACATACACACTGAAAGTCCCTCACTATTAACCTCTATGCCACTACATACCCACCGCAAGTCACTAACTATTAACCCCATGCTGCCACATACCCACTGCAAGTACTAAACTATTAACCCCTATGCCGCCACATACCCACCGCAAGTTGCTAACAATTAACCCCTATGCCACCATATATACATCGCAAGTCCCTCACTATTAACCTCTATGCCACTACATACCCACCGCAAGTAGCTAACTATTAACCCCTATGCCACCACATACCCACCGCAAGTACTAAACTATTAACCCCTATGCCGCCACATACCCACCGCAAGTTGCTAACAATTAACCCCTATGCTGCCACATACTTACCACAAATACTAAACTATTAACCCCAATGCCACTATATACCCCAAACACAAACTAACCTAACACCTAACCCCCCTCTAAACTAAACCCCCTAAGTTAACAAAAATAAAAATCAAAGTAAATAAAAATAAATATTAAACTTAAACCGCCACAACCCCAAACGCAATCTAACCCTACTCTACCTAAAACCTAACACCCTCTAAACTAGCCCCACAAGTTACAAAAAAATCTGAGTTACAAAAAAATAAACTAAAGTATCCAAAATAAAACCCCCACCATTATACATAACACTAAACTACATGGCCCATAAAATAAAATAAAAACTAAACCCTAACACTAAATTACAATAGCCCTTAAAAGGGCATTTGTAGGGCATTTCCCTAAAGTGATCAGTTCTTTTTGCAAAAAAAAAATTACATAAAAACCCAAACCCCAAAATAACAAAATCTTACTCAAAAAACCTAGCCTAGAAAAGAAAATTTAAAATAATAAAGCCTAGTTTTAAAAATAAAAGAACACACACCAAAAAAAAGCCCTAACTAACTCAAAAAATGGTAGTCATCTCTTTATCTGATGTTGGGCCCTCTTCATTCCAGTTCCTTGGGCCGGGGACCCATGTTCATGAAGCTGGACTTCTGCAGTCTTCTTCCGCTGCCTCCGCTCTGCAATCTTCATCAACATCAGGGTCCTCTTCATCCCAGGTCCTGGCATCTGGGGCCCATATTTGCGACGATTAGGTTAGGGCAGCTTATGGGATAATAGTACATTTATTTACAATTTTTTAAATATTATGCATTCCTATGTATAATGCATATTCTTATAACTATTGTATAGAAATTAAAGGGACAGTCAAGGCCAAAAAAACTTTCATGATTTAAATAGGGCATGTCATTTTAAACAACTTCCCAATTTACTTTTATCACCAATTTTGCTTTGTTCTCTTGGTATTGTTAGTTGAAAACTAAACCTAGGAGGTTCATATGCTAATTTCTTAGACCCTGAAGACTGCCTCTAATCTGAATGCATTTTGACCACTAGAGGGCATTAGTTCATGTGTTTCATATAGATAACATTGAGCTCATGCATGTGAATTTACAGAGGAGTGAGCACTGATTGGCTAAAATGCAAGTCTGTCAAAAGAACTGAAATAAGGGGGCAGTCAGCAGAAGCTTAGATACAAGGTAATTACAGAGGTAAAACGATTATTATTATAACTGTGTAGGTTATGCAAAACTGGGGAATGGGTAATAAAGGGATTATCTTTCTTTTTAAACAACAAAAATTCTGGTGTTGACTGTCCCTTTAATATGTATTTATTTTTTCTTTTGTTTTTTATTTTAAACATAAATATATATTTTAAAACGTATGTTGATTTTACAAAAGGCATTAGTATTACAATGATATTATTACATAACAGGCATGCAGTTATGTAGGACTATAGATATAATGCAACTGTCTTTTATAACATAAATATCTATTTAAAAAAAAATATTTATTTAAAATAATAAATGCATCAAGCAAGAATGTTTACAATTTAATTTATATTTCGAATACTTAAACTAATATGCATTATATATGACCATGCATATAATGTAGTTAGGCCTTACATTGATATTCAATATTTAAATACTTAATACTTAAGTATTACATATACATTAAAATGTATTTATGTTAGCTTGTTATGTTTATATATTTATGTTATAGTAGTCAGTAGCATTAAATTATATTTTTACATAACAGGCATGCAGTTATGTAGAACTATAATGTTAATTATACTGTCTTTAATTACAAATAATAAACACAACAAGCAATATTAATTGCATTTTAATTTATATACAAATATTTAAAGATTATGCATTCTAAATAGCAATGCATCATTTTAAATATTGAATATTTATATGTAGGGCCTTAGCTTCTACAGTTAATTTTAGGTTATAGCAGTTTAGGGGTTAATGTTTAAATGAAATGCATAGTAATGTACAATGCATATTGTTTAAAGCATTGAATATATCTATAGACTAAAGGTATTTAATGATGATTGCTATAATTTTAAACAGATGTGGTAGACGCTGGAGGGCCGACAAAACCTAGCCGGGCTCCTGAAACTAAGTGCCGGACCGGAATTGAGCCTTGGTCCGTTGCTTCTTAAAAGGGGTGCAGATCGAGCAGGGTGCAGAGGATCAAGTTGCCCTTTTTGTATGTTGTCGACAATTTCATGAGGCACCTAGGGATACCACTTGTTTGGGGGTGCTACCTTCTGGGAGGAAGGGGGGACTGGATTTGAAGTGTCCCCCATTCCTCCCAGAAGGTAGTACCCTCAAACAAGTGGTATACCTAGGTGCTGAATGAATCTGCCGACAATATACTAAAAGAGTGACTTGATCCCCTTAGCCCAGCTCGATTGGCACCCCTTTTAAGAAGCAGCAGACCAGGGCTCAATTCTGGTCTGGCACTGAGTTCCGGCAGCCTGGTTAGGCCTCCGGCATTTTAGCGCATCTCTGTGGCACATTATTTAAACTGATTATTAGTTTAGTGACATAGCTTCATTGTTTATTATGTAGTATAGATTATTATAGTTAAATATTTTTTGACAGTAGGGAGTATGTGGAAGTCAGCTGGGACGTTCCAGGGGAGTGTAGGTTAGACATTACATAAGTGTACGCAGTATTAGAGACTTAGCTGGACGTTCCAGGGTTGTGTAGGTTAGAGGTGACGTAGGTGTAGGCGGTCAGGGGTAGTTAGGTAGGCGGTGCAGGAGGGGAGTGTAGCTTATGCTCTGACATAGGTGTAGGCAGTCAGTGGGAGGCAGCAAGGCAGTGCAGGGGGAGTGTAGGTTAGGCATGATGTAGTTATAGGCATTCAAGGGGGAGTTAGCAGGACGTGCTAGTGGGAGTAGCATGCACTTTGTTTCGTACACATCAACACAAGATCAATATGTTCAAAGTGCAGGTTGCGAGGAGTATAGCGACCATGTTTTTCTCGCCTGAGCTAGTTAGTGTAGGTGTTGTAAAACTTATGTCCTCCACGGGAATATTTGAAGTGTGCCTACACTGAAACTATTTTTAGTTTCAGTGAGCGCACTGTCTGCACTGTGTAGGCACACTTCAAATAGGTCCCCCCCACTGCAGCAAAATGCAGACGAGCGCCGTTATGAGCGATGTGGGTGGTGACATCACGCTCCTATTGACTTATATTGGAGAGACCACCACTCGCCAGCATTACTCAGACATGCCCCTTTTCTTAGAATATCTCAACAAACCGTTAGACTGTGAGGTGGCTGAGGCCGACGAGGCCAGAGAAGCAGTTTCCCGATGGTCTGTCAATGCTTTGAATATTGGGGCCTGAATGAGACTGTTTGCATAACATACAGTCTTGTTTCCAATGCTAACTGCTTTTAATTTAAATTGTGATTCATATCTCATACTAGCTCTCCAATAAAATCAATTAAAAAGAAAAACATCAGTTTATATTATGTATTATTTCTTATGAATTTTAGAATGTAAACATCCTTTTGTAATAAAATAACAAAAGTAATACCTTTAACAGCTAACTAATATTTATGCTAATATTATAAAAAAGGATTATTAACAACTGAAGTACTTCTAGAAAACCTTTAAAGTACACAAAAGGTCATGAAGTACAGTGTACTGACAGAATAGGAAGGGAACAATTTAAGGAATTTACTTTGTTAGCAAAGGGAAGTAAGGTATGGTTTGTTGTTTTAGGCTAGGGGCATTGTTAGAAGCCAGGTAAGCCAGATAAGAAGTGGGGGAAGAAGCCAGAGGTACAATTCCAGCTGCTCATGCTTCTCCTGGATTGGTGAATTAATATGTGTGATGTCCAAGGAGGAGGGGTAGCAGAGGGGATATAAGCTTATGCACACCATGCTATGGCAGAAAAATAAATTTGTCTTTTTTACCTCCCACCCTCCCTAGATATGAACAAGGCTTGCCAAAACGAAGAGGTCACATCGTATGGAGCGATCAGAACAACAGGGATAGGGGCAAATGCTGTGGTGATTGTGCCATTCAAGATAAGACTGCCCGTGTTCTCGCCCCTTATGGGCCATAATACCATGTGGCATGACATCAGCTTGTGGTCTGTCAATCAGAGCTGGTTGATTGCAAGTAATTGAGCATGGTTAGGACTGTCATTCATATACATGTTGCGGTAAATATTGCGGCCTGGCACGTGGGTACGGCAATAATGGGGGGAGTTCCGTAGACTACGGGGTCATTGTGTGGTGGTCTCTCGGTCAAACTCATTTTGCCCTCCTAATCTGCAGATCTCTCGGCCTGCTATTTGCCAATAATTTCACCCCTGAGTTGCGCGCGGTCACGCTCCTTGGTTACGTGGGCCGCATATTTCTATTCAATTCTGGTGCATTTAATTTGTATTTGTATTTATGATTTAGATTTGATTTATTATGATTGACAGTTTGAGGATCGCTCATGATACTGCCATAAAGACATAATTCAGTTTAATTAATAAATAACTGACCTTTTCTAAAGCCAAACTTTTGTGTCTTTCTTTATTTTTATTAAGAAAATAAGTCGGGAGAAGGGAAGGTTATAAATTAATGGGATTACAGGGAATGGAAAACTAAAGTTTAAATTCCTTAGTGCATGTGAATAATATCTATCAGCCTCTATTTATTACTCGTATTGTTTAGTACAATAGGGTTGCCAACCTTTTTTGAAGAAACTAAGGATGACTAATTTCACATTCACCAAGATTACAAATTTTGCGCTATACCGGGTGCGTAAATAAGCAAAAAAATTAGCATTATCACACTTTCCATGGCGCTGCCATTTCAAGTTAAGTCAAAACCTTCTCTTGTTGTGCGGTATGGTGCGTTAAGCTCCATACCACACAAAACCTAAGGCCTGACTTTACATGCTCGTGCACGCTTTCCCCCATAGACATCAACACCTGCTATCGCGGAATGGCGATCGCCGTAACCCAAGCCCATTGATGTCTATGGGGAAAAGAAAGTTATGTAAAAACCTAACATAAACCCCTAGTCTAAACACCCCTAATCCGCCGCTCCCCGACATCGCCAACACTAAATAAAAGAATTTACCCCTAATCCGCCGCCCCCCGACATCTCCAACTTTTTTTTTATTTCACAGGTAAGTTTTTATTTATTTAAAAATAGTTATATTGTAAATTTAATTTAAAATTAGGGGCGTATTAGGTTTAGGGGTTAATAGTCTAATTTAGTGTGTTGCGATGTGGGGAAACGGCGGTTTAGGGGTTAATAGGTTTCTTATAGTAGTTGCAATGTGGGGGGTAGCGGTTTAGTGGTTATTAGTTTTATCTAGTGTTGGCTATGTGGGTGGGCGGCAGATTAGGGGTTAATAAGTTTAATATAGTTTTTGCGATGTGGAAGGGTGGCGGTTTAGGAGTTACTAGGTAGTTTATTGGTGTTAGTGTACTTTGTAACATTTTAGTTATGAGTTTTGTGAAACATTTTTGTTTCGTAAAATCCATAACTACTGGTCTCAGATCGCAGAATGGATCAGGGCGGTATAGGCTATAATGCATTTTAGCCGGACTGCACAACCTGTAATACAGTGCGGAATGGATCGTTGCATTATAGGCTAAAATGCTTGCGTTATAGCTATACCATAGCGACTTGTAATACGGGAGACCTGCCATTCCACGCACAATGGCCAATTTTTCAGCGGTATAGCCGTACCGCACCATACCGCAAATCTTGTAATTTAGCCAATAGTAATTTGACAAAATAAATAGTAATTACTGGGGGGAAAAAGGTTTTATTTACAATTTAATACAGTTATCTTCATAGCTATCTTCATTCACTCAGTCTAGTTTAATACATTTAATACTAGAGATAATACTCCGCTCAAATAAGTAAGAGAATTAAAAAATACAAATGTATAAATGTATGAGTTTACAAAGTCATAGGCATTAACAAACACAAAATACAAAAACATTAAAATATCATTATCAAGCCGTGTGTCATAGTGGGGACACTCCAAGACGAGGAACACCCTCCTGAATCAGACCTCACCTAACTACAGGTGAGTAATTTCTAAGCAGCTGAAAAAATGGGATATATGCTCTCCTGATAGTTTACATAGAAAGCCAGCCCAATTAGGCATAATAAAACCATACAAATGTCCCAACTTAAATAAAAGGTACCCTATATACAAATGCTCATCTTTACTAAATGCATATTGAAGTTAAGAAGGGAGTTCCCTGGAAATAAGGGAGGGTTAGCAACCATATGGTGCATGCATAAAGAATATAAAAAGAGAGGGTTGTTTTGCTGATCAGTGATATCAGGTTTACATACCAAAACAATAGACTTGTCCAAACTACAGGGCTCTAGTTCTTTTTATTTGGCCCCACCTCGCCACCCTGTAATACTCCTCTAGCTCTCTCCATCTGAAACACACAGTACACAATAACATTTCTGGTCTCTGTCTAGATTCAGTATTTATTAGTCTAGTTTGTGCACCATCTGCATGTTAAATAGAGTGGGTGTGTTTCAAATTCTTCACATAATAGACTAATAAGGGAACGTGCGCTAATACCTCTTCCTGCGCCATCCATTAAAACTATAGGGCACACTAAAAATGTTCTCAATAGGATGCTTTGGTTACGATCTTTCCATCAAACCATATTAACCATCTACTTGTAACACCAGATTGCGCTCAAGAACACACCCTTCACCATCATTTGTGCTCCACTTGCAATCAAGCCCAAAATAAACCTATTACTTACCCTATTGCAAAAACAGCTGCCATATTGTGATCAAGACACACACACATTCCTGAGCCTACCTAAGTATGCTTTAAAGGAAAGGAGCTATGTTTTAACAAAGGAGACAAAGAGAAAAGTGTTAATCTGATAATATCATTACATTATACATTCTATCAGAATTTTGAATATTTCATTTTGGCTTCAAAATCTTGAAATAAGTTGTAATGTGGCCATTCTTTTGAAAACTTTAAACACCCCAGCTATATATATAGTTTTTCCTTGCAGTTTCAGGGAAACTAAAAGCACATGACCACTAGATGGTACTAAGTAACCATAGCTTTCCTTAGGCTTGAAACATTAGTATTTATACATCAATCATTTCTTTTTTTCACAAATATATGTTATACTTTGTACACAATTGTCAGATTAGTGGCTTTACACAAGCTCTGTTACAGGTTAATATTGTGTAACATACCAATAAGAGCTAGGAAACCTCAATAGGCATATTTACTAAATTATGTGATTATAGTCTGTTACAGCTTAGCTCCTGGAGGTTACTACTGAGCATAATAAATTAGCCCCAAATATGTGCCAGTGGAATATGCATTTCATTGCAGTAAATTTCCAATGTATTTTTATTTGTACATCTATGTGGAGAGAAGCTGATATTATTTTCTCTCATATGTTAAAATAATTGTCATGAGTATCAGGGGTAAAACAGTTATTTAATCTTATATTGCAAAGCCCCATACATTTTTGTTTGATGAATAAAACTAGGAACTTTTATTGTGAAATCTTTTCTTCAGGGCTACTGTTAAGGTGGAGAAAGATTTATGAAGAGGAAGTTATGGGCACATAATTGGGCACCGCAGGGGCATATTTTGGCATAGGCTAACTAGACCTGTGCAAAATAAACCAAAGCACCAACTGTAAACTAGTTCATTTAATAGTCTTGATGCTCCAATGGGCTGCTCTTCTTCTGTACAATGTAACTTAAAGGGACAGTCTACAACAGAATGTTGTTTTAAAAGATAGATAATCCCTTAATTACCCATTCACCAGTTTTTCATAACCAACACAGTTACAATAATACACGTTTTACCTCTGTAATTACCTTGTATCTAAGCCTCTGCAGACTGCCCCCTTATTTCAGTTCTTTTGACAGACTTGCATTTTAACCAATCAGTGCCCACTCCTCAGTAAATTCATGTGCATGAGCTCAATGTTATCTATATGAAACACATGAACTAGTGCCCTCTAGTTGTCAAAATGCATTCAGATTAGAGATGGCCTTCAAGTTCTAAGAAATTAGCATATGAACCTCCTACGTTTAGCTTTCAACTAAGAATACCAAAAGAACAAAGCAAAATTGATGATAAAAGTAAATTGGAAAGTTGTTTAAAATTACATGCCCTATCTGAATCCTGAAAGTTTTTTTTTGTACTTGACTGTCCCTTTAAGGCTAGAAAATACAATACAGTTTAAAAGAGAAACAAGTAGTAAGCTGAAATATATACATTTACAAAAGTTATGTCCTATAATTAGAGCTTCAGATGAAGCCTGGGTTAATTTGCAGCTACTTAGCTTGCTGGACTCCATTGTGGCACTTCTCCCCTGACTACAACATATTGTATTGTGCAAAGTTGGTGAGTGTATATATTTCAGTTTACTAATTGTTTTCTGTTTGGGGGTGGCACCTTTCCCAATGCCTAGTGCTGCACAAAAATAACACATCACTGGTTCATCTATAAGTTAGATAAAATAACTGTCACATAATGCTGTTGTGCATGGGCTGTCAAAATGTGGTGTCTTGTGGTCTATATAGATTTTTTTTAATCCAATATGGGTGAGTTGGATGATCCCAGTTTTCTTAAAGAAAAAAAATGGACATAATAATAGAAAGGAAAAGCAGTGAAGAGATGAATGTAGAGCAGCAGAACTGAGTTGCCAGTTTGGGATTATTATGGGTAGGTATGCCTGGCATGCTTTTTTTCAACTATATTTTTCTAAGCATTTTAATTGCATTTATAGCTTGTAAGGGTGTCTGGTCAAACAGATTATTAGCATCTAATCCTTATTACAGAAATGAGCAGTGGCAGCTCCTCCATAGGGGCAGCACCCCACCAGTTTTTGGGTAATACAATAAAATTATTTAAAAAAAAAAAAAAAAAAAAAAAGCCTTTGGAAGGTGCGACAGTCATGTTAATAGTTTTTGTGGTTTTTTTGGAGGGGGTGGGAGCTAGGAGCTAGTTGAAAATAATAATAAAAAAAGTTTATAATAAAGTTGAAAGAGACTTCTGACATCACCTATTCAGTCCCCATGTGGACATTTAAGCACAGACAACCTCTCATCGTCTGACAGTATGGGGGCGGGGTTACGCTTTACCTGCTGAACACACTGTTTGACGCACTGTATGAGGACGAAGATGGTTAAGACTTTTTTTCAGAGCAGCATATTGTTTTATTTGTGAGCACACGCCTTGTTGCCATGTTATTGTTTGGAATTAAAGTTAAATTTTAATAGACAGTTGAGCCCACTCATACTATTGTTTGAACATTGCTATTTATACTAGCCCTGAAGCGATAGTCCCCCTGTCCGTTATACTTGGCATATATATTTATGGGATCTAGCTCCAAACACCTGCTATATACAGAGAGGATATCAGAGGAGAGGGTGTTAGTGTTAGGAAGTAATCTGTCGGCTGAAAACTTAGGGGTAGATTTATTAAAAGGCGAGCAGACATGATTCGCTGTAGGGAAGGTTTGTTTGGTCTCATATCAATTTTATGTGATGCAGGATCTTTTAGAATGCCATGAGGCATAATTACTTTATTTATGAGATCATATAGGTATTAAGGTTATGAGGCCAAAAAATTCAATATTATGTATAGAAGTTTTAATGTATAGCAATCCATAAGTATGAAATATGTAATGAGCTAGGTTACAAGTGGAGCAAAATCAATAGCACATGGTGTGTTACCTTGATCTCAGAATAATGCACACAATAGCTTGATACCTCTCTCACCCTCTCACTCCAGCCGAGGGCATTGTGAATAGCTAATATATAGGTCATTATTTTTAAGTAGTGATGTTTGATATTTTTAAAGTCTTCAAAAATGTTGCTGTATCCAACTACATTTTAGTTGTGCCTTGAACTTGATCAACCATCACATTACTAATATTTGCACTGTAGACTTTGTGTCCCCAATACAAGGATGCATCCCCAAGCCTTATATACAACTCTTCCTCTACTTACCCACAATCATCACTAACTGCTTAATGTACTCATCCCAATGCAAAAACTATATCTTACAAAACCCACCCCATGTATGACAGCAAATGCAAGAAGCATGACGAGTAAAATGGGGGGGGGGGGGGGGCTGGAGCTCTTAGTTAAAGAAGAGGACTATGATATTATCAGTGTAACTGAAACCTGGTGGGATGATTCACATGACTGGGCAGTTAACTTAGAGGCTAATACTTTATTTAGGAGGGACAGGAACAATAAAAAGGGTGGAGGAATTTGTATGTAAATTAAATCTGACCTTAAATCTACAATAAGGAAAGATAGTTATGATGAAACAGGTGATAATATAAAGATCCTGTGGGATGAAATAAAGACTGGGTGAAAAATCCTAAAAAAAATATTACAAGGAACATGCTCCAAGCCCCCCAACATTAGTGACATGGAGGAAAATCAATTACTAACGCAAATAGGAAAGGCTGCTAATAATACCAGTGCTGTAATTATGGGAGATTTTAACTACCCCAACATAAACTGGGCCAATTAAACTAGTAATACAGCTAAGAGAGACCGCTTTTTAAATGTTCTCAGAGATAACTTCATGTCACAATTAATTGAAGACATCAAAAACAGAATGAAAAACAGAATGATTCCAGCCTCCAAATTCAATAAAAGACCTTTATCATTTCATAAACTATCTCTTTAACTTTGGGTAATCGTATTCCCCAGATATAAGCCTGTCTGTTCATTCTGGTATAAAATGACAATATAGAATTTGGTTCAAAATAATAATATATAATTAAGTAAAAATTGTTTCTTTTACTCTAGGCAATCTGTTGACTATACTTTGTTCTCCTTTTTTTAAATTGTATATACAGGTTTTTAATTGTAATTTTAATGTAATATAAATAATCACAATATTCTCATGGGAACATTTATTAATGGTTGTAGTATGATTTACATCCACAAGATGTCACTATTATGTACAGAGATGTTCCCATGTGAATAGGTAACAGGTGTGGCTATAAAAGACAAGAACCTGTGTATAATTGAGTATACATGATTAAGGGTCTAGTAAAGACCTGAAACGTTGTATGTTTGTTCTGGGACCCTGTATGAAATAATAAAGGTCTTTTATTGAATTTGGAGGCTGGAATCATTCTGTTTTGGATGTCTAAGAGGATTTAGCAAATCTGATATTCCGTGCCCCTTGACAGAAGAAAAAGTGTGCTGTTTAACACATTTTTTGGAAGTTACAATTAATTGAAGAGCCAACTAGGAATAAAGCTATATTTGATTTAGTGCTATCAAACGATACAGATATAGGGTCATATTTATCAAGCTCTGCATGAAGGCTAACTGGAAACAGAAGCTATGAAGCAGTGGTCTAAAGACAGCTGCTCCATAACTTGTCCGCCTGCTCTGAGGCCTCGGACAGAAATCAACCCGATCGAATACGATCGGGTTGATTGACACCCCCTGCTAGCGTCCAATTGGCCGCGAATCTGCAGGGTTTGGCATTGCACCAGCAGTTCACAAGAACTGCTGGTGCAATGATAAATGCAGACAGAGCATGCTTTCAGCATTTATCGATGTGCGGCAGACATGATTACACATTGATAAATATGCCCCATAATATCAAACATAGAAGTCAAAGAACATTTGGGTAACAGTGATTATAACATTTTCACATTTAAAATCACTTTCCATAAGCAGTGTAAGGGTTCAACTAAGACTAAATAACATAAATTGGGACAAAGTATTCTCTAATAAAAATACAGAGGATAAATGGATAACATTTAAAACTTTGTTAAATAAATATACATATCAACACATACCACATGGATATTAAAGTAAAATAAATAAATCCAAGTCAATGTGTTAAGAGAAATTAGGAAAAAATGTAGGACATTTAAATTATTCACACTACACTAAAAGTATTAACAGCGCAGCTAGGTAGAGTGGTGGATGTAAATTAAAATGCTTTGGAAAATATAGCAAATAGCTATGAACAATTCTCAGTTGTTAAATAGATATTGCACACTGGTAGATCAATAAAAATATTCGTACATGTTCATAAATACATTTGTTGATACTAAAAAAGAATGAGTAAATAAATAAGTAAAAATAAATTAAAAATAACAAAACAACAGGTAAGTAAAAACCATAAGTGAATCAAACCGCAGGTAAATGAAAACACTGATGTGTTTTTAAGAATGATATTACCCACTGCAGGGAAGTAGTCTTAGGAGTACACTCGTATGGCTATATTAGTTGCAGGAATTTTTGTGTTGCCAACTCCTATTCACAAATTTGAAAATGAGGTGCAGCTGGTTCCAGAGGCTTGTTTCCAAACGCTCTCTTTAATTGAAAATCCTAGGGCGAAAGAAAGAGACAGCGCAACCCCACATCAAGGTAGTAGTTTCACAATTTTAATTCACACACAAAGGTAATGCACTTACAGACAGACAATATAGATGTCGCATTAATCCCTTTATAGGGAACAACAAGAAGCAAGTCCCAGTTCTTTCAGGAATCTATTCAGGTCCACGGCTATCGATACTGCCGCTTCGATATTGCTTGTTTATCGGACACAAGATAAGTCATCTTTACTCACGAATATTACTATTGGATCATACTTATCAGGCAGATTGGTTTGATACCCTTAGTTTACAGTTCCTCAGTCCTAAAGAACTGGAATGGTAGAGTCGGCAGTGGCGGCCTTGCAATAGACCAGGCTTTACCTAACCCCCCCGGTTATCCGGGTAGAACAGCTTGTTATGCTGTAACACAACCGTTATTCTTCAGAGACTGATTTGCGGCAAAGATAAAGAAAAATTCGCAAAACATGGAGAAGCATATTTTACAAGTGCTTGAAGAGCTACTAACAACCCACCTAATTCGCATGGAGGAGGAGATACGCAGTACAATTCAATGTGCCTTTGGGACAAAATCCGACATGGAATACATTGCTGAGGTCCTGCCGATATTAACAGATCAGGAACCACACTTACCACACATGCCGGCAGAGCTTGAACACCAGATCGATCTGACATACATGTATGGAGATAGCACCACTGCGGTGGGTTTGTCGAGGTCCGGATTCATTCTAGAGGCTCCTGCTCTGGGAGTGAATAAGAGAGCTTTTAATGATCCAGGGGATGCTGGTCTGCAGTCCCTGCCTGGTGAATTCGGGGGGAAGGATCAATAAAGAGATCACAATGCGACACTAGACACCCTTACAGAGAGCGAGAAGGTGGATCTAAGCCATACAATTATACTTGTCAGCAGTACCTTGATGCGGTGGATGAAAGGATCACTCCTGTACCCGCGGCTGCGGCTTACAGTACCCAGAATACACATCCAACCCTGGCTGCATTTCTACTCTCAGGCAAGCTGCGGGTGCTTGGCGGGTCTTACCAGAAGGCGCTAAGTAGGTCAGTTTGGTCCATCTATAGCTACTACCCACCCCAGAAGGATAATTGTGTGACTCTAACTGAGCCTCTGAAATCAGGAGTGGGTTAGGAGGTTTACATGCAGCAAGTCCCTGCCGATATGTAACTCTCATCGTTCCCTGAGACTTGTTGTACTTTGCTTCTTTAATGGGACTTAGAAGTGAGTTCACTAGCACCAGTAAATACAGTAAATAACCTTTAGTTTGCTGGGGTTTTCTTCTTCTTAGTTTTTTGTTTTGTTTTGTTTTGTTCTGCTCTGCTTATCATGATTTATGGTTCAATCTTTGTAAATCTTACCAGTGAACCTGTTTTATATATATGATGTACATAATTATATGTTTAGTTCATCCTGTAGATGTAATGAGATATACTGAAAATGCAGTTAGTCCTTCATTAATTACTATTGCAGCTTAGTACATAGTAGTTTAGAGCTCCTCATTCATATACAGATTAACATTTCTATTTAGCTCTTGACAAGATTACAATCTTGCTGCATATAGTGGTCAATCTAAAATACGACCCACTTCACCCCTACAGATTGAAAAGGTTGGGAGTTACGGGCCCTAGCTACCCAATCGTATTACACTACCAGTTCGCTTTGTTAGGAGACACGTGGGGGATCATTAAGAATTAATCTGTATAGAGTATTACAAAGAGCTGTAAACCATTAATCTGATATGTTTCTTACACCCCTCTTGGTCTATTGTGATATTTACTTTCCCCATCTTTTATATATCCAGAGGAACCTCATATTTATGTATTTAATTCTGCTTATATGTAAACTAGTGCATAGACTTAAGTATTTATGGCAGAATGCGTAAAGATGATACTTGTCTATATTCATTCTCACTATAGCTTGGAGATCTTAGAATATCTATAAATAGAGTTTTGGTGGACCCCTAGCATACATTTATAAGATGTCATGTAGCTGCAGGGCTTCTCCACTAGAGGGGAGTGGAGGGGTACATGTAAATAGATGAGGGGAAACATTTATGACCTCACTTACACTAAAGAAGGTTCAAGATCCCAGAAATATTCCTCCATGAATACATAGAGTAGCCGTAACTTAGACTTCAACATGTACTCCAGACTAATCAGAAGTTCATTGCTATATTCAAAATTCATGTAAATATATCATAACTACAGTTGTTATATTCTATGGTATAATGGATATATCCCAATCACATTTGCTTGTCAGATCAAGTTTATATATATGACCTATGTCCTATAAATTCAGATAACAGAGTCATCATTTATGATCCAAGAGTGGGCAATATTTGTTTGATATTTATGAAAAATATAAAAACAGAGGTTTTCCTTAGGGACTCAAGAGTAGTCTCCGAGTGAACATGATAACCCTCTGAATTTTTGTATATATAGTTGTACTAAGAGGTCCAAAAGAGGCCTCATGTGATCAGTAGAGGGTTTATATCGTTAGCAAGACATACGGTATATTACATTCTCCAGTATTGTCAATTATACACAACCTGTTTATTTTGTAAAGATGTATTCCCAATATGTCTGAAAAAGCAATGTTATTGTCTAATTTCTTTTTCTGACATGCCTATTGTTTATGTCTTGATTTATACCTCAGTAAAAAAAGTTTAAAAAAAAATATATATATATATATATATATATATATATATATTATAGTAACAGCACCACTTCAAAATATAATGTAATAAATAAACAGTTTAATTATATCAGTTAAAATATATATATACAGGGAGTTTAGAATTATTAGGCAAATGAGTATTTTGACCACATCATCCTCTTTATGCATGTTGTCTTACTCCAAGCTGTATAGGCTTGAAAGCCTACTACCAATTAAGCATATTAGGTGATATGCATCTCTGTAATGAGAAGGGGTGTGGTCTAATGACATCAACACCCTATATCAGGTGTGCATAATTATTAGGCAACTTCCTTTCCTTTGGCAAAATGGGTCAAAAGAAGGACTTGACGGGGCGGAGCTAGCCAGCCAAGGAAATGGCCGCGGCTTGAAACGGCTCCTGTGCCCTGTCTGGCTGAGAAGTGTTAATCTGCCATAACCGGGAGAATAATTTAGCCCCGAGTTATTACATAGCCCAAGTGAAGAGAGGGCTGTCAGATGTGAGGCGGGGGCGCGCTCGGTAACCCGTTTACAACAGCAGTTGCTGTGCGTGACTTGCTGGGCCTACATGCACCGGAACCTCATGCAAAATACAGACGCAACTTACATCTACAGCGGCAGTTGAAGAAGAGGTAATTTGAGTGTATGGGACACTACCTAGAACAAGAGCTGTCGGCTAGCAAACATAACACGGGTCCGAGCACAAAGACCGCAATTGTTTTGAGACACTTACAAGTTTAAAACACTGCGTAGCAGAGGGCCACTATTGAGAGAGAGTACATCTTAGCTACACGTGGATGTGTGAGACATGGATGATTAAGATCAGTAACGGAGAAACTTGTTTGTGCAGACCTGCAATATCTGAGAAATGTCTATATGTCAGAGAGGCATTATATGAAGCAACACTTAAGGGAAAATGCTATGCTCAAGACTAGTATGACCGAGTTCAAGGGGCTTTATCCATCCCCATAATATGCTTATGACTGAAGGGAACATCTATCTGTGACTCCACATCTATGCATGTAAACTGCATGCGGCAATACATACAGCACAAGGGGTAAAGTTTTCAACTTGATTTATATTCCATTGAAGAAAAGGCCTACACCACAGCCTGACGCCTAAAAGGGAACTTACACATAACTATTATTTGATTACTGCGCAACGCAGCAATACCCAGGTACTAGGCCTAAACCACAAGAAATACACGGTGGGCAGTGATATATATTGCAGCTCCTAAGCCACAATAGGTAACATAGCTCTGTGAACGCCTGATCAGAGTACCTTTGCTAGGGACAAACCTTACTGTACAACCCATTAATGTGCTGAGTCCTCACTTGATTTTAACCTGTGCAAAGGGTATCTTTAAAACACAGACTTGGACATTGAACAAGGTAAACAGTTCTCCTAAAAAAATCAACAAAAAAGGGTCTGTACCAAAACAAAGCAGTCAGACTACTCCCTCAGTTAACAACTTTTTCAAATCGGTAGAGGTCAAATCTACAAGCTTAAATCCCAATGAAGATCAAGACTCTGCTGCAGCATATTCATCTTCAGAATCAGATTCTGAAACTATGACAGACACCATCACAGTGCCTAAAGCTTTATTTGCATCGCTTCCCTCAAAAAAAGATTTCTCGGCTTTAGTTCTGCAAGTTAAACAATGCATTAAAGAGGAAATCAACGACCTAAAGAAAGAAATGTCTGAAATAGGGCATAGAGTGGAAGCAGTGGAAACTACACTGGATACTCATAATACGGCAATATCTGACCTACATACCACTATCCACAAACAAAATGAAGTCATACTGGGCCTGGAAGAAAAAATTGACGATGCCGAAAATAGAAGCAGAAGGCATAATATCAGAATCAGAGGTGTCCCCGAATCCATACCGCCATCGGGCCTGGAGCAATATCTACAAGATCTCTTTAACTTTTTGAAACAAACAGAGTCCCCAGTAAAGATTGAGATAGACAGAGCCCATAGGGCACTCCGCCCTAAACCACTAGATACACAACCACCTAGAGACATAATTGTACGATTAACAAACTACCAGGTCAAAGAAGAACTTATGAAGTTGGCTCGTGAAAAACAACCTATCAAGTACGAAAATGCTGATCTTCAATTTTACACAGACTTGTCGCAGAGGACCCTTTTCAAGAGAAAAGAACTTAAACCTTTTACTATGCTTCTCAGGAAACAAAATATCACATACAGGTGGGGGTTTCCCTTTCAGTTAATTATCCCCTGGCAAGGAAAGAGATTCATATGCACTACACCAGGAGACGTCAAACAGATCTGCAAGGCCCTAGATGTTATACCTCCCGTGATAGAGGAGGGAGAAGATGCACAAAACCAACACAAACCGGGACTTAGTACTAACCCGCTACCTCAGAGGCGGGAATGGCAGCAGGTACAACAGAGAAGAACACGCAGACTGAACGCAGGCAATCAAAATAACCTGCAGGAGAACGGAGGTCCCTGAGCCGGATAAGCAGTATCCTTTTAAATATGTTTGATAGCACAATAATATTGCCATACTACCTTGCATGTTTTTTTTTTCCTAGGAAATAACTGTGAAAGACTTCCTTGTGATAACGGACAATTTTTGTTGCATAGGCAGTCATGGTAATGCTAAAAATAGGAGTTTGAAAGACTAGAGACTTTTACTTGCTAGCAATATGTTATGCTAATGGCTATGTTTCACAGGTCCAATGTTAATACTTTTTCTTCTTTTCAGAGGCCGTTAGGCTGGTTCAAATCAGTTTAGTATTTAATTCAGAATTGTTTACTGTATTACTATTGTTTTCCCTTCTCCCTGTTAAAATGGGACAACTGTACTACTTTTACTCTCAGCCAGTTGGGAGATATACTCTCCTATAGTTAAGATAATGTATTGTACCCTTTCGGCTAAGAAAGGGGTAAAATGTTTTGTCACTTACTTTTTTATAATTTTTTCTTTTTTTTTTAAGGTTACTACTATGTTACATATGCATAAACAGCTGTGCTCGGAGTGTTCCAGAGGGAGGTATGTGAGGGCATTATCCAAGCACAGGGTCATATAGTACAAAAATAGGTACAATGAATAGAAACACTTCACAGGCTTTTACAATTATATCTCAAAATACAAAAGGGCTAAATTGTCCGAATAAGCGTAGGATGGCACTGTTGGATCTCCATAAGAAAGGGGGCCAGATCCTTATGCTACAGGAGACACACTTTAAAACCAAACACATACCCAAGTTCTTTTCATCTAACTATCCACAGCACATTCACAGTTCGCACCCAGCCAAGAAAATTAATGGTGTCAGTATACTAATTCACAAGTCACTTGCCTTTAGTAAAATACATGTAGAACAGGACAAAGAAGGCAGGTACCTATGTGTAACAGGCCTTCTTTTTGGCAAACCCATTACACTGGTGAACTTATATGCACCCAATAGACGTCAGAGCAAATTTATTAATGCAACCACTAACTCTATCTTAGCTCAGACCAAAGGTTCCTTGATCATAGCAGGCGACCTTAATGTTCCTTTAGACCCCCAGATCGATTGCTCCAACCCCAAAACCAGACAAAAAATTCCAAACATGCAAAACATCTGGAAAAATCTTAAATTGCTTGGGGTACACGACACATGGAGATATTCCAATCCCCAAAAAAAAGACTTCACATTTTTCTCGATCCCCAATAGTTGCTATTCTAGATTAGATTACATTTTTGTGGATCACTTAACTCTTTCATACCTGAAAATAGCTGAAATCAGACACACCACCTGGTCAGATCACTCTCTGGCATCATGTGAGATAGCGTGGCCCTCAGCTCCGCTGAGACAGTACCAATGGAGACTAGATGAATCACTCCTCAAGGGGAAACAACAAGTAAAGAGACTAGCTAAACATATTAAATCATATTTCACAACTAACAACACCCCAGATATACATTTTACAACAATATGGGAGGCACACAAAAGTACAATCAGGGGCGAACTCATTAAACTTAAAGCATATATAACAAGAAAGAGGAGAGAAGAATGTACCACCTTAGCTAAAGAAATTGCTGATTTAGACTATCTACACAAGCAATCCCCTGACAACAATCTTGTTTTGGATAACCTCAATTCAAAGCGTGCACAACTAAACAACTTACTCCAGATAGATGCTCAAAGACAACTATTGTCCTTCCAACAGACATTCTATAGGGAGGGCAACAAAGCAGGGAAATGGCTAGCAAGAGCTTTAAAACATAGACAACAAAAAACATACATTCACTCAATTAAAAATGAGTCAGGGAAACGACTAGAAGACACCCATAAAATAGCTGAAGTATTTAAATCTTTTTATCATAAACTCTATAACTTATTCCCGGACAGAGAAGACACAGCTCATAGTCGCGCATGCTACCAATACCTTTCTAGTATACAAATACCACAATTAAGTAGCGAGCAAAGAGAGTCCCTGAACCAACCCTTTACCATTAAAGAAGTATTAGATGCTATACGTACCTTAAAATCTAACAAAGCGCCGGGCCCAGATGGTTTCTCAGGCTTGTACTATAAAACCTTTTCAAAATATCTTGCCCCACATTTAACCTCCTTATTTAATCACATAGCGGAAGACTATAGATTTCCCGACACCATGTTACAAGCACATATCTCAGTATTAGAAAAACCGGGCAGGGTGCCTGATGTCCCCGCCAACTTTAGACCAATATCCCTACTTAATACAGACTTGAAACTATATGCAAAAATTTTGGCCTCCCGCATAAATAAATTTCTCCCAGAACTAATTCATCAGGACCAGGCAGGTTTCGTACCCAATAGAGAAGCAAAAGATAACACCGTGAAAGTACTTAATCTTATAGACCTTGTTTCCACGACTAACATTCCAGCCCTCTTTTTATCCACTGACGCCGAGAAGGCATTTGACAGACTTGACTGGACTTATTTACAAGCGACTCTTAGTAGGTTTAATTTCCCCGACCAGTTTATCCAAAAAATTATGGCCCTATATTCTAACCCAACAGCACAGGTGAGAGTGAATGGGACGCTCTCTGAGCCCTTTGAAATCAGAAACGGGTCGAGACAGGGTTGCCCTCTATCCCCATTGTTATTTATTTTATCACTTGAACCACTCGCAATTAGAATCAGAGAGAATCCGCACATTACAGGAATTACAGCAGGAACTAGACAGCATAAAATGGCAATCTACGTAGACGACCTCCTACTGACAATAACTGACCCACTTAGATCTATCACACATGCAGTGACTGAGCTCTCCTCTTTCGGCAGGGTATCTAATTTTTTAGTTAACATGACAAAGTCAGAATTTTTACTGATAGGGATTCCCCAACAGACGCTAGAGGACATCAGAGCACTCTGCCCATTAAAAGTACAAACCAACCGTCTTAAATATCTGGGAGTCTTCTTGACTCCAAACAGTCAATCAATACGCAAACACAACTATGGGGAACTAATTAATGAGTTTCAGTCCCTGACCTCCTCCTGGCTTCTAAAAAATATTACGTGGTTGGGTAGAATCCAAGCAGCTAAGATGGTACTACTACCTAAAGCATTATATATCTTACAGACCGTACCGGTCCAGCACATATCCAGGGAAGTAGATATCTTGCAAAAAATATTGAATGGCTATATATGGAGACGCAGACCACCGCGTATTAATAAAAGCACGATTTATAAAGTTCCTGAGCAAGGAGGCCTGGGAGTCCCACACCTTAACTCATATAAACTTGCGATCTCTCTTCAGCGTGTCCTGGAGTGGTGCAACCATGAGGGAGATAAATCTAAGGGGTGGGTACAAATAGAAACAAACATGGCAGACACAACTCACTTAGGAAACAAATGCTGGAATATCCAGGCACTAGGGAATCCTACTGTCTCCCAGTCCTCCACGTCTAACGAGACCTGGAGAGACTGGCTACATGTCCTCAAGACATATCCAAAAATCTCTTCAAAATATTCCCCACTTACAAGCTTTATTCTTAATCCAGAGTTTCCCCCGGGACTTGCACAAGAGAAGAGCACAGGTGCCACCCAAATCTCCCCAATACAGATCCACACCTTATTAGAAAACAACAAGGTAAAATCCAAGCAACAAATAGACTCACTATCAATTCCCTTTTTCGCCTCCTGGTTTAATTACCATCAGGCGAGACATTTTTTACTCACACACAAAAGTAAAGCAGACTTTATGCGACCTTTGACAAAATTCGAGCAAGCATGCTTGAGTGACTTAAAGGGTCCCAGATCGGTTTCTACACTATTCAAGCTGGTTTTGGAGAATAGATTCCCGAACCTGCCTTCATACACTGCAGGGTGGGATAAAGAGCTTGAAACGACTACACTCACTAAAGACTGGCAGTTAAGATTTGAGAACTTATCGCATTCAGCTCACTCGGCAAGAGCGAAAGAGACAAACATTAAAGTCTGTATGCGATGGTACATGACCCCAGCCAAAATCAAGCGTATTTTTAAAGGGAGTTCAGACCACTGCTGGAGGGGTTGCGACCTACCAGGACATATGACACATATTTGGTGGGATTGTAAACCTATCAGAAATTTTTGGTCAGCAATTTTCCAAGAAATTAATGCAGTTTTACACACGCAAATTAACCCGAGCATAGAACTAGCACTTCTCCACAATGATCCTCCCATAACATGCAAAATACGCAAACAACTGTTTCATATTATGCTAAACACGGCAAAACAAATGATACCCAGATGCTGGAAAACAACCAAAATCCCTACTGTTAGTGAATGGGTGAAATTAGTTAACTCAGATATGGTATTAGAAAGATTTCATTATCTTCAAATAGGAGGTTTGACCTTTTTTGAAGACATGCTACTCCTATGGGAGTCATATAAATATAAGCCCAAGTAGGATTGACATACATGATCATAGTCACATATGCTATTTAATAGCTTCACATAGAAGGATCACATTACTTCCCAACAAGCGCTAACTTAGATGTAATGTAGCAATATCTCTGACACCCGAGCACATGCAACACCATCTTTAATATTGTAACCTACCATGTTGTTGTTTTTACTTTTCTTTTGTTCTTTTGTTTTTGTTTTTTGTTTTTTCTTTTCTTTTGCTTCAAATGAAGTTTAGTATTGATGCGTAGTGGTTTTGTTAAATTGAGGTTTAATCATATGCACTCTGATTGTTGTAATACTCTTCTGTAACAGTCCTGTATTCAACAGCATAAGCAAACAAAGATAAGCGAACTAATGGAGTTATTTTTCTTCGGTTTGCCAAAGACATTAGCCCGGATGAATAGACTAAAACTCACATGGACTGGCTACTTGAACTTTGATGCATGGGAGGTTTTCCTTATACCTCTCTAGCCTAAGTACTGTACAAGTGCAACTTGCTAATCTTTATTGTTGGAATAATGCCTTTGTTATATTTCATGCATATAACTTAATAAAAAATAAATATATTTAAAAAAAAAAGAAGGAGTTGATAGGCTCAGAAAAGTCAAAAATAGTGAGATATCTTGCAGAGGGATGCAGCACTCTTAAAATTGCAAAGCTTCTGAAGCGTGATCATCGAACAATCAAGCGTTTCATTCAAAATAGTCAACAGGGTTGCAAGAAGCGTGTGGAAAAACCAAGGCGCAAAATAACTGCCCATGAACTGAGAAAAGTCAAGCGTGTAGCTGCCAAGATGCCACTTGCCACCAGTTTGGCCATATTTCAGAGCTGCAACATCACTGGAGAGCCCAAAAGCACAAGGTGTGCTATACTCAGAGACATGGCCAAGGTAAGAAAGGCTGAAAGACGACCACCACTGAACAAGACACACAAGCTGAAACGTCAAGACTGGGCCAAGAAATATCTCAAGACTGATTTTTCTAAGGTTTTATGGACTGATGAAATGAGAGTGAGTCTTGATGGGCCAGATGGATGGGCCTGTGGCTGGATTGGTAAAAGGCAGAGAGCTCCAGTCCGACTCAGACGCCAGCAAGGTGGAGGTGAAGTACTGGTTTGGGCTGGTATCATCAAAGATGAGCTTGTGGGGCCTTTTCGGGTTGAGGATGGAGTCAAGCTCAACTCCCAGTCCTACTGCCAGTTTCTGGAAGACACCTTCTTCAAGCAGTGGTACAGGAAGAAGTCTGCATCCTTCAAGAAAAACATGATTTTCATGCAGGACAATGCTCCATCACACGTGTCCAAGTACTCCACAGCGTGGCTGGTAAGAAAGGGTATAAAAGAAGAAAATCTAATGACATGGCCTCCTTGTTCACCTAATCTGAACCCCATTGAGAACCTGTGGTCCATCATCAAATGTGAGATTTACAAGGATGGAAAACAGTACACCTCTCTGAACAGTGTCTGGGAGGCTGTGGTTGCTGCTGCACGCAATGTTGATGGTGAACAGATCAAAACACTGACAGAATCCATGGATGGCAGGCTTTTGAGTGTCCTTGCAAAGAAAGGTGGCTATATTGGTCACTGATTTGTTTTTGTTTTGTTTTTGAATGTCAGAAATGTATATTTGTGAATGTTGAGATGTTATATTGGTTTCACTGGTAAAAATAAATAATTGAAATGGGTATATATTTGTTTTTTGTTAAGTTGCCTAATAATTATGCACAGTAATAGTCACCTGCACACACAGATATCCCCCTAAAATAGCTATAACTAAAAACTAACTATAAACTACTTCCAAAACTATTCAGCTTTGATATTAATGAGTTTTTTGGGTTCATTGAGAACATGGTTGTTGTTCAATAATAAAATTAATCCTCAAAAATACAACTTGCCTAATAATTCTGCACTCCCTGTATATATATATATATATATATATATATATATATATATATATATATATATATATATATGGAATGCAAAAAAGAAATCAAATTAGCTAAAATTTAAAAATGAAAAATTAATTGCAATGGATTGTAAGACAAACCCTAAAAGTTTTAAGTACATAAATGGCAAAAATCTAAGAAGTAAAATCTAGGTACATTAAAATGTGTGGAGGGTAGCATGATTAACAGTGACAGGGAGAAGACTGAGGTACTAAATCAGTTCTTTTCTTCAGTATACACAAGAGAGGAATCGATGGGAGATACTTTTAAACAATCTAGAACCTACACGTCTATACCATTAACTGGGTTATCTCTAGAGGATATCAGGGGAAAAAAATGGTTAATATTAAGGTAAATAAATCTCTAGGCCCAGATGGAATACACCCAAGGGTTTTACAGTAACTTAGCACTATTAAAGCTAAACTTCTAATGTTAATTTTTCAAGACTCATTTTAAAAAGGGAAACAGGGCTGATCCAGGAAGCTATAGACCAGTTAGTCTGACATCAATAGTGGTAGGGAGTATATTAATGAGTATATTTGTGCAAACAAGATTATGAGTTCAAATCAGCATTGTTTTATCAGAAATATATCATGTCAAACTAATCTAATTAGATTCTATGAGGTAGTAAGTAAAATATAGATAAAGGGAATCCGTTGATGTGATATACTTGCATTTTGCAAAGGCGTTTGATACAGTGCCACATGAGAGATTAATGTATAAAACTAAGGGACTGGGAATAGCTGAAAATATTAGATCATGGATAAATAACTGGATAAAAGACAGAGAGCAATGAGTAGTAGCAAACGGATCATACTCAGATTGGACAAAGGTAATCAGTGGAGTCCCCCAGGGATCAGTACTGGGCCCTGTTCTATTTAATATTTTTATTAATGACTTGGAGCAATGATTAAATAGCAAACATCTCTATTTTTGCAGATGATACAAAGTTTGTGTAAGGTCATTAGGTCAGTGCATGATAATATTGCTTTACAATGGGATTTACAAAAATTAGAAGAATGGGCAGGTAAATGGAAAATGAGATTTAATACTGAAAATGCAAGGTTCTACATTTTGGAAGTAAAAATAAGCAAGTTACTATGTTACTATCTTACATTACCCACCAGTGCCACTCCATCCAGCACACTCTTCTTTTTATATCCCCATACCCTCATGACAATCGCCACAAATGTAAAAAATACTGCAACACAAGAGAAAATGTCCCCATCCTATACAGCTGTTCACTGAAGGCTCTACCAAACCATACCATGAGTCCCCTCAAATCTCATCCATCTGAGTTATCAAATCACTTTCTATGAAAAAATAAAAATGATTGACAATATCAGTCATCTGTACTAAGTGGTTTCAGGACATCTGTCAAAACTAAAACAAGTGAATAAACCAGGCATGTCCGTACAAGTGAGCCTTTTAGACTCAGTGACATCAGCTCCATATTTATTTAATATATATATATATTGATAAGGCTTATTTAAATGGTTTCAGCTTTTCTTTTTCTGTGTGCATCTTTTTCACCCAGTGCTGATTTATCAATTAGACACAGTAGGAACAGTACCTATAGTCCACAATACATTTAAGGAACCATGTATATGTTTTAATCTCTTTTAAAATCAGAAAGAAAAAATAACTTTTGGGGTTGAAGAAAATTTGTTATTTTTTCTCACATTCAAAATCCAAATCTCTATATATGATAATTTACATAGGAGATTACTATTAATACACCACCTGGTGTCCTAAAGGTCCGTTCCAGGACAGGGTGTCTTGTCTCTCACAAGCAGTCTCAGTCTCCCACCCTGACAGTGGTGTCAGAGCAAACTGCACAAGCTTAATCACAGATCATGTAATGAGGTTCGTGGTTGAGGTGGTACAAGGAGGGAAACCAGTAAATTCTTAAGATTTTTTTTATTATTTCCTCTCTTTTGTAAGGAAATTGGTGCAACTCTCAGGATTCTAGCCCATTCTACAAGAGTCTAGTTAGGCACAAGGTTCCACATTTTAACCATGATGAAAGTGTTATATTAAAGGGACAGTCTACTCCAGAATTTGTATTGTTTAAAAAGATAGATTATACCCTTATTATCCATTCCTCGGTTTTGCATAACCAACACTGTTATATTAATATACTTTTTACACCTATGATTACCTTGTATCTAAGCCTCAGCAGACTGCCCTCTTATTTCAGTTCTTTTGACAGACATGCATTTTAGCCAATGAGTGCTGACTTCTAGGTAACTCCACGGGAGTGAGCACAATGTTTTATATATGGCACACATGAACTAGCACTGAGATAAGAGGCGGCCTTCAAGCACTTAGAAATAAGCATATGAGCCTACTTAGGTTTAGCTTTCAACAAAGAATACCAAGAGAGCAAAGTAAATTTGATGAAAAAAGTAAATTGGAAAGTTGTTTAAAACTGCATGCCTTATCTGAATCATGAAAGTATCATTTGGACTAGACTGTCCCTTTAATACAAAGTGTTCTTAAACATTCCAAAATGCTTTTTGATGTTGCAGATTTATGTGTACAAAGTAAGAACAGGCATACCTCGGAGATATTGCGGGTTTGGTTCCATACCACCGCAATAAAGCAAATATAGCAATAAAGTGAGTCACACTATTTTGTTTTTGGTTTCCTAGTGCATATAAAAGTTATATTTATACTATACTGTTGTCTATTAAGTGTGCAATAGCATTATGTCTAAAAAAAAACAATGTACAAACCTTAATTAAAAAAAAACTTTATTGCTAAAAATGCTAAGCATCATCTGAGCCTTTAGTGAGTCATAATCTTTTTGATGGTGGTATATATAAATATATATATGTGTGCATAAATATATATGTATATACATGTGTATTTAAGTGTTTATATGTGTATATTTGTTGGAAAATGGAGCAATAGACTTGTTCGACACAGGGTTGCCACAAAGCTTCAATCTGCAAAAAGAGCAATATCTGTGAAGCGCAATAAAGCGAGATATGCCTGTATTAAGCATTATTTTTACAATTGTAAAGAAGTTGTGAAAAATTCTGACAAAAAGTTACCAAATGGGTAGAGGTGCTCCAAATACAATAATTTCTAATACGCTGGAGGAAATGTTCACAAATTCACTTCAATTGGCTGTCAGCAGACTTTCTTCAGGGATTATGAAATGAATGGTCTTTTTGTGATCAATGTTCTATGCAGCAACTTAGTATATGTTAGTAAACATATGGGATCTTTATGATCAGAGTCAAGGACTTTCCTATGGAGATTTTTTTTTCCCTTTTTCAAGAGCAAACATGTTATGAAATTAGGCCGGAATGATCCACTTTATTATAATTCAAACTAGATAAAATAAATGTCTCTATCATGGATCATCATTATTCTTCATTTTTCAACACTGTATATTTTTCAGTACTTATTTTTCCTCTTTATTCTGCAATTTAAAGGGACATTGTACTTGAAAATGATCCATTTACCTAATGGAGTGTATTATCTTGTTTACAAATATAATAACATATAATGACATTTTAACACTGTAGTTGCTATATAAGCAAAAGGCAGCTGATAAATAAACCTTCTAGTGGGGAGTTGAAGACTGTAGCTTCTTTAAAGTTAATGAACTCTTATTGGCTGCTTGCCTGAGTGCCTTGTTCCTTTAAGTCTAAATATTGTGGGGTTTCCAATTCTGAGGTATTAAAGTACAAATGTAAAGCTAAATAAGCCTAACTGTGGCACATATCTGTCCTTAATTGGTCTCAAAGGGGTGGATGTAATAATGAACTGCAGAATAAGGGAGATTTTACTAACAAAAAACATAATTTATGCTTACCTGATAAATTTATTTCTCTTGTAGTGTAGTCAGTCCACGGGTCATCCATTACTTATGGAATATATCTCTTCCTAACAGGAAGCTGCAAGAGGATCACCCAAGCAGAGCTGCTATATAGCTCCTCCCCTCACATGTCATATTCAGTCATTCGACCAAAGCAGACGAGAAAGGAGAAACCATAGGGTGCAGTGGTGACTGGAGTTTAATTAAAATTTAGATCTGCCTTAAAGACAGGGCGGGCTGTGGACTGACTACACTACAAGAGAAATAAATTTATCAGGTAAGCATAAATTATGTTTTCTCTTGTTAAGTGTAGTCAGTCCACGGGTCATCCATTACTTATGGAATACCAATACCAAAGCTAAAGTACACGGATGAAGGGAGGGACAAGGCAGGAACATTAAACAGAAGGAACCACTGCCTGAAGTACCTTTCTCCCAAAAATAGCCTCCGAAGAAGCAAAAGTGTCAAATTTGTAAAATTTTGAAAAGGTGTGAAGCGAAGACCAAGTCGCAGCCTTGCAAATCTGTTCAACAGAGGCCTCATTTTTAAAGGCCCAGGTGGAAGCCACAGCTCTAGTAGAATGAGCTGTAATACTTTCAGGAGGCTGCTGACCAGCAGTCTCATAGGCTAAACGTATTATGCTACGAAGCCAAAAAGAGAGAGAGGTAGCCGAAGCCTTCTGACCTCTTCTCTGTCCAGAGTAAACGACAAACAGGGAAGAAGTTTGACGAAAATCTTTAGTTGCCTGCAAATAGAACTTCAGGGCACGGACTACGTCCAGATTATGCAAAAGTCGTTCCTTCTTTGAAGAAGGGTTAGGACACAGTGATGGAACAACAATCTCTTGATTGATATTCCTGTTAGTAACTACCTTAGGTAAGAACCCAGGTTTAGTACGCAGAACTACCTTGTCTGAATGAAAAATCAGATAAGGAGAATCACAATGTAAGGCAGATAACTCAGAGACTCTTCGAGCCGAGGAAATAGCCATCAAAAACAAAACCTTCCAGGATAACAGCTTGATATCAATGGAATGAAGGGGTTCAAATGGAACGCCTTGAAGAACATTAAGAACTAAGTTTAAGCTCCACGGCGGAGCAACAGTCTTAAACACAGGCTTAATCCTAGTTAAAGCCTGACAAAAAGCCTGAACGTCTGGAACTTCAGCCAGACGTTTGTGTAGAAGAATAGACAGAGCAGAAATCTGTCCCTTTAACGAACTAGCAGATAAGCCCTTTTCTAAACCCTCTTGTAGAAAGGACAATATCCTAGGAATCCTAACCTTACTCCATGAGTAACTCTTGGATTTGCACCAATATAAATATTTACGCCATATCTTATGGTAAATTTTTCTGGTAACAGGCTTCCTAGCCTGTATTAAGGTATCAATAACCGACTCTGAGAAGCCACGCTTTGATAGAATCAAGCGTTCAATCTCCATGCAGTCAGCCTCAGAGAAATTAGATTTGGATGGTTGAAAGGACCCTGAATTAGAAGGTCCTGTCTCAGAGGCAGAGACCACGGTGGACAGGACGACATGTCCACTAGGTCTGCAAACCAAGTCCTGCGTGGCCACGCAGGCGCTATCAGAATCACCGAAGCTCTCTCCTGTTTGATCTTGGCGATCAAACGAGGAAGCATCGGGAATGGTGGAAACACATAAGCCATGTTGAAGACCCAAGGGCATCTATCAGCACCGCTCCCGGGTCCCTGGACCTGGATCCGTAAAAAGGAAGCTTGGCGTTCTGACGAGACGCCATGAGATCCAGATCTGGTTTGCCCCAACGATGAATCAGTTGAGCAAAGACCTCCGGATGAAGTTCCCACTCCCCCGGATGAAAAGTCTGGCGACTTAGAAAATCCGCCTCCCAGTTCTCCACGCCTGGGATGTAAATCGCTGACAGGTGGCAAGAGTGAGACTCTGCCCAGCGAATTATCTTTGAGACTTCTGGTTCCCCCTTGATGGTTGATGTAAGCCACAGTCGTGATGTTGTCCGACTGAAATCTGATGAACCTCAGAGTTGCTAACTGAGGCCAAGCTAGGAGAGCATTGAATATTGCTCTTAATTCCAGAATATTTATTGGGAGGAGTTTCTCCTCCTGAGTCCATAATCCCTGAGCTTTCAGGGAGTTCCAGACTGCGCCCCAGCCTAGAAGGCTGGCGTCTGTTGTTACAATCGTCCAATCTGGCCTGCGAAAGGTCATCCCCTTGGACAGATGTGGCCGAGAAAGCCACCATAGAAGAGAATCTCTGGTCTCTTGATCCAGATTTAGTAGGGGGGACAAATCTGAGTAATCCCCGTTCCACTGACTTAGCATGCACAATTGCAGAGGTCTGAGATGCAGGCGCGCAAATGGTACTATGTCCATTGCCGCTACCATTAAGCCGATTACTTCCATGCACTGAGCTACTGACGGGTGTGGAATGGAATGAAGGACACGGCAAGCATTTAGAAGTTTTAATAACCTGGCCTCTGTCAGGTAAATTTTCATCTCTACAGAATCTATAAGAGTCCCTAGAAAGGGAACTCTTGTAAGTGGTAATAGAGAACTCTTTTCCACGTTCACCTTCCACCCATGCGACCTCAGAAATGCCAGAACTATCTCTGTATGAGACTTGGCAGTTTGAAAACTTGACGCTTGTATCAGAATGTCGTCTAGGTACGGAGTCACCGCTATGCCTCGCGGTCTTAGTACCGCCAGAAGTGAGCCCAGAAATTTTGTAAAGATTCTTGGAGCCGTAGCTAATCCGAAGGGAAGAGCTACAAACTGGTAATGCCTGTCTAGGAAAGCAAATCTTAGGTACCGATAATGATCCTTGTGAATCGGTATGTGAAGGTAGGCATCCTTTAAGTCCACTGTGGTCATGTACTGACCCTCTTGGATCATGGGAAGGATGGTTCGAATAGTTTCCATTTTGAATGATGGAACTCTTAGAAATTTGTTTAGGATTTTTAAGTCCAAGATTGGTCTGAAGGTTCCCTCTTTCTTGGGAACCACAAATAGATTTGAATAGAATCCCTGCCCGTGTTCCGTCCGCGGAACTGGGTGGATCACCCCCATTAGTAAGAGGTCTTGTACACAGCGTAGAAACGCCTCTTTCTTTATTAGGTTTGCTGATAACCTTGAAAGATGAAATCTCCCTCGTGGAGGAGAAGTTTTGAAGTCCAGGAGATATCCCTGAGATATGATCTCCAACGCCCAGGGATCCTGGACATCTCTTGCCCAAGCCTGGGCGAAGAGAGAAAGTCTGCCCCCCACTAGATCCGTTTCCGGATAGGGGGCCCTCTCTTCATGTTGTCTTGGGGGCAGCAGCAGGTTTCTTGGCCTGCTTGCCCTTGTTCCAGGACTGGTTAACTTTCCAGCCCTGCCTGTAACGAGCAACAGCTCCTTCCTTTTTTGGAGCGGAGGAAGTTGATGCTGCTCCTGCCTTGAAGTTACGAAAGGCACGAAAATTAGACTGTTTGGCCTTTGATTTGGCCCTGTCCTGAGGTAGAGCATGGCCCTTACCTCCCGTAATGTCAGCTATAATTTCTTTCAGACCGGGCCCGAATAAGGTCTGCCCTTTGAAAGGAATATTAAGCAATTTAGATTTAGAAGTCACGTCAGCTGACCAGGATTTAAGCCATATCGCTCTGCGCGCTTGGATGGCGAATCCGGAGTTCTTAGCCGTAAGTTTGGTTAAATGTACGACGGCATGAGAAACAAATGCGTTAGCTAGCTTAAGTGCTTTAAGCTTGTTCATAATTTCATCCAATGGAGCTGTGTGAATGGCCTCTTCCAGAGACTCAAACCAGAATGCCGCCGCAGCAGTGACAGGCGCAATGCATGCAAGGGGCTGTAAGATAAAACCTTGTTGAACAAACATTTTCTTAAGGTAACCCTCTAATTTCTTATCCATTGGATCTGAAAAGGCACAACTATCCTCCACCGGGATAGTGGTACGCTTAGCTAAAGTAGAAACTGCTCCCTTCACCTTAGGGACCGTCTGCCATAAGTCTCGTGTGGTGGCGTCTATAGGAAACATTTTCCTAAATATGGGAGGAGGGGAAAAAGGCACACCAGGTCTATCCCACTCCTTGCTAATAATCTCTGTAAGCCTTTTAGGTATAGAAAACACGTCAGTACACACCGGTACCGCATAGTATCTATCCAACCTACATAATTTTTCTGGAATTGCAACCATGTTACAATCATTCAGAGCCGCTAATACCTCCCCTAGCAATATGCGGAGGTTCTCAAGCTTAAATTTAAAATTAGAAATCTCTGATTCCAGTCTCCCTGGATCAGATCCGTCACCCACAGAATGAAGCTCTCCGTCTTCACGTTCTGCAAACTGTGACGCAGTATCTGACATGGCTCTCACCTCATCCGCGCGCTCTATCCTTAACCCAGAGCTATCGCGCTTGCCTCTTGATTCTGGCAATTTAGATAATACTTCTGTCATAACAGTAGCCATGTCTTGCAAAGTGATTTGTAAGGGCCTCCCTGATGTACTTGGCGCCACAAAATCACGCACCTCCTGAGCGGGAGGCGAAGGTACTGACACGTGAGGAGAGTTAGTCGGCATAACTTCCCCCTCGTTGTCTGGTGATAATTTCTTTACATGTAAAGATTGACTTTTATTTAGAGTAGCATCAATGCAATTAGTACACAAATTTCTATTGGGCTCCACATTGGCCTTTAAACATAGTGAACAAAGAGATTCATCTGTGTCAGACATGTTTAAACAGACTAGCAATGAGACTAGCAAGCTTGGAAATACTTTTCTAAATAAATTTACAAGCAATATAAAAAACGCTACTGTGCCTTTAAGAAGCACAAAAAGCTGTCACAGTTGAAATAACAATGAACCAAAATAGTTATAGCAACCAATTTTTCACAGTAAATGTATTAAGTTAGCAAAGGATTGCACCCACCAGCAAATGGATGATTAACCCCTTAATACCCAAAAACGGATAACAATTACAAATTAACGTTTTTCTCACAGTCAAAACACACTGTCACAGGTCTGCTGTGACTGATTACCTCCCTCAAAATGAATTTTGAAGACCCCTGAGCTCTCTAGAGACGATCTGGATCATGGAGGATGAAGTAGACAGATTGTGACTGAATTTTTACTGCGCAAAAAAGCGCTAAAATAGGCCCCTCCCACTCATATTACAACAGTGGAGAAGCTCAGAAAACTGTTTCTATGCAGAAAACAAAGATGGCCATGTGGTAAAAATCATGCCCCAATAAGTTTTATCACCAAGTACCTCACAAAAAATGATTAACATGCCAGTAAACGTTTTAAACATACATTTGAAAAGTTATGAATTGTTATTAATAAGCATGCTACCAGTCGCTTTTACTGCAGTTAAGGCTCATACATTATTTCAGTATTAACAGTATTTTCAGAGTCAATTCCATTCCTTAGAAAAATACATTCAGTGTACACACACTCATCAGCCTAATACCAGTCGCTATCACTGCATTTAAGGCTGAACTTACTTTACATTGGTATCAGCAGTATTTTCTCAGTCAATTCCATTCCTCAGAAAAATAATTACTGCACATACCTCATTTGCAGGGGGGCCCTGCATGCTATTCCCCTTCTCTGAAGTTACCTCACTCCTCAGATGAGAACAGCCAGTGGATCTTAGTTACGTCTGCTAAGATCATAGAAAACGCAGGCAGATTCTTCTTCTAATGCTGTCTGAGAATAAACAGCACACTCCGGTGCCATTTAAAATAACAAACTTTTGATTGTAGAAATAAACTAAGTTAGAAAACACCACAGACCTCTCACAGCGACCTATCTTTAGTTAGGCTGCAAGAGAATGACTGAATATGACATGTGAGGGGAGGAGCTATATAGCAGCTCTGCTTGGGTGATCCTCTTGCAGCTTCCTGTTAGGAAGAGATATATTCCATAAGTAATGGATGACCCGTGGACTGACTACACTTAACAAGAGAAAAGACAGTGGCTAGCCTTGTCTACCAAATATGACAAGTGCTGGGTGGAGTCTATTAAAAACAATCTCAGCAAACAAGATGTTAGCCTATTATGTTAATGTGTTTATGGTCCCTTTAAATACCTGATAAGACCTTACTTTAACATTTTTGGAGGGATATTATTAAAGGGACATGAAACCCAAAATGTTTCCTTTATGAATCAGATAGAGCATACATTTTTAAACAACTTTCCAATTTACTTTTGTTTTGATTTTTGCTTAATTCTCTTGTTATCTTTTATTGAAGGAGCAGCAATGCACTACTGGAAGCTAGCTGATCACATCTGTTAAGCCAATAACAAGAGGCAACAATCAGAAGCTAGCTCCCAGTAGTGCATTGCTGCTCCTGAGTCTACCTAGGTATGCTTTTCAACACATGATACAAAGAAAACAAAGTACATTTGATAAGAAATAAATAATAGAATTCAATCGAAAAGTCTCTCAAAATTGTATGCTCTATCTGAATCATGAAAGTTTCAATCTAATTTCATGTCCCTTTAATGATAACATTGCAAAATAAGTAATAGTTCAGAGATCACATTTTATGGCTAAAGAAAGTATGTTTAATCTACAGCAATAATTATTATTTTACTGTATGAGTAATCAAGCTGTCAAACTCTTCTGAGTAGCTAGTGACTGCCAATGAAGTTTTAAATGGGCTTCAATATTTTTTCAGGTATAAAGGATCTAGGATTATGTTGGCTGGTATTATATATATATATATATATATATATTATATATTATAACAATGATTCAGATGCTAGCATACTGGATAAAAACCATGTTCCACATTGAAGTGACGGTTTCCCCCAAACTGATAGTATTCTTAGAGGCCCCAGCTTTGACACCTAACTCCCTAAAAAAAGTGATCACAAACATTGTCCTACAGGCCAGGAAACTCATATTCAAAAATTGGTTGAGTCCAGGGACCCCTACACTATCACAACTTAAGACAAGTATGCACAAACAGGTTACATACGAAGCAGCAGACACCCTAAGGGACGTACAGTTGAGAACCAGACCCTTTATGAAAAAATGGGAACCTTACATACGCACTCTACAGATCACTATGCAAACACAGCTTTTATTCCCCCTCAGGAACACAGAAGTCTTATTAGAACAACACCTGAGAGGCAAATGGGATTTTTTATATAAAGAGAAACATGAAAGATTAGGTAGTGGACATCTGCTCACACATTATAAGGTCTGTCTTTTCGCTACTGCCCAGGGGAGAGACAGAGACCTAACTATGGTATACTGTAAAGATCTCAACGTGATCAATGAAGAGATGAGATTGAGCTCGGTTCTGATTATTACTATTCTTATTTTATTATTGAACATTGTATTATTTGAGAGAGTTGGGAAGGGGAGGGGGGAGGTAGGGGAGAGGAAGGAGAGAGGAAAAAAGGAAAAGAGGGACCTACCATGGACAATTGCAGCAAAAAGACTAACTCTCAAGACACAGATTGAAAACTCCTTTTGCTTTAAGAGAAAAGACTCTGGGCGTAACTACAGAGAAGCTGAATGTAAGAGCTGCACTTGCAGCAGAGCAACCCCAGTATCCAAATGGAAACATGCAATTGTAACATATTATTGGTTTTATATATTCTGTGACTTATGGGAGAGATATCTCCACATGGTAACCCTCGTTTGATAAATAAAAGTTTAAAAAAAAAAAAAAAAAAACAATGATTCAGATGCATTTCCTTCACACAAATGTTATGAGATATATCAGTGCAAAGGTTTTCATCAGTATTTCAGCTGGCTGTTCAGTAAAATCTGAGATGCCCAGTTTTTTTAAAGTTCCTTGAGTGTCAGTTAACTGTAAAAGGTCTCAGATACCTCTATTGATTACAAATATAGTCTTGAAAGAAGTGACACTGTGCACAGAGATAGGCACAGACAAAGGCTGTGGCGGGCATTTTCCAAAGTACAGACCTTAGTGAAGGACACCAAGGTACATTTAAAATTAAAAACATTATTTTATAGTGTTTGGTGTTATTATACTGATGCAGATACCACTGACCCTATAACCAGCCCTCCTCTGGCTATACCCATGAGCCAGTGTCACTATTGTGTCATTGTATAGTGCTGGGTGTTATTATACTGATGCAGATACCACTGATCCTATAACCAGCCCTCCTCTGGCTATACGCATGAGCCAGTGTCACTACTGTGTCATTGTATAGTGCTGGGTGTTATTATACTGATGCAGATACCACTGATCCTATAACCAGCCCTCCTCTGGCTATACCCATGAGCCAGTGTCACTACTGTGTCATTGTATAGTGCTGGGTGTTATTATACTGATGCAGATACCACTGACCCCCATAACCAGCCCTTGTCTGGCTATACACATGTGCCAGTGTCACTACTGTGTCATTATGTAGCACTGGGTGTTATTATACTGATGCAGATACCACTGATCCTATAACCAGCCCTCCTCTGGCTATACCCATGTGCCAGTGTCACTACTGTGTCATTATATAGTGCTGGGTGTTATTATACGGATGCAGACACCACTGATCCTATAACCAGCCCTCCTCTGGCTATACCCATGTGCCAGTGTCACTACTGTGTCATTATATAGCCCTGGATGTTATTATACTGATGCAGATACCACTGGCCCTATAACCAGCCCTTGTCTGGCTATATGCATGTGCCAGTGTCACTACTGAGTCATTTTATAGCCCTGGATGTTATTATACTGTTGCAGATACCACTGACCCTATAACCAGCCCTCGTCTTGCTATACACATGTGCCATTGTCACTACTGTGTCTTTGTATAGAGCTGGGTGTTATTATACAGATACACATCCAGTATTTCATTCAGGCTTTATTTATTCCATAACTTATCGCCCAATATCACTAGCAGTCTCTTAACAAGCCACTAACTTTATTCACACTACATATTTTTTTTATTCCTATTATTTAATCAGAAAGAAAAGATATACTAAGGTTGTGGCGGACCCTGCAAGAGCTAGTCACGGACACTAGTGTCCATGTAAGGACACCTTGCCTATCCGTCTGTGCAGGCCCTATTCTGTGTGTTACTGGCATCCAAGGAGGGTATAAACAGTGTTACTAGCATTGAGGTGGATGCTAAATCATTTTTCCTCTTTGGCTGCAAGTGACACATGCACACTGGCAGGAGCACACTTGGGGGTAGATTTATCATAGTGCGAGCAGACATGATACGATGTAGCTTATCATGTCCGCTGCACATCGATAAACGCTGACAGCATACACTGTTGGCATTTATCATTGCACCAGCAGTTCTTGTGAACTTCTTGTGCAATGCCACCCCCCTGCAGACTTTCGGCAAATCGGCCGCTAGCAGGGGGTGTCAATCAACCCGATCGTATTCGATCGGGTTGATTTCTATCCGCTGCCTCAGAGCAGGCACAAAAGTTATGGGGCAGCAGTCTTTAGACCAAGTTGTGTGTGCAGAAGAATGCGCTAGCAATACAAAATGATTATAAGCCTACAGATAAAGGTGATTACCTCCTAAAAAACACCTTGTAGAGACTATTGGGGGAATTATTTAGGTTGTAGGGAGTCCCTAAAGACACTCAAACAATACTAAAAGAATATGTGGTTCCTTTTATCACTAAATACAGTCAAAATAAACATCTAATAGAAAAAATCATAAAAAAACATTGGTCGGTCTTAAAAAGTGATGAGCTTATTGGGGATTCGCTCCCAAATTACCCAAAAATAATATACAAAAAATCCCAAAATTTGAAATAAATTCTAGCCCCCACAGAAATAAGAAAGAAAAGCAAAAGAGATCAAGACTTAATGGGTAAAGTAATCAATGGATACTTTCCTTGCCTAACATGCAAGGCCTGCAAACATGCAGTTAAAACAAAAGAAATGAAATCCAATGTCACTGGGAAGAAATATAAAATTAAACAGAAAATACGATGTTCAGATAGGAATGTAGTATATCTCCTTGAATGTGTTTGTGGCCTCCAATATATAGGAGAATCAGAAAGGCCCCTAAGAGATCGCATTAGGGAACATATTCTTTCAATAGAAAACTTTGAACAAGAAAGGAATAAAGATCTCCCCATTCCAAAACATTTCGCCACCTGCAATAAAGCTAACCCAAAATGCCTAAAGTATACAGGAATAGCAAAAGTACAAAAAAACTGGAGGGGCATGGACACACACAACAGTTTACTAAAATTGGAAGGGAAATGGATTTTCGAAATGAAATCCCTAACTCCAAATGGTCTAAATCAGGAATTCGATTTGGGATGTTTTCTTATAGACTAAGTCATAATATTCCGTATGACTTAATTTTGATATTATAATTATACACATCCTCTATTAATACAATAGAAGCAATTAGTTTATTTAGTTTATTTATTCTTATTTTTATATATATTTTTTTATCAACTGTCACTATAAGTAACTGGTGTACACATTGTCGAATTTGTTTTTTCGAACTAGTGGATAAATGTGCCCACCCTATACCAGGTGACATCTGATAATCTGTTGGGAATCTAAAATAAAATATATAAAATAAGAACTATATGTTCCTTAAAAAGTAATGGAATAAAACTGCATAAAATACTGTATATACTGAAATATAATACAACACTTCCCATGTTCAAATAACTATCATTCATAAATATATATATATCCCCATCAAATAGAACTCCTGCAATAAATTGCTGAAATAGCTGTTAATCACTAACAAAAACAAAAAATGTTTTGAATCTAATATATAGTTCCTAACATAAATAAATGTCTGTTATTTTCAATAGTTCTAATTAAACCCCTCTAATTAACATTACAATCCCCTCATCCTCTTCACTTATATACCCCTCTGGTTCACTCCAAATAACAATAACTATAACCATGAATACCTTAAAAAACTCTATCTATTGATTTTATTATATTTATTGTATATATATATCATTCTAGGTCTAGTAACATAGACACAGATTCACATAGGTTATTTCTCTTCTTTTCTTCTTTTTTTTGTTTTTTGTTTCTTGTTTTTCAAAGAATAAGACTTTGTTAAAATACTGCATGCATTATCTGTTATTTTAGACTGTGAGCATACTATAGTAGGTGCCTTTTTAGTATAATTGATATAACAAGGAATTTAAATAGTCAGAAAAATAGGCTTAAATAGAGTAAATAATAGTCGATACGAATAAACAATCTGTTAAAGAAATATTAAAATATCTATAACAATAATCCGCCTAACTAATGTAACTATGCAAAAAAACTAATTTTAAGATGCTAAGCGCTCCGATTATAATTGCAATCAAATCTACCAATCAAATTTATGTACCGGCTTTAAAAGGCACCGACATAGTAATGCGAGTAGAGCTTGACAAAGGCTTGTAAGCCGAAACGCGTTGCTCCTTTTTTTCCCTTGTGAGGATCCGTAGTTATCTGAAACTACACGCTGCCTAAACCGAGACGCTGTCAATAACGCCATCCGGCAAAATTGCATTCAAACAGGATTTACTGCTGTGCAAGGACACCCGGGCGGTAGAAAAAGAAACTGGCAGAAGTGTCTGCAAACACCCACCAACCACAACCGGGCTGTAAGAGGAATACAGCAACTGAGACCGGCACCCAGAGAGCTGCTAGACACCCTCCGGTGTAAGTAAAAAGTGTAATACCTAACCTGAACAATTGATTTGCTTTTGACAAGTCCATTTCTTGTCTCACGTATCCCCATGCATTAGGATTTATGAGCATTGCTGGGGAAATACAACTTTAAATTAACTCTCTAAAACTGACTGTTTGAACTTTGAAGCATATATCGCTCTTTATATCAAGTTTACTACACTGTGTTATTTTGTACACTTGCTCCTATTGCAAGTTGATTGCATATCTAATGGCCATTTAACTGTATGGTCTCCTGTATTTTACCTTTGTTCTTTATGCATCCTTGTTTTTTATGCATCTTTGCTAGAAGCTGTGTTTTTATCATTTTTGTAACACATATTATTATTTTAACATATATATCTGTATAGAGTCTATTTTAATTATTTTTATATATGAATTGTGATCATTAAAATTAACATTTTAGCCATCTTATCTTTATATATATAAATTGGACCACTACTCATATAGCCATTAGTGATTATTTTAGCTTTACTTTAAGCGCCACAGATTCTTTTAGTATTGTTTGAGTGTCTTTAGGGACTCCCTACAACCTAAATAATTCCCCCAGCAGTCTTTAGACCGCTGCTTCATAACTTCTGTTTCCGGCGAGCCTGAATGCCCCATAGTTTGATGAGGCCTTATCTTCAGTAACACGTAGATAATTCTGTTTCCGGCGAGCCTGAAGGCCCCATAGTTTGATGAGGCCTTATCTTCAGTAACACTTAGATAATTCGGCCCCATAGAGTGATTATTTATGTGAACTTATCAGCAGCCAGCCAGGTAAAATGACTGCTCAGTTGTGAAATATATACATGGGGTTAAATGTGGGACCTTTGGCTTTGATCATACCTACTACCCGTGCCCAGACACCTACAGGTTGGCTAGTATTTTTGTGGAGGACAGATGGCAATCCTAGAACTCGGCAAAAGAAAAGGCACTGTACAATTCATCCATCAGCAGAATATAGTGCTTGTGGATACATTTAAAACAAAGGCAAAAAAGTGGGAAAAAATACACTCACATATTGACCATTATCTCACATATTGACCATTTGAAAAATCAATGATAATATATTCATATTTGAACCTTTATTAAGTGGTAATTCTTTTTCAATTATTTGTTTTTTCATTGATTATTTAAATTCTTTTTGTAATACTTTTTTGTAACTGCATGTTAGTACATGTATAGAAGTTCACTATTTCAGTGTTTAATGTTGCATTTCAAATGCTTATAAAAAATATGGCTGAAATAAGGCCATTTTGGATCACAGGCCCAAATTTTTAGGCACATTTTGAGGGAAAGCTACAGCTAAAATGGCTGCTTCGATCCTATAACATTTGGCAGATAAACTGAAATAATGGAGTACAATATTCCTTTTTCCATCTGTGGATAGCACTTTGGGGCCAGATGCCCACTCCCAAACGCCACTAAATGCCTTGTATCACCACTATTATGTGTAAATCACAGTACATTGTATGAGGGTTAAAAAAATATTTGCATTTTAATATTCTCATATATATATATATATATATATATATATATATATATATATATATATATATATATATATATACAGTATATATATATATATATATATATATATAAACAGTATATATATATATATACACACATACACACACATACATATATACATACATATAATTCTGCATTTCTTGTTTTACATTACACTAATACAAATATATACTGGAAGCCAAAAAGAAAAGTTTAAAATCATAAGATGCAAGCAAAACTTTTGGGTTTTTTGAGAAATTTAAATTTGAGACAAAACTTCATCTCATGCCAGCCAGTGCATTTACTACATCTCCTTGCCCATATCTACTTAAAGGGACACTGAACCCAATTTTTTTTCTTTTGTGATTCAGATAGAGTATGAAATTTTAAGCAACTTTCTAATTTACTCCTATTATCACATTTTCCTCATTCTCTTGGTATCTTTATTTGAAATGCAAGAATGTAAGTTTAGATGCCGGCCCATTTTTGGTGAACAACCCGGGTTGTTCTTGCTGATTGGTGGATAAATTCATCCACCAATAAAAAAGTACTGTCCAGAGTACTGAACTAATAAAAAAGCTTAGATGCCTTCTTTTTCAAATAAAGATAGCAAGAGAATGAAGAAAAAATGATAATAGGAGTAAATTAGAAAGTTGCTTAAAATTGCATGCATCTATTTGAATCACGAAAGAAAAAATTTGGGTTTAGTGTCCCTTTAATTTGGCTAAAATAAATCCCAATCTTCTTTTAAGAATATAATTTGGACCACTGCCACATAAGTTTAAAACCTGCTTTAATTAAGATCTGTTTGAGTGTTATCCATTGTTCATCTTTTGAATTGGAAGCTTTTGAGAAAAAATATATATATATATATATTTTGTTTTTACTGAAAACAATAAATAAATAAAACAATATCCATAAATGCATATAAACCATCTTCTTGATTGTCACATTTGACTCCACCATGCCATTTCTTGAATCCATCTGTCCATCAGCTGCTTGGTCTCTCTAAGCTTGTCTAAATTTGGAACCATAAGTGTCACTACTATCAGCTGTTCCTCTCTCCACCCCTTCTCCATGATCCTGTCTTCTGCTTGAGATTGTCCCTCTTACACTCTTTCACTTTTTGCTGCCTCCTTATTTCTTTACTCTGTACATTTCTGGTAAGTTAATGAAATAACATTTTTGCTCTACTATTATTTGTTTGCCTAATAATTTTGTGTGAATAATATACTTAAACGGATCAATATATCATTTAACACATTGAAATATTTCAAGTTATGTTGTTAAACATTTTGTAGATCCAGTGTTCCGTAAAAACATATTCCTTTATGACTTTATATTCTACAAAAATGTTTGCTTTTTTAATAACCTAAAATGGTTGATTATATTTGAGTGCACTTTCCTAGCAACTGCTGTTGCTTCTTTTTGTTACAATATCGAGCAGTGATAGTGTTTGCTGACTGTTGCCATGCTGGTCTCTTCATTTTGTTACTTATTTTCTTCTATCATTTTTACTCAAGGTGTATTTTTATTCCCCCCCTGATTTTTCATTATTTTTTGTTAGAGATTTGTGTGCTGGCTCACTATGTATTCCTAGTTATATTTTGCTATACCCCAGGATTCCTTTCACTTGTGCCTAAAATAACTTTTTGGCTGAGTAACAGGTGTCGTGTGTCTTTCTGAAATGCTATAGAGTAAAGAACATAGGGGGGTTGGTTTTGCAAAGTGACGGCACAAGCTAACTTTAGTTCAGTTTACAATTGGCAAGAAGCATTAAACTTGTTTAGAAGGCAGCCTTTGTTATTTTCTAGTGATATTGTTTGTTTTCTTGCTGAGACATGAGTATCTTTGTCATGGTGCACACTCATTATTGCATTTTTACTCTATTTCCAATTAGTATTTCCATTATCGCTGTTGGTATTATTCTTAGGTTTATAAAACTGTTTGCTACAACATTATTTTACTTTATATTTATACGTCGCAAAGTAAGGATAATGCTGTGATGAAGTTTATTGTGCATCTTTGTTTTTGACATCATCTCTTGTAGACTTTATAAGACTTCTTAAGATTCCCATAAAGGAAATTAAAAGGTATCAAACTTTCTGTATGTCCAAGCGCAATACTTAGAGAGAACACTTACAAAGTAATATTTTATTATTTATCTCCCCTACCCCCACTAGTACTGTAATTTCTTATTTTGGCTATGCTTACATAGCTTTTCTATAGCCTATACTTAAGTGCTGACATTTTCAGTATATGTGGGGATACCACTGACAAAATAAGCTATTTCAAACACCAAAATAAAGGCAAACAAGCTATATATAATCATTGTAATACACCCCAGCATGTAAAATTGATAATTACAAACAAATTAAAGGGGAGAAAAATTTACAGTACACTGTCCCTTTAGTGACTCTCAAGAATAATTTGTTATCTGTATTAAAGATAAAGTAAAGTAGAATTTAAACTTTAGATATAGCATTGCATTTTAAATAAATTTACACTTTACTTCTATAATCAAATTTACTTTGTTCCTTTGGCATCCTTTGTTGAAACATACAATTAAAGGGACAGTCTACTTTCATTTTATTATTGTTTAAAAGATAGATAATCCCTTTATTACCCATTTCCCAGTTTTGCATAACCAACACTTTTTACCTCTGTGATTACCTTGTATCTAAGCTTCTGCAGACTGCCCCCTTCTTTCAGTTCTTTGACAGATTTTCATTTTAGCCAATCAGTACCCTCTCACAAGTAACTCCAAGGGGCTGAATTATCAAGCTTGATGCCCCTGTTTCTACGCAAGTCTTTAGGCTCACCGGATACAGCAGTTATGAAGCAGCGGTCTAAAGACTGCTGCTCCATAACTTGTCCGCTGCCTCTGAGGCTGCAGTCTTCAATCCACCCGATCGGGCTGATTGACACCCCCTGCTAGTGGCCGTTTGGCTGCAAATCTGCAGGAGGTGGCATTGCACAAGCAGTTCACAAGAACTGCTTGTGCAATGATAAATGCCAACAGCGTATGCTGTCAGCATTTATCGATGTGCCGCGGACATGATACGCTACATCGTATCATGTCCGCTCGCACTTTCATAATTTGGCCAAGTGTTTGAGCACATTGTTATCTATATGGCACACATGAACTAGCACTGTCTAAGTATGAAAATGTTACAAAAGGTTCAGGCGCATGCACAGCATGCATATCTTTATCACCCCATGACAGCACTGTTTCCAACAATGTTTATAACAATATTATACATTGTTGATAAGACCACTGACAGAATGCTAAGGACATATGCACACTCATGAGTTCTTATAAGCCAACTTAAAATTACACTTCAACAAAAGTTGTTTAAACATTTCCTATAATAATTATAAAAAAAACTTTAATTAAACAGAGAATTATCAGTTAAAAATTTTGTTTAAAATATTGAACTATCCCATTTTCATGCAACCAAGAAAACCCAGTTAGAAATCCCTTTAAAACATTTTGCCTCGTCTAGTAAGTATAGTTGTTCCAGTACAGTATACATCTAAGGAGACAATAGAATGTCCTAGGCTTGAATGATTATATACTTTTTACCTTAATATACAGTAAATAATCGTTAATAAACAGCATGTACCATTTAATAGCAAATATGTTTGAGTCTAAAACATACACAATAGATTTTTTATGAAAATATTATAGATAATTGTCTTGAAATTTACATTTTGTTTGAATTGTGCAGATATTTTTGTTTTTCACATTTTATAAATGTTCCCTTTACTACTATCAAATACAAGTGCTTATTAAAAATAAGACTTGTTGAGTAAATACTCTTTGCATTCTATGTAAAATAACAGCACATGTAATACATACATTTTTTTACTCTCTTATGTTTATATTTAAATTCCCCATTCTTTATGTCAAAATTTTAAGAATTGTCAAATATCTGTGTATTCAAGTTATTACAAATTATTAACATTTAAAGGGTTACTTTTGTTCCTAAGTTCAACATAACCCCTGCTCATTAACTTTGTGGCTGTGTCCTGGTTTTGACTAGCAATTCTCTGCGGCTTCTGGGCATCACTTTATCTATGTGTTTAACCACTCTCTCCACCTCTCTTCTTAATCCAAGATTCTCATCCTTTATTTATTCCCCAAAGAGGTTGCTCTTAATTCCCCAGTGATTGAAGCAGATCCCTAGAAAGTCAGTATGGAAAATTTCTAATAACCACTATATTATTCAGAAGGATAATGTTTTAAATGAATACTATAAACAAAAATTATTAACATCTTCTTCAACATATACTATATGTTATATACTAGGAAGTGACAGAGTCAAACAATGCTGTTGGGTCATTTTTTAACTATATATTATGTCAGGACATGAATTTACTAAAACTGGAACAGGGCAAATATCTTTATCTGTACAGTTTGTAAATATGTAATATTAGGAAGATATATTCTTGGTTACATTTGAAAACAGCAAATTCTTTAAATGATGATTCAAACAAATAGAACAAAATAATTATCTACATACAGTCTGACAGGCAGGTGGAGCCCCAACCAGGTGTGAGTTATGCATTTTGAAGAAAATACTAAAATAATGTCTAGATTCTCGAGTGCCATTAAAACTTGTTCCATTTTAAATACAATCATTTAAAGACATGCATGCAACCTCAGCTATCCATGGTCATTAAACCTTTAGATTGAAAACTGAAATATATTTAACTTCATTTATATAGTGGCAATTTTGTAATAGCTTCATGCACTTTGATGCATCAGCTATCAAGTAAAGAGATGTGAGGTCTTAGAGAGCCCATTAATGTTTCACACCTTACAGTTTCCATTTTATAATGGGAATGCTTCATGTATTTGTCAAGGACTCTAAGTTGTAAGATATGTGAATATCTCTACATACAGTATGTTAAAGTATGAAAGATCTCCCATGAAATAAGTAAATTTACTCTGCATACAAATCAATATTTACTGACTTGAATGGTAAACCAAGGAGGAGATCGTACAACAGTCTTGGTGGTGAGATCGAGATCTGAGTACTTTAAACTCTAAATTATATTGATATATTTTAGTAGAATCGTTTTTAACACATAAAAATATTTAACTATAACAAATGGCTTCTGAGATATCAGTGCCTCAGTTCTTATTTAAAATCCAAGGGTGTTAGGTTGCAGACAGTGATCAGCTATAGGTAGTCCTGCAGATCTCAAAACACATCTCTCAAAAATATAGTAGTTTGCAGAACAAATATTTACCCAAATAATATTGCTTAAAAGATAAGATGGATAGAGAATAACACAAAACTGTGTGCTATTTCTTCCAAATAATTTCCAATGAAATATAGTGAAGATTAACATCCACAGGAAAATCACACTTTATAGAAAGGAAGCAAAGAATAAATACACTGGAAGCTAAATGCAGTTTGTATATAATGACTTAGCAGTACGATGAGTCATAAAATATAGTCTTCCAAAAGATACAGAGATTATTAAAAGAATGTTAATGAATAAGCTTGAGTCATTCTCTTTGTTGTCCCCAGATATATTTATAGTGTATTAAAGGGGCAGTCTACTCCAAAACTTTTATTGTTTAAGAAAAATAGATAATCCCTTTATTAGTGATTTCCCAGTTTTGCACAACCAATATGGTTATATTAAAATACTTTTTACCTCTGTGATTACCTTGTATCTAAGCCTCTTCTGACAGCCCCCTGATCAATGTTATTTATTTATTATCTATTAACTTACATTTTAGCCAATTAGTGCAGTCATCCAAGACTTACGGGCGTGAGCGCACAAATGTTATCTATATAGCCCACATGGAGTCGCAGTCTCTTGTTCTGAAAAGCTAATAATAAAGCATGTGATAAGAGGCTGTCTGTAGTGGCTTAGAAACAGGTAAAAATTTAGAGGGTTAAATGTTATAAAGTATATTAATATATCAATGTTGATTGTGAAAAGCTAGGGAATGGGTAGTAAAGGCGTTATCTATCTTTTTTAAACAATAACAATTCTGGTGTAGACTGTCCCTTTAACCTCAGACTTCCACATCAGGGAAGCATAATCCTTTTATGATCCGGTGTTCTGTTGGATTCTGGGACCTGTCAGACAAAAGAACAACATGCTCTCCTGAAATTAGAAAACTATTTAGGTGTAAAAGGTTTCCCAATCTTCTACCCATCCAACTCTCTCCTAAATGAAAGTCCAGTAAGGTCTGCATGAATAAAAAAAAAAGACTAAACTCACTGTCCACTTCATGCTTTTAAATTATTTTCAAAATATCTATCAGGATGCAGCAGTAGCTAATGTAAGGATGGACTATTCGGTGCCTGCTCCAAAATGTGAAATGGACATAACAGTGCAAAAATAAAATGATTTAATTGTGACAGCATTTTCTTTTTGCACTGTCATTTCATTATTACTCCTACAAGGGGCTTAAACACACAATTAATGGCAGCTACAGAGCGCCACTCGTAATCTAGCCCAATGTATTTCTAATGACTTGTTATACCAGCTAAATTGTCCATTTAGGTTTATTTTTGTACATGACTAGCTGTTTTTGTTTTAGGTTTATTTCTGTATATGAATGCAAAACTCAACAAAATGGACTGAGTTTGTATAGGGAGCAGACATCCTTATCTTATCTGTCTAATTATATGCACAAAGACCAATACTTAGCAAAAACAATTAAAAATGAACATTTTAGGACCTCTCTGTTACACATGCCTACTGGGAGCATAATTTAATCTAAACCTTCTTCTTTACATAGTTTATAACCAGTACATAAGTACTGACATTATTAATATAGGTGGGTGTACAACAGGCAAAATCAGTTATTTAAAATTACAAAATAAAGCTGAAGGAGCTACTTATAAACAATTTAATACACTCCAACAGGTAGAATAAAACATTGGGAACACATTAAAGGTATCCAACCGTTTCAAACAATAGGCATTCTGTGTGAAGCATATGGGGGGATGGTAGATAAAAATGCACTTCAACAAGGCATTGTAGCCCAGGGCCTTAGATTCTATAACCAGGGCATAAAAGTAACCTGAACTAATGTTCTGCCAAGCAGTTTGTGATGATACAGTAGAAATTGCGGAACAGAGGAATGACAAGGGAAAACAGGGATAAGTAATCACAAAGTATAAAGAAAAGCAGAGGTGCAGGAGTAGCGCACAAATATTGTTTACCATTGACTTTTATCAGTGTTTCTGACCAGATCCGATCACGTTTTAAATGATCAATGCTTGAACATACATGTGGGTAATGTCTCACAGTGGTAATAATATCATGGTATTTTAGTATCTACAACCACAAAAATAGAGCTGCTTTTTAAAAAAATTGAAACACAAGATTATTAAAAGTGTGTTCATTTTTCACCACCCCTTTACATTTTTTATGGACAGTGTGATATTTGTATATCACTTAAAAATAATAGAAACTAATTGTGCCATGTCAGACTAGATAATGTAATGTTAATATACTTGTGTGTCAATAGTGGTAGAGGGTCAGGTTCGGTTAGTATTCCAAGCATCTTGAAAATTCCTTTAGTCCCGGACGAGTAAGAAATTGCAGCAGACGAGTAAAATATTTGACTTTTTTCCTCTGGTTTAGTAACTTGTAACCCCTAACTAGTGAGCTATAGTGATATTTTTCCATCCCTGGTTATAAGTGTCGGGGTCAACTCAGGGTTAATAGTGTTGGTGTTGTTGGTTGGTAGCATGGTTAGGGTTTAATGTGATAGGGTAACTAGGGTTTAATGCATTAGGAGTGTCATGGTTTGTGTTATGTGAAAGCTAATTGTGTAGGGTTCAGATGATGGGTCATATTTAGCAAAGCGTCAACTGAAAATACGCTTGAATCCCACGTCGTATTTGTTGTGAGATTGATCTGCCGTAGTTATCCAAGTGTCAAGATCGGCAAATGTTGAAATTTGTGACATCATATATGCTCCCACAATCTCAATCCGACGCAGATGCTTGCGTCATTACAGATGTTTTTAATTCAGATTCAACTTTATTTGACCCTTTTCCAAATCTTTCAAACGTTTAACAGGTACGCTCGTGTCTATTCCGACGCAGCGTACCTAGTTTTCAAGCCACCACCATTGAGGCCGCAGATGCCATAGAAATCAATGGGAGTCTGAAAACACAGAAAGCTTATGTTCGATGCCGCAAGATAATGAAGTATATTACATAATAAAAGTAAATTAGAAACTCTATTAAAATTGTATACCCTTTCTAAATCAAACAATATTATTGCTCCACATTTGGTGCAGTAGTAGATATAGGGATAAAAATGAAAAATACATTACTACTTATGGATTATGTCACATATTTGTCTCATTACAAAGCAAGGGGACAATATTATTTCTCCAAATTTGTTGCAAAGTTTTGCCCTAAACTTGCCCTAAACTTGTCGCACTAATAGATAGAGATAAAAATGAAATACATACACAACATAATATAGCTAACTTCCTTTTTATTTTTTTGTGAAAAAATCTATGTGCACCATGTTTAAGCCATGTAATACAAGTCACACTCTCCACTTCGCCCCAAATTTGACGCAACACTTTTCGCACCAATTATGACGCAAACTCCTAAGCAACCCACACACTAGTGAATTTTTCAACCACTTTTGATTGGAATATGCACTTTTGATTGGGATATGCATAATCACATGATTTATGACATCAGCCAATCTGATTCAAATATACATTTTAAACTATCACTAACGAATAAAATTTCTCAATACTTGTGTCATTGATCACTCATCAGAACTTGTAAGTGCCATTTGTTACATTGAGTATTATACTTTGAAAGTATGTATATGTGAAATTAGTATTAAAGATAAACATTGATGCTGACATTAGGACACTGTAATATTTTAGACAATGATTTTTAAATTCAAATTGATGTTTGATTCAATATAATCTTAAGTTGATAGCTCAAAGGGATAGCCCACATAACATTAAACTGTCATGATTCAGATACAGAAATTAAAACCACCTCTTTACTGTCATGCTATTTTCAGTGTATTTCTCCCTTCTCTTGAATTTCTTTTTCAGTAAGAAATGTCATCTTATATGCCAGCCCATTTTATAAAACCTGTGTAGGGGTGGTTTTTAAAACTAGATTACAATCAGGATGGGTTACACAGGTACAGAGAGAAAACTGGCCCAGCTCTTAAAAAAATTCATTGATTACAAATCAATACATATGATACCCTGATTACATGCTATAATCGCAATTATTCCTGCTCAGAATAATTATACATTTATACTATATACATATAGTGGTATAAATAAACACAGAGATATGACAGACAACATTGTTTAGAACAAAAAAAGGAACTTAGGGACATGTAAATATGTTTGCAAAAGATTTCTGAAATAACACACATATATATATATATATATATATATATATATATATATATATATATATATATATATACAGGGAGTGCAGAATTATTAGGCAAATGAGTATTTTGACCACATCATCCTCTTTATGCATGTTGTCTTACTCCAAGCTGTATAGGCTCGAAAGCCTACTACCAATTAAGCATATTAGGTGATGTGCATCTCTGTAATGAGAAGGGGTGTGGTCTAATGACATCAACACCCTATATCAGGTGTGCATAATTATTAGGCAACTTCCTTTCCTTTGGCAAAATGGGTCAAAAGAAGGACATGACAGGCTCAGAAAAGTTAAAAAATAGTGAGATATCTTGCAGAGGGATGCAGCACTCTTAAAATTGCAAAGCTTCTGAAGCGTGATCATCGAACAATCAAGCGTTTCATTCAAAATAGTCAACAGGGTCGCAAGGAGCGTGTGGAAAAACCAAGGCGCAAAATAACTGCCCATGAACTGAGAAAAGTCAAGCGTGCAGCTGCCAAGATGCCACTTGCCACCAGTTTGGCCATATTTCAGAGCTGCAACATCACTGGAGTGCCCAAAAGCACAAGGTGTGCAATACTCAGAGACATGGCCAAGGTAAGAAAGGCTGAAAGACGACCACCACTGAACAAGACACACAAGCTGAAATGTCAAGACTGGGCCAAGAAATATCTCAAGACTGATTTTTCTAAGGTTTTATGGACTGATGAAATGAGAGTGAGTCTTGATGGGCCAGATGGATGGGCCCGTGGCTTGATTGGTAAAGGGCAGAGAGCTCCAGTCCGACTCAGACGCCAGCAAGGTGGAGGTGGAGTACTGGTTTGGGCTGGTATCATCAAAGATGAGCTTGTGGGGCCTTTTCGGGTTGAGGATGGAGTCAAGCTCAACTCCCAGTCCTACTGCAGGTTTCTGGAAGACACCTTCTTCAAGCAGTGGTACAGGAAGAAGTCTGCATCCTTCAAGAAAAACATGATTTTCATGCAGGACAATGCTCCATCACACGCGTCCAAGTACTCCACAGCGTGGCTGGCAAGAAAGGGTATAAAAGAAGAAAATCTAATGACATGGCCTCCTTGTTCACCTGATCTGAACCCCATTGAGAACCTGTAGTCCATCATCAAATGTGAGATTTACAAGGAGGGAAAACAGTACACCTCTCTGAACAGTGTCTGGGAGGCTGTGGTTGCTGCTGCACGCAATGTTGATGGTGAACAGATCAAAACACTGACAGAATCCATGGATGGCAGGCTTTTGAGTGTCCTTGCAAAGAAAGGTGGCTATATTGGTCACTGATTTGTTTTTGTTTTGTTTTTGAATGTCAGAAATGTATATTTGTGAATGTTGAGATGTTATATTGGCTTCACTGGTAAAAATAAATAATTGAAATGGGTATATATTTGTTTTTTGTTAAGTTGCCTAATAATTATGCACAGTAATAGTCACCTGCACACACAGATATCCCCCTAAAATAGCTAAAACTAAAAACAAACTAAAAACTACTTCCAAAAATATTCAGCTTTGATATTAATGAGTTTTTTGGGTTCATTGGAGAACATGGTTGTTGTTAAATAATAAAATTAATCCTGAAAAATACAACTTGCCTAATAATTCTGCACTCCCTGTATATATACACAGTATATATACAAGTATGTGCAAAGATATATGTACAAATATATGAGATAAAAGCATGTCATAACTTCTATAAATACAAATACACATTATTTATATGAAAGTATCATATAACAAATAAATATAAAAATAACTTTCTATAGGATATTGTTTGTTGAGGTATAAATCTATCTATTTCTTGGATATTAACAGATAAAAAATAAAAGATTAGTTTTAGAGAAATGTGCTTGTTCATGGACAGTAATGAAATGGTATAAATAAAGTTGGGAAAAACCCGAATAACCGCATCATCGATGACGGTTAATTAACAACAGTCCGATGCTCATCGCGCCATACTTTACACACCTGTTTTTTACTGTTTTTTTATAAATAAGGGGATCGTATGTGGATCCGCGTCAGCGATGTCTGGTGGGCGTATTGACGCCGGCGAATGCACTGAGATTGAAGCTTTGATAAATATTCCCCGATGCCTCAACATATATAAAATATAAAAAATAACACTTCCATAACACTTCTATAATGTGTCTATCTATCTATTGTGCAAATCACAATCATTTAGATACAAACTTTACCAATAGTTGTATTTATGTAGAGAAATTATATGATTAATAGAAAAAGTTTTCTGATTCAGGAATTCTATCTTCAACAATGAACCTCCAAAGAAAGGAAAAAGGAGGGACACTTGTGAAGTCCTGTATTAAAATAGTATAAGGTAGGTCATAAAACCATACTCACATTCTCCAAAGCTGTCACTCAGATCTATATATGACAGCATTTTTTCTCTCCCTCATTAGGAATGAATTTTAAGAAACTAAAACCTTTTAAAATTAAAATTATTAAAATAAAAACGGAACAATTTTTTACAATTTACAAAACTGCTACATTTGTGAAAAGTGACTCCATATTGTAACAGTATTATTAACAATATGTACTTTAGTTCAAAGGACTGTCCCATTTTCCTAGTGACAAATGTCCCTGATGTACATTTCACCAAATGCATTGGCTTTCTCAAGGGTTTCCTCCTCTTCTTTCCTTCTCTTTAAATTTATCAAGTCCAGTTTCTATTGGTTCAAATGTTTAACTCTTTATTTTATCTTAGGCCCATCATCTGTTTCCACAATTACATCCATTGGAATGGAAAATATTACACAATTTTATATATATATATTATAAATATTACACAATTTTATATATATATATATTATACATCAAATAAAACATTATGTTGAAAATATACATATAAAATGCAGCTTAATATCCAAATATTCACTTAAAATATAAGTAGTTTGTAAAATAAATTAGAATTTAAATCAAAAGCTATTTAGCAAAAAAATTGCAATAGCTAAGTTGTAGTTCAGAGTCAAACTGTTTTTTCCACTGCACCACAGAAAATCCACTGTGGAGCAATTACTAATGCTCCAGAGAAAATCTCTCCTATGTTTCCTGACTCTGATGTTCCTTTGGAATTTAGGTAGCTGATTCACTAAACCTATTTCAAGTCTCTATTATTTAGTGAATTATCTCAATCTAAAAATGTAACAGGTGAGGCTGGAGGGGCCACTTTGTGATTTTTAAGAAGCTTAACATACTAGGCTAAAGTCAGTAAAATCAGTGAGACCAGCAATAATCAAAATAAGACTGTTTATGCTTTCAATGTAAATTTAATCTCATTAAGGTACAGATCCCTAAATCCAGAATTATTTAAAAATCAGACTTTTTCATTAATATTTTTTTTTAAACTTCTCTGCCTGCGTCTTTGGTTTAGTTTTTGTATTCTAAAGTGCAAATAATAGTTTAAATGTATTTAAAACAACGACTATTGCCTTTCTGATTACAGTATTGTATAGTCCTTCTTTTAGTAGTATGTATACAAAGGTGTTACAAGTTCTATAAAACTAGCAAAACAAACGGGTAGATTACGAGTTTTGCGTTAACAGGGGTGCGGATCTAACGAGCATTTTATGCTCACCGCTCACTTAAAGACAGCGCTGGTATTACGGGTTTTTACAAACCCGGCGTTAACCGCAAAATTTTGTTAGGGGGATTAGATTAGGTGTAATTAGTTTAAAAATCTTGTAATTTGTTTATTATTTTCTGTAATTTAGTGTTTGTTTTTTTTTGTACTTTAGATAATTTTATTTAATTGTATTTAATTGTATTTAATTTATTTAATTATAGTGTAGTGTTAGGTGTAATTGTAACTTAGGTTAGGTTTTATTTTACAGGTACTTTTGTATTTATTTTAACTAGGTAGTTATTAAATAGTTAATAACTATTTATTAACTATTCTACCTAGTTAAAATAAATACAAACTTGCCTGTAAAATAAAAATAAACCCTAAGATAGATACAATGTAACTATTAGTTATATTGTAGCTGACTTAGGGGTTTATTTTATAGGTAAGTATTTAGTTTTAAATAGGCAATAATAGTAATTTTATTTCGATTTATTTAAATTATATTTAAGTTAGGGGGTGTTAGGGTTAGACTTAGATTTAGGGGTTAATAAATTTAATATAGTGGCGGCGACGTTGGGGGCGGCAGATTAGGGGTTAATAAATGTAGGTAGGTTGCGGCAATGTTAGGAACGGCAGATTAAAAGGTTAATAAAATTTAACTAGTGTATGCGAGGCGGGAGTGCGGCAGTTTAGGGGTTAATATATTTATTATAGTGGCGGCGATGTCCGGTTTGGCAGATTAGGGGTTAAAAAATTTATTTTAGTGTTTGCAATGTGGGGGGGGCCTCGGTTTAGGGGTTAATAGGTAGTTTATGGGTGTTAGTGTACTTTTTAGCACTTTAGTTAAGAGTTTTATGCTACGGCGTTGTAGTGTAAAACTCTTAACTACTGACTTTAAAATGCGGTATCAGTCTTGACAGGAGAGGGTCTACCGCCCACTTTTTGGAAGACTCGTAATACCGGCGCTATGCAAGTCCCATTGAAAAAATAGGATACGCAATTTACGTAAGTGGATTTGCGGTATTTCCGAGTCTGGCCAAAAAAGTGAGCGGTACACCTGTACCTGCAAGATTCGTAATACCAGCAGGCATTAAAAAGCAGCATTGGGACCGGCCAATGCTGATTTTTAAGCCTAACGCAAAACTCGTAATCTAGCCGAAAGTTAGCTGTCTAAGGCCTAGATTTGGAGTTCGGCGGTAGCCGTCAAAACCAGCATTAGAGGCTTCTAACGCTGGTTTTGGCCGCCCGCTGGTATTTGGAGTCAGTGATTAAAGGGTCTAACGCTCACTTTTCAGCCACGACTTTTCCATACCGCAGATCCCCTTACGCCATTTGCGTATCCTATCTTTTCAATGGGATCTTTCTAACGCCGGTATTTAGAGTCGTTTCTGAAGTGAGCGTTAGAGCTCTAACGACAAAACTCCAGCCGCCTGAAAATAGCAGGAGTTAAGAGCTTTCTGGCTAACGCCGGTTTATAAAGCTCTTAACTACTGTACCCTAAAGTACACTAACACCCATAAACTACCTATGTACCCCTAAACCGAGCTCCCCCCACATCGCCGCCACTCGATTAAAATTTTTAACCCCTAATCTGCCGACCGCCACCTACGTTATACTTATGTACCCCTAATCTGCTGCCCCTAACCCCGGCGACCCCTGTATTACATTTATTAACCCCTAACCTGCCCCCCACAACGTCGCCGCCAGCTACTTAAAATAATTAACCCCTAATCTTCCGACCGCAAAGCGCCGCCACCTACGTTATCCCTATGTACCCCTAATCTGCTGCTCCTAACACCGCCGACCCCTATATTATATTTATTAACCCCTAATCTGCCCCCCTCAACGTCGCCGACACCTGCCTACACTTATTAACCCCTAATCTGCCGAGCGGACCTGAGCGCTACTATAATAAAGTTATTAACCCCTAACCCGCCTCACTAACCCTATCATAAATAGTATTAACCCCCTAATCTGCCCTCCCTAACATCGCCGACACCTAACTTCAATTATTAACCCCTAATCTGACGACCGGAGCTCACCACTATTCTAATAAATTGATTAACCACTAAAGCTAAGTCTAACCCTAACACTAACACCCCCCTAACTTAAATATAATTTACATCTAACGAAATAAATTAACTCTTATTAAATAAATGATTCCTATTTAAAGCTAAATACTTACCTGTAAAATAAACCCTAATATAGCTACAATATAAATTATAATTATATTATAGCTATTTTAGGATTAATATTTATTTTACAGGCAACTTTGTAATTATTTTAACCAGGTACAATAGCTATTAAATAGTTAAGAACTATTTAATAGTTACCTAGTTAAAATAATAACAAATTTACCTGTAAAATAAATCCTAACCTAAGATATAATTAAACCTAACACTACCCTATCAATAAAATAATTAAATAAACTACCTACAATTACCTACAATTAACCTAACACTACACTATCAATAAATTAATTAAACACAATTCCTACAAATAAATACAATTAAATAAACTAGCTAAAGTACAAAAAATAAAAAAGAACTAAGTTACAAAAAATAAAAAAATATTTACAAACATAAGAAAAATATTACAACAATTTTAAACTAATTACACCTACTCTAAGCCCCCTAATAAAACAACAAAGCCCCCCAAAATAAAAAATTCCCTACCCTATTCTAAATTAAAAAAGTTACAAGCTCTTTTACCTTACCAGCCCTGAACAGGGCCCTTTGCGGGGCATGCCCCAAGAATTTCAGCTCTTTTGCCTGTAAAAGAATAAATACAATACCCCCCCCCCCCCCAACATTACAACCCACCACCCACATACCCCTAATCTAACACAAACCCCCCTTAAATAAACCTAACACTAAGCCCCTGAAGATCTTCCTACCTTGTCTTCACCATCCAGGTTCACCGATCCGTCCTGAAGAGCTCCTCCGATGTCCTGATCCAAGCCCAAGCGTGGGGGCTGAAGAGGTCCATGATCCGGTCAAAGTCTTCATCCAAGCGGGGCAGAAGAGGATCTTCCATCCGATTGAAGTCATCATCCAGGCGGCATCTTCTATGGTCTTCCATCCGGAGCGAAGCGGCAGGATCCTGAAGACCTCCAGCGCGGAACATCCATCCGGACCGACGACTGAACGACGAATGACTGTTCCTTTAAGGGACGTCATCCAAGATGGCGTCCCTCAAATTCCGATTGGCTGATAGGATTCTATCAGCCAATCGGAATTAAGGTAGGAATTTTCTGATTGGCTGATGGAATCAGCCAATCAGAATCAAGTTCAATCCGATTGGCTGATCCAATCAGCCAATCAGATTGAGCTCGCATTCTATTGGCTGTTCCGATCAGCCAATAGAATGCGAGCTCAATCTGATTGGTTGATTGGATCAGCCAATCGGATTGAACTAGATTCTGATTGGCTGATTCCATCAGCCAATCAGAAAATTCCTACCTTAATTCCGATTGGCTGATAGAATCCTATCAGCCAATCGGAATTCGAGGGACGCCATCTTGGATGACGTCCCTTAAAGGAACAGTCATTCGTCGTTCAGTCGTCGGTCCGGATGGATGTTCCGCGCTGGAGGTCTTCAGGATCCTGCCGCTTCGCTCCGGATGGAAGACCATAGAAGATGCCGCCTGGATGATGACTTCAATCGGATGGAAGATCCTCTTCTGCCCCGCTTGGATGAAGACTTTGACCGGATCATGGACCTCTTCAGCCCCCCGCTTGGGCTTGGATCAGGACATCGGAGGAGCTCTTCAGGACGGATCGGTGAACCTGGATGGTGAAGACAAGGTAGGAAGATCTTCAGGGGCTTAGTGTTAGGTTTATTTAAGGGGGGTTTGTGTTAGATTAGGGGTATGTGGGTGGTGGGTTGTAATGTTGGGGGGGGGGTATTGTATTTATTCTTTTACAGGCAAAAGAGCTGAAATTCTTGGGGCATGCCCCGCAAAGGGCCCTGTTCAGGGCTGGTAAGGTAAAAGAGCTTGTAACTTTTTAAATTTAGAATAGGGTAGGGAATTTTTTATTTTGGGGGGCTTTGTTGTTTTATTAGGGGGCTTAGAGTAGGTGTAATTAGTTTAAAATTGTTGTAATATTTTTCTTATGTTTGTAAATATTTTTTTATTTTTTGTAACTTAGTTCTTTTTTATTTTTTGTACTTTAGCTAGTTTATTTAATTGTATTTATTTGTAGGAATTGTGTTTAATTAATTTATTGATAGTGTAGTGTTAGGTTAATTGTAGGTAATTGTAGGTAGTTTATTTAATTATTTTATTGATAGGGTAGTGTTAGGTTTAATTATATCTTAGGTTAGGATTTATTTTACAGGTAAATTTGTTATTATTTTAACTAGGTAACTATTAAATAGCTATTGTACCTGGTTAAAATAATTACAAAGTTGCCTGTAAAATAAATATTAATCCTAAAATAGCTATAATATAATTATAATTTATATTGTAGCTATATTAGGGTTTATTTTACAGGTAAGTATTTAGCTTTAAATAGGAATCATTTATTTAATAAGAGTTAATTTATTTCGTTAGATGTAAATTATATTTAAGTTAGGGGGGTGTTAGTGTTAGGGTTAGACTTAGCTTTAGGGGTTAATACATTTATTAGAATAGCGGTGAGGTCCGCTCGGCAGATTAGGGGTTAATAATTGAAGGTAGGTGTCGGCGATGTTAGGGAGGGCAGATTAGGGGTTAATACTATTTATGATAGGGTTAGTGAGGCGGGTTAGGGGTTAATAACTTTATTATAGTAGCGGTGCGGTCCGCTCGGCAGATTAGGGGTTAATAAGTGTAGGCAGGTGTCGGCGACGTTGAGGGGGGCAGATTAGGGGTTAATAAATATAATATAGGGGTCGGCGATGTTAGGGCAGCAGATTAGGGGTACATAGGGATAACGTAGGTTGCGGCGGTGTACGGAGCGGCAGATTAGGGGTTAAAAAAAATATGCAGGGGTCAGCGATAGCGGGGGCGGCAGAATAGGGGTTAATAAGTGTAAGGTTAGGGGTGTTTAGACTCGGGGTACATGTTAGAGTGTTAGGTGCAGACGTAGGAAGTGTTTCCCCATAGGAAACAATGGGGCTGCGTTAGGAGCTGAACGCTGCTTTTTTGCAGGTGTTAGGTTTTTTTTCAGCTCAAACAGCCCCATTGTTTCCTATGGGAGAATCGTGCACGAGCACGTTTTTGAGGCTGGCCGCGTCCGTAAGCAACTCTGGTATCGAGAGTTGCATTTGCGGAAAAAATGCTCTACGCTCCTTTTTTGGAGCCTAACGCAGCATTTGTTTGAACTCTCGATACCAGAGTTAAATTTATGGTGCGGCCAGAAAAAAGCCCGCGGAGCGTTAACAGCCCTTTTACCGCCAAACTCCAAATCTAGGCCTAAGAGAATATCACCATAAATGAGATCAAGCCAGGAGAGAGATCTATATTAAAACATGTTTCCTGCCTCAAGGGCACTTTATCAGAGCTAACAAACAGGTGTATCTACCTACTTTAAATTACAATGGGAGGTGTCATTCCTGACCAATAGTATTGCATCATCCACATATATCACAGATATAACGAATTTTACCACCACTTGATTGTCTATTTAAAAGGTAACATCATAACAAGAAATTCATTGATACAAAATTTAAAGAAATACATTAAGATACACTAAATACAACTTTAACCCCTTAATGACAACTGACGTACCAGGTACGTCCTGCAAAAACTAGCAGTTAGTGACAATGGACGTACCTGGTACGTCAGTTGTTTAAGAGAGTGCTGGAAGCGATCGCAATCTCTTCCAGCAGCTCTCAGGGTATTGCAGTGATGCCTCGATATGGAGGCATCCTGCAATACCTTTTAACAAGCCTCCGATGCAGAGAGAGCCACTCTGTGGCCCTCTCTGCACCGGTAACAATGGTGCTGTGTTCCGGTGGGAAGGGAAGCAAGGAGGCGGCAGCGTGCGGGCGCGCGCGTGCACGTGAGGGCGCGCGCGTGCACGTGAGGGCGCGCGCGTGTGCACGTGGGGCATATTAGCCACTGACACTAATGGAAAAAAATAAAAAGTTAAAAACATTAAAAAAAAATATATATATATAAAAGGATCGGGGGGGGGTTGGGGGTATTGAGGGGGGGCTGCTACACTACAGAAAAGTTTATAAATATTTTTGGGGGCAAAAGTTTATAAATATTTTTGGGGGCAAATTGGGTACTGGCAGACAGCTGCCAGTACCCAAGATGGCGGCAATTAAGTAGCAGGGAGGGTTATAGAGCTGTTTGGTGGGGGATCAGGGAGGTTGGGGGCTAAGGCAGAGCTCCATTACAGCAGAATACATTTTTTTTAAAAATAAAATAAAAAAAACTCCTTTTATTTAGTACTGGCAGACTTTCTGCCAGTACTTAAGATGGCGGGGACAATTGTGGGGTGGGGGAGGGAAGAGAGCTGTTTGGGAGGGATCAGGGGGTGGGATGTGTCAGGTGGGAGGCTGATCTCTACACTAAAGCTAAAATTAACCCTGCCAGCGCCCTACAAGCTACCTAATTAACTCCTTCACTGCTGGGCATAATTCACGTGTTGTGCGCAGCAGCATTTAGCGGCCTTCTAATTAACAAAAAGCAACGCCAAAGCCATATATGTCTGCTATTTCTGAACAAAGGGGATCCCAGAGAAGCTTTTACAACCATTTGTGCCATAATTGCACAAACTGTTTGTAAATAATTTCAGTGAGAAACCTAAAATTGTGAAAAATTTAAAGGTTTTTTTTATTTGCTCGCATTTTGCGGTGAAATGGTGGCATGAAATATACCAAAATTGGCCTAGATCAATACTTGGAGTTGTCTATTACACTAAACTAAAGCTAAAAATAACCCTACAAGCTCCCTACATGCTCCCTAATTAACCCCTTCACTGCTGGGCATAAAACACGTGTGGTGCGCAGCGGCATTTAGCGGCCTTCTAATTACCAAAAAGCAACCCCAAAGCCATATAAGTCTGCTATTTCTGAACAAAGGCGATCCCAGAGAAGCATTTACAACCATTTGTGCCATAATTGCAGAAGCTGTTTGTAAATAATTTCAGTGGGAAACCTAAAGTTTGTGACAAAATGTGTGAAAAAGTGAACATTTTTTTTAATTTGATCGCATTCGGCGGTGAAACGGTGGCATGAAATATACCAAAATGGGCCTAGATCAATACTTTGGGATGTCTTCTAAAAAAAAATATATACATGTCAATGGATATTCAGGTATTCCTGACAGATATCAGTGTTCTAATGTAACTAGCGCTAATTTTGGAAAAAAAAGTGGTTTAGAAATAGCAAAGTGCTACTTGTATTTATGGCCCTATAACTTACAAAAAAAGCAAAGAACATGTAAACATTGGGTATTTCTAAACTGAGGACAAGATTTAGAAACTATTTAGCATGGGTGTTTTTTAGTGGTTGTAGATGTGTAACAGATTTTGGGGGTCAAAGTTAGAAAAAGTGTGTTTTTTCCATTTTTTCCTCATATTTTATAAAAATTTTTATAGTAAATTATAAGATATAATGAAAATAATGGTATATTTAGAAAGTCCATTTAATGGCGAGAAAAACGGTATATAATATGTGTGGGTACAGTAAATGAGTAAGAGGAAAATTACAGCTGAACACAAACACCACAGAAATGTAAAAATAGCCATTGTCATTAAGGGTAAGAAAATTGAAAAATGTTCCGGTCATTAAGGGGTTAAATTGATTTGGGCTCTTAATCGATGTCTAGATTGCTGGAAAATCCCCTACCTATTTCATTCGTGTAAGACTACTGTATATATATATATATATATATATATATATATATAATTGTAAGGTAGATATTTCAGAGTAATATTTTACAAAGAAGGAAAAACTATAGCAACTAGGAACAATAATATTAATTAACTCATTAGAGGCAGATAATCAATTTATGTATATAAAGTTAGATGCCAAAAACTTATTAATAAATGCCAGTAATGATGAATATCACCCCAGTTGATAAATCCCATTCCCAGAAGATCATATTAAATGAAAAAAGTTTCTAATTACCTGAATACAAACTGTATCATATTACAAATAAATGTTACATCAGTTAGCCACAGAGTTAACTTCTATCTATAAACAATTTAACATTGCTTATTTTATTTATGCCTAGGGGTGAGCCTGTCCTTAGTGTGTATATCCAATAGACTTCTTTCTTACTTAATAACATAAATCGATCTCCACCCCTGACATTGGACTTAAAATGTTCAATCCCTTGAAAGCTGAAGTTCTCACAATTATTCATATGCCCTGCAAAATGTTTGGCCACTGGTGTCTTAGGGATAACAGCCTCTAACAACAGTAAATGTTCTCTGATTCTATCCTTGAGAAGCCTAGAAGTGAGACCCACATACTGAAATTTACAAAGTTTACAGGTAACAAGATAGATAACATGATGAATTACAAGTAATTCCATCTCTAGTTTTGTAAGTATTTCCTGTATTTGTTGAAGTGAATGTCTCACCTACTTCTGCATAATTACAGCTTTTACAAGGTCTCCCTCCACATCTGTAAAAAAACAGCCTTCATAAATAGCCAGTTTCTATTAATTACTTTAGACTTAGATGTACTTACTGAAAAGTTTTTAGTAATCTTGTCCCCTATAGTCTCCGACCTGCATGATACCAAATTACATTGTGTAAAAATTGTTTGTAGATGCACATCATTCTCTAATATGGGCAACCTTTTCTTAATAATATTGCAAATATCGCCAAATTGGTTACTATACTTGGTAATCAAATTAATACTTCCTCTAGTATTGTCACTTCTGGTGTTGTCCTTTAGCAGATTATCCCTATTAAATCTAGCCACCTGTTCTGACATACTTATCAGTAAATTAGAATCATAGCCTCCCTCAGTAAGATGATTAGTTAAGTCATTTGCATGTCACCAGTATCTTGTCGAATTAGTACAATTCCGTCTAAGTCTAACATACTGTCCCTTAAGTATACCTCTTTTTAAGTGATACGGATGTGAGGAATCTGCTCTTAAAATGGTATTGCCCATAATCTCTTTCCTATATACCTCAGTGTATATTTTCTCATTGTCATGACTTAAGTGGACATCCAAATAGGGCATATTCACCTCAGAAGAATTGTATGTAAACCTCAGGTTACCCTCATTTGCATTTAGATGTCCCAAAAAGTAAAAAAAAAGTAGTATAAAATGTGATGTTATTCCTGAATATTCCTGAATATATTTTGTTCACTGAATACCTTTGTTCCTTCAAAGTCAGCTAAATACAAATTGGCATACCAGAGGGCAAATTTTGCCCCATCACAGTACCTCTTAGCTGGATAAAATATTCACCATTAAAAATAAATAGTTATGACTTAACAGAAATAGTATAGCCTCTATGGTCCAATATGTCAAGCAAGAATCAAACAATGCATATGAATAAACTACATATACAATCTATGTTTCCAGTTCATATCAAATGATACAATATTAATGATGCATGTGAGTAAACTACATATCCAATTTATAATTCATATAAAATGCATATCCAATCTATAATTCATATAAAATGATACAATATAAAATATAAAGACCATCTTAATCCCCTAGGTCGATCTTTCCAAGCAGTCTCTTATTTCATTATTTATCTCAAAAGCCAAGCCGTGTTGTTAGTGACCTGATTCCCCACAAACTGCTCGTATTGAAATGATGTATCTCGGTATGTTATAGCTGTTCGTTTCTATATGCTACAACTGATCATTTGTATGTTACCTGCATGGTCATATAAACTATTTCAGTGTCTTTAGAAGTGATCCGGAGTTTCACCTGATCCCCCATAAACTACTCGTATTTAAGTGATCCGGAGTTTCACCTGATCCCCCACAAACTGCTCGTTATGTATTTTAGCATGTAATAACTGTTCGTTTCTGTGTGCTAAAGCTGATCATTTTTGTGTTACCTACATGATTGTTAAAAACTATTTTGATAGCTTTAAAAGTGATCCAGAGTTTAACTTCCCCACTCTATTATGTCCATTTGGATTGTCCCTATTTTTGTACTCGTCACTAGATCACGTGACTGCTATTAGCCAATCTTGTAACTCCCAGTCTCACATCAGTAAATATGCTGTTCGCTGCACATCTAAATTATCAGTTTAAATGACCGACCGCCGGGACATGCGGTCACATTGATACTATTATATATGTATCAAGTTCTTTTAAGAAGGAGAATTTTAACTAGATGTAAAATCGGCTGCAAAGGATAAATTGTAACAAAAAAATTAAAAGAAGACAAAAACAGACCTCCCATTGGTCAAGTCCTACTACTATATAAATGTGTATATTTGTGCTTAAACCTAATATGTCTAATAGGATGTTAATCCTTATAAATATTATGTGAGATTATAAATAAACTTATGTATATGTTATGTGAGGTTCTATCCTTAGTGAGACCCTATTTATGTGACATTAAAAACTATTTTCAAAATTGGTTGTTGTATGTGCTCAATTTAGATCCTTGTGAGCAGTCCATGGAGTGCACATATAGTGACTATTTACGCTTAAACTAAATATATCTAATGTGGTATTAATCCTAGAAATTTTAATAATAAATCTACTCGAGTGTATGTGACTATTTGCTCTAAACTAGATGAATCCAATAAAATAATAATAATAAACTACACTAACAAAAGCAGTGGAAAAGAACGCGGTGTCCAAGTGTTACCCCCTTTCTACACTAAATAAATCTAATATAGTGATAATCCTAAAACTAATACTAATATTAATAATAAATAGAATCTAATATGTGTTTAGTGAGAAAATATCTTAAGTCCTTAGTAGGACTTTATTTATTGTGACCCAAGACACTATTCTCAATGTAGAAATATGCCAATGATTTTATTTGTTAATTAATCTTGACTCTTGTGATGATCGAACCCTAAAGTACACATTTAATGACTAATTTGAGCATGTGCAACTATGGCACTCACTTATCTTAAACCCCTAATACTAGTGTTAAATGAAAATAACTGAACTAATTAAATGATAAATTTAAGCCTCTCTAGTGTGGTCATGACACTATAAGATGAGCGTGATAGATCGACATAGGTGACTAATAATACCCAACAGTGAAACTGTATCTCTAAAATGACCCTACACTTACATGTGAACTGGACATATGATACTTCATTTAAGCCAGAGGGAAACAGTGACTGGAAATGGTAGATCCAGTATGTCTTCCTCTGGCGTAAACATGTGTACCTATTGTATCCAACAGAAAGTGGGATACTTTCCAAAGGAGTGATCTTGAAAGAGTTTGTACTACCATTATGTTTAAAAGTGTTATGTCTGGATACACTATCGGCTAGATTTAGAGTTTTGTCGGTAAAGACCCGCGTAGCTAACGCTGCTTTTTTCCCAGCGCACCCTTAAAACAACGCTGGTATTTAGAGTTGTCTGAGAGGCTTCGTTAGGCTCAGAAAAGGGAGCGTTGAGCCTAATTTAGCTCCACTTCAACCTTCAATACCAGCGTTGCTTACGGTAACGGTAAGCTGGAAAAACGCGCTCGTACACAATATCCCCATAGGAAACAATGGGGCAATTTGGGCTGAAAAAAAAACCTAACACCTGCAAAAAAGCAGCGTTCAGCTCCTAACGCAGCCCCATTGTTTTCTATGGGGAAACACTCTCTCAGGCCCATTTATCAAGCTCCGTACGAAGCTTGAAGGGCCGTGTTTCTGGCGAGTCTTCAGACTCGCCAGAAACACAACTTATGAAGCAGCGGTCTAAAGACCGCTGCTCCATAACCCTGTCCGCCTGCTCTGAACAGGCGGACAGGAATCGCCGGACATCAACCCGATCGAATACGATCGGGTTGATTGACAGCTCCCTGCTGGCGGCCGATTGGCCGCGAGTCAGCAGGGGGCGGCGTTGCACCAGCAGCTCTTGTGAGCTGCTGGTGCAATGTTAAATGCGGAGAGCGTATTGCTCTCCGCATTTAGCGAGGTCTTGCGGACCTGATCCGCAGTGTCGGATCAGGTCCGCAAGCTCTTTGATAAATGGGCCTGTCTAAGTCTACACCTAACACCCTAACATGAACCCCGAGTCTAAACACCCCTAACCTTACACTTATTAACCCCTAATCTGCCGCCCCCGCTATCACTGACACCTGCATTATATTATTAACCCCTAATCGGCCGCTCCGGACACCGCCGCAACCTACATTATCCCTATGAACCCCTAATCTGCTGCCCCTAACACCGCCGACCCCTATATTATATTTATTAACCCCTAATCTGCCCCCCCAACATCGCCGCTACCTTACCTACACTTATTAACCCCTAATCTGCCGACCGGACCTCGCCGCCATTATAATAAATGTATTAACCCCTAAACCGCCGCACTCCCGCCTTGCAAACACTAGAATAAATAGTATTAACCCCTAATCTGCCCTCCCTAACATCACCGCCACCTACCTACAATTATTAACCCCTAATCTGATTGGATCAGCCAATCGGATTGAACGTCAATCTGATTGGCTGATTGCATCAGCCAATCAGATTTTTTCTACCTTAATTCCGATTGGCTGATAGAATTCTATCAGCCAATCAGAATTGAAGGGACGCCATCTTGGATGACGTCCCTTAAAGGAACCTTCATTCATCGGGAAGTCGTCGGTTGAAGAGGATGGCTCCGTGTCAGCTCCTTTGAAGATGGCTCTGCTCCGCTCCGGATGGATGAAGATTGAAAACGCCGCCTGGATGAACACTTCTACCGGATGGAGGACCTCTTCTTGCCCCGCTTGGATGAAGACTTCTACCGGATCAAGGACCTCCTCTGCGCACCTTGGATGAAGACGACTCAAGGTAGGGAGATCTTCAGGGGGTTAGCGATAGTTTTTTTTAAGGGGGGTTTGGGTGGGTTAGAGTAGGGGTATGTGGGTGGTGGGTTGTAATGTTGGGGGGGTATTGTATTTTTATTTTCAGGTAAAAGAGCTGATTACTTTGGGGCAATGCCCCGCAAAAAGCCCTTTTAAGGGCTGGTAATAGAGCTGATTACTTTGGTAGTTTAGAATAGGGTAGGGCATTTTTTTATTTTGGGGGGATTTTTTATTTTATTAGGGGGCTTAGATTAGGTGTAATTAGTTTAAACTTCTTGTAATTCTTTTTTATTTTTTGTAATTTAGTGGGGGAGGTTTGTATTATAGAATAGTTTATTTTATTGTATTTTAATTTAGCTAATTGTAGGTAATTTATTTAATTAATTTAATGATAGTGTAGGTGTATTTGTAACTTAGGTTAGGATTTATTTTACAGGTAATTTTGTAATTATTTTAACTAGGTAGCTATTAAATAGTTATTAACTATTTAATAGCTATTGTACCTAGTTAAAATAAATACAAAGTTGCCTGTAAAATAAATATAAATCCTAAAATAGCTACAATGTAATTATTAGTTATATTGTAGCTATATTAGAGTTTATTTGATAGGTAAGTATTTAGTTTTAAATAGGATTAATTTAGTTAATTTTAGGAATATTATTTTGTTTCATTTAAATTATATTTATGTTAGGGGGGTGTTAGGGTTAGAGTTGGGTTTAGGGGTTAATAACTTTATTATAGTAGCGGCAACGGTGTGGCCGGGAGATTAGGGGTTAATAATTGTAGGTAGGTGGTGGCGATGTTAGGGAGGGCAGATTAGGGGTTAATACTATTTATTCTAGTGTTTGCAAGGCGGGAGTGCGGCGGTTTAGGGGTTAATACATTTATTATAATGGCGGCGAGGTCCGGTCGGCAGATTAGGGTTAATAAGTGTAGTTAGGTAGCAGCGACATTGGGGGGGGCAGATTAGGGGTTAATAAATATAATATAGGGGTTGGCGATGTTAGGGGCAGCAGATTAGGGGTTCATAGCTATAATGTAGGTTGCGGCGGTGTCCGGTCGGCAGATTAGGGGTTAAAATTTTTTATTAGAGTGGTGCCGATGTGGGGGTGGGCGCGGTTTAGGGGTACATAGGTAGTTTATGGGTGTTAGTGTACTTTGTAGCACAGTAGTTAAGAGCTTTATATTCCGGCGTTAGCTTATAAAGCTCTTAACTACTGACTTTTTTTGGCGGTAGGAGTCTTGTCGGTAGAAGGTCTACCGCTCACTTCTTCCAAGACTCCAAATATCGGTGTTAGGCAGATCCCATTGAAAAGATAGGATACGCAATTGGCGTAAGGGGATCTGCGGTAGCCTGGAGTCGCGGTGAGGAAGTGAGCGTTAGACCCTTTCCTGGCTGACTCTAAATACCAGCGGGCGGCCAAAAGCAGCGTTAGGACCCCTTAACGCTGCTTTTGACGGCTAACGCAGAACTCTAAATCTAGGTGTAAGTTTGTTGCAGCACTTTTTAATATTTATGAAATTTTCGCTCCATCTGGTGCGAACCTTTCTGCAAGTGTGGCCTAAGCAGTGGCGTATTTAGGTTTTGTGCTGCCCTAGGCACTCAAAATTCCCCCCAGGTTTTAGGCCATTTTTAGCCATAAAATCTTTTGGTCAGGGACTGTTGTTTTATCACTATATTAGATTTATTTACTACTTCTCAGTCTCATCCGGATTCATCCGTGAAGAGGAGAGCAGCCGCATTTTTCAATATGAGACCTACTGAGGCCATTACATTCTACACACAGTGCTGGGCACTGACTCCATTGTTGGGACTATTATTGTCTATTTAGTTTATTATATTTGGTGACAGGCAGATTGTTTGTATTATCTAGATTTAGATAACCTCTGCCAGATATTGTTTAACATATATCATTCTAAAACATCATACCCTGTGCACCCCCTTCTTTTGCTGTTTAGTTTTAGAAGGAATAATGGATGGGGGAAAATACCGTAAAATTCTTGAGGAAAATCTGCTGCCCTCTGCCAGGAAGTTGTCAATGGGAAGAAGGTTTACCTTCCAACATGACAATGACCCAAAGCACACAGCAAAAATGACCACACAGTGGTTGAAGGAGAAAAAGGTGCATGCCCTTGCATGGCCTAGTCAGAGCCCAGACTTAAACCCCATTGAATATCTGTGGCATGACTTGAAGATTGCAGTCCACAAACGGTCACCATCAAATGTAACGGAACTGAAGCAGTTCTGCAAAGAAGAGTGGGCAAATATTGCACATTTTAGATGTGCAAAGTTAGTAGAGAGATATCACAACAGACTAATTAAACCAAAAGGTGGTTCAACAAAATACTGACACAAGGGAGTGATCCTTTTTCCAACTCAGTGATTCTGTTTTTGAATTGTCTTTATTTTTACCTGGCATGTTGGTGTTGTATCTTTCACTTGCATGTTATAAGTTGCGCTCAGTAATTACAACTGGGTACATAAAAAATTTGACTGTCTTTATTTCAGGCTGCAAAGCAACAACATTTGATTATTTTCAAGGGGGTGATTCTTTTCAATACCCACTATATATATATATATATATATATATATATATATATATATATATATATATATATATATATATACATATATATATATATATATATATACACTTCTATTATTCTATTATGCAAAGATAGCATGGCAGATTGATGAGTGTGGTAAGTCTCACTATGTATTATGTATTATAAATCTGAGAAAAACAGTTTGCCATATTTACTCTCCTAAAATGGACTATATTTACAGGAATGCTAGTGAGAGACAATTCTGCATTTCTTATGTCAGTCTTGACAGCATAATACATATATGAATTATAATTCTGCTTAACAGGGTAATAGAAAAATGTAAAGAATCCAGAGCACTAACACATATATGAATTTATAGACCATTCTGAAACAACTGTAATGTTATTGGAATTATTATTTAACATTGAGACTGTAATAAAATGCAAAACAAAATACATTTTACATATTGTTTGCAATTGTTCAGTGTTTTGCCTCACATTAAGACAGAATTGCCCTTTTAACAAAACTAACATACTATGATTTCAATTTATTAAATGTACATAATATTGAATAAATCTAATCACCCATTGAAATCATTCAGCATTTCATTTTAAGGTCATCTTATCTGTTTCAGTTGCCATAGCTAGCTGTGTGTCACATGATGAGCAGTCTTTGTGGATGTACCTATAAATATCCTCTTTCAGCTGATGCACAATTTTTTAAGCATTGAAATAAAACTGCATCTCCCTTGTTTACTGCCAACAGGCAGGGAAATGACAATACATTTTTCACATAAATAATAATTCTGTTATACATCTAATACATTGACTATGTGTTCCAAAAATAAAACTTACATAAAAGCTTCTTAATTTATACATAATTAGGTTAAAGATCCACAGTCCGTAACACATTTGTATGAATGAGGCCAATGTGTTTTGAGCACAATAGTTATGTTACATCAGGAGAAATAATTCATCTTCCTGTCATGTGATCTGCTGTTTTTTCTCTTATTTATGTATAATGCCCTTTGTATTTAAAATGTATATTGTATTTATTTATTTAAAACCAGGGGCCATGTTTTCCTGGAGACTTATGAGTTACGCATGCTGCAGGGTGTGCAGGGAGAAACATGTATAGTGCTGCCCAGGATCACTATTCGTGTACTTTCCAAGGGTGCAATGCATGTTCCTTTCTGCGCACCCTGCACCATGTATAACTCATAACTGTCCAGGAAAACATGGCTGAGGTGGCAATCCTATCCATGGGTATGGTTGGGCATTTATGGAGTGGAGCATAAGTGGTCTATATAAAGGTAAGGGAAGCAGTATAAGGGACATAGGAACAGAGATCATACTATGGCGACCCCATGAAATGTGGTTCAGTTGGGAGTTCTACATTTCCCTGCTCGTAGAAAGTATATTTTTATTATTTTTTTATTATATTATTATACTTTATTTATGAAGCTACAACATATTCTGCAGCGCTGTCCATGGATACAGTTCATTTAAATAAAACAATGATATAAAACTTGTAAGAGACAAGGCAAAATTTACAAACACATACAGGAGGAATTGAGGGACCTATTCCCGTGGGAACTTACAATCTAGAAGGGTAGGAGGTTAAGAAACAGGAGGTGAGGACTTAAAGATTGATAAAGATGTTAATGAAAAGTTAGATGAGGGAAATGTTGTTAGGTAAGTGAAATTAATTTATGATTGAGTTGGGTGGTAGGCTTCTCTGAACACAAAAGTCTTCAGGGAGCATTTAAAGGAAAAAAGATCAGGGCAAAGCCTGACAGCACGAGGGAGAGAGTTCCAGAGGGTAGGTGCTGCACGACAGAAGACCTGTAGTCTAGCATGGGAAGAGGTGATAGTCGAGGATGCAAGGAGCAGGTCATTGTTGGATCTTAGTGGGAGGGCTGTAGTATACTTGTTTATTAGAGAGGATAGGTAGAGGGGAGCGGCGTTGGTGAGAGTGTAAACAGCACTTAAACAACACACAAACAGCACCTTAACTCTTTATCCTTTTTAGGTTCTTCTTTGGTGACCGGTGGTACAGAGGAGACTGCTTTCCTCTCCAATATTCCAATAAAGAAACAGTCCACAGCACTAAATATAGTTAAAAAACTTTAGAGGTACAAACAAATGCAACGTTTCGGGAGCCATTCCCTTAACCATGCATAGAATTAACAGGTGTGTACACAGCCCTTTTAAGGCAAAAAATCTTAACCCTTCACATGCTGTTAATAATTTGCTATAGCATAGCACCACCTAGTGCAAAACATGTAATACTACATCATACTTAAATGTATTACCTAGCTTTCTAAACATATATTAAATGTTAACACCTGGTTGGGGAGAGTGTACATATAAATAATCCTGCACTATGTATGCAATGAGAATGGCATTAAAAGAGATGCCCTTGTGTACCAGAGATTAGCACTATAAATAAGTTATATTACAGTATTAAAGAGACGCTTACTGCTCTAACAACACCTCATGGCAAGCGGTAAGTACTTGTCATTTTAATCATTTCATTATATATTTTTTTAGTTTAATGAGCTTACAGAATGAGTAATTTAATAACTATTCAGGGTACGTAGTCTCTAGCTAATTGTAACACAGCTCCTGCAGGATTTGCACAGCCATAGCATAAGAACACGATGTGCAGAACATTATGGGACAAATTATAAGTGGAGCACAAAATATCGCTTTCGCTAAAGCGATATTTGTGCTCCACTTTGTAATACCAGTGCACGCAAATGTGCGCCGGTATTACGAGTTAGGTGTAATGCGAATATGATCTTGCGTTTGCATTGCACAGAAGCACGCTCTCATGAGAGCACACTTCCATAGGTTCCAATGGGAGCCTCGTTCTGATGCCGTCATACAAGGCACAGAACCTAAGCACAGCGAAGGGCAGCAAGTATATATGTACATGAATTTGTCTGTTTGCGGGCGCGAGATAAATTAGCGATCCACGTGTAATCTAGATATATACGTTTAAATTGGATCTTTAAGGGGATAGAAAACTCAAAATTAAACTTGCAATTTTAAGACACTTTTAAATTCACTTCTATTTTCAAATGTACTTTGTTCTTTTGTCATCCTTTGCTAAAAAAGAATATGTACATGTCCTTCACTTTTGGATTGCTGCTCCTTCAACAAATTATGCCAAGAGAATGAAGCAAATTTGATGATAAAAGTAAACTTAAACCTTTGCTACCGGGAAGTTCAGAGAAAAACTTGCCCACAGTACTGGAGAATAATTAGCCATTTTCACTCTGTTTAAACAGAAATAGGGCTTTTGCTTTTTTTTTTATTTACCTATGAAAACTATAAAAAAAAAAATTTGGCATAAAGTGAGCTTTCAGAGGATGACAATTTAAATTAGCTATTTGTTCACAGAATTTAGACATTGTTCTAAAATAAAGTTTAAAAATGTAAAAAAAAGATTAATTATGACATTCCACAAAAAACTGTAGCTTTCTAACTGTAGGAAAAAAATAATAATAAAATGTGTTCATTCACATCCTCTGACTCAACTAAAACCAAACATATATCTAATTTTCTTTTAGGTCTTTTTCTGCATCTATGTCTAAAATGATGCAATGGGCTACCTCTTATTTGGTATAGCAGCACTGCCCAAATTCTTATAATTGACAATCAAAATATTTAGTATATTTGATGACGCTATTTGGCTGTTAAATACGATTAAAAAAAATTGTTAACTTTTTTTGCAAACTTTGGATTTCTCACTAAAATTATTTGCACACAACTACTGCAGTCATATGACAAATGGTTGTAAAAGCTTTTCTGGGATTCCCTTTGTTCAGAAATAGCAGACAAGCATGGCTTGCAATTGGTTTTTGGTAATCAAAAGGCAGCTGTGCACCACACTTCTAAAATTCTCTGCAGTGAAGGGGTTAATCAGTTAGCTGTTAAGGGTAATATTTTCTGTCAGTGGCTGGTGAGGCACGTGTCTCTCGCACAGCTTGTTGTAGGTATATTACTCTCCATTAGACATTACCTTTTCTGACATAGTCATTTATCAAATGCCCCTAATGTATCCCCCTATAACAATGAGGCAATGTCATCTACGTTCTCATCAATGCATGCTACATGCTTCCCAACCCTGGGATTTTTATGGTACAGGCCACACTCCTATCAAAGGCCTATCCTCATCGCATCCTTACCATCACTCCGTACTTTAGTGCAATGCCTTTCAGGGTGTTGTTGGGGCTCTGCTGGTGCTCGATAAAGAGCTTAGCCCATGGAGCCATCACAGTGCCCGTGCTGCTGTACAAACGAGCCAGGCTCAAGGACAGTTCTGCTTCAGACTCGGATTCAGAGCCAGGGAATACAGTGTATCCAAACCGGCTGCCCCCATCCCTGTGCGGTGGCTTCACCAGGGACATGTCAGCCATCTTCTGCGGAGCACACAGACCAGCTTTACAGGGAACACAGACAAAATTTCCACTAGCATACCCCGGCCGCACACACCTACAAAGGGCAGAAGGCTAGGTCAGTGAAGTGAAAGTACAAGTGTTTGAGTCTCCCCTTTACCCCGCTTCATCATCAAGCCTGAGAGTTGCCTCAATTCTCTTAAAATGTGATTGGATAAGGGGGTAGGTGTGTGACACAGGGGCACATATAACTTGCCAGTGCACTGAGTGCATTCGTATAACAATGCAACTGTTGCACAATGAGAAAGGCAGACCTGCTCACTGCCTCTGTCCATAATATCTTGTGGGGGAAAAAAATTGATTTTTTTTTCTTTAAATTTAAAATGTTTTTTTTCTTAGACATGACAGGTGAGGATTGCCTCTCCTGACTGAACGTCACTGACTTCCACCTGACACCTCCCAACCCCTGATCCCTCCCAAATAGCTCTGTTCTCTCCCCACCACTGGTCACCACCATCTTAGGTACTGGAAGCTAGTCTGCCATTATGCAGTTTAGTTTTTTTGTTTTGTTTAATATTTAAATATTTTATTTTTATTTTCTGTAGTGTAGAGTTCTTTCCTCATCCTCATACCTCCCTCATCCCCCACACAGCTCTCTAACCCCCCTACCACTGTTTCCCACCATATTTATTACTGGCAGCTAGTCTGCCAGTAACAAATTAGTGCATTTTTTTAATTTTTTATTTATATATTATATTTGTTTTCTGTAGTATAGGGACCCACCTACCCCTCCAACCCATTTTTTTCCTGTAGTTTAGAGACCCATCACCCCCATCCCTTTTTTGCCATAATATAGGGATCCCCACCCATCCCTTACCCCTCCTGTGCTGGGCGGCCCTCTCACCTCCTTCCTTCCCTCCCACACCTCCCAACAGCGCCAATGGATGATAGTTACAGTGAGACAGATGGTGTCACTGTCTGTAATGATCGGGCACTCTTACTTTATACGATCAGTACCCCCTTACCGTATGAAGGCAGATGCTCGCAGCCCACAAACAGCAAGTCTTGTTTGCAAACAGGTCCAATGCAGATCTACATTATGCGGTGCACTGGGATTGGGCAAAGGAATTAAAAGTTGTTTAAAATTATATGATCTATCTGATTTATGAATTATTTTTTTTTCATGTACCTTTATTGTAATCTACCACTGAAACCCTTTGCCAATGACTATAAAGTGCAAAAAATTCCCTCTATCATTACTACATAGTTTTTTTTCTGTATGCCTTCTGTTATTATGGTTGTGCAAACATTGTTTACATTTGGTTAAACATTTCATTATGAACTCAAATTATCAAATAATTGTAACTATCAACTAAGAAATCCAATATAACTGATTTTGGATTTGAATAGAGATTGGTAATCACTACAGACTTTATTGTTATTTAAAGTAAATTTGTTTGGTAGTTCTGAGTTATTTAAATGGAAATTATATATCAATTTGCTATTCTCCATATGTTTTATAAATAATCTACAGTGAAACCCACCCAATACATAAGATACATATTTCATTATTTCTGTATGTTATATAAATTGTTTTTTTTTTTATTATTATTTTAATATTTTTCATTGCCATATGGAGAGGTTTTTTTAAATAATAGTTTTGCCCCACAAATTTTTTTTAAAGCTTAGTTAACATTAATTTGATCAGTTTCAACATTTTTCAGAGTTAAATAATTGATCACACGCGATTAGAGAAACTTTAAAACATTCTATAATGTTAAAATGTATGTTGTATATTTTTATTTTGATGCTTACAGGAATGTGTATAGCTCAACCCTCGCTACTGATTGCTCACTGGCTGATAAACAAAACTCCCATTGCTTTATTGGGAAACACTGACATGCCTCACTTACATAAAACAAGCACAAGACTATTCTTACCTACAGATTAGACACGCGCTCTATACCAGTATTCACAAACCAAATGCTCTTAGACAGTTGACAGTGTTTGAACGAATATGCATAAACCCCGAGTTCCGGAGGAAACATCTCTCGACAGCATATAAATTACTCAAGAAACCCGCATATCTCACGAAATGGAATACAGAAATAATAGGGGAGGTTAAAGAATGTAAACTATGTTTTAAAGCTAATCATTCAGCGTCCACTTCATTGCTTATAGCAGAAATAAATTACAAAATATTATCTAGGTGGTATTTAACGCCACTTAGACTTAGGTATATCTATCCGACGACCTCATCGGCCTGTTGGAGGCGATGTGGAGGGATAGGTACCATGACACACATATGGTGGGATTGTCCACTTATTCTAGATTTTTGGAACAAACTAAAATACAATATTAACAGGATTTTAGGCTCAAATGTGACCTTTACTTCTAAACTGATCCTCCTTAACCTCCTCCCACCACTTCACTGTGCATACCGCACGGAATTACTTCAGCTAATGCTGGTTAGTGCAAAGAGGTTGGTACCTAGACTGTGGAAAACTCAGACGATCCCCACACTCTCGCAATGGAAGTTAGAAGTAGAATATATCTTAGCTCTTGAAAAGCAATATTACTACCTCTCAGGCAAACGAGAATTTTTCAATAACATGCTCTCTATTTGGGAGCTAGGTATTTCTGAATTAGCACACAGGACAGACAGACCTACTGTGGATTAGTCGTTTGGTTATTAAATATCCCTTCTAGACTCTATAATCACCGCTAGATCATTGTCCTACCCCCCTTCCCCTTCTTTTCCCACTCCTTTTTCTTTATCCCTTTCTCCTTTCCTCCTCTTTCTTTTCTTTCTTGTTGTTCTGATCTGAATGTGCATTTAAACATATTTTATTTCTTTAAAATGTTATTCTTTATAAATGTTAAAATTCTTGGGTAAGCCAACAACATCCATACTGTATTATTTATGCATATTTTGCGTTCTGTAACCATTTTATGTTTGCTGTATTTGGATGTCAATATGTGAAATCTGCATACCCAATAAAATATTTAAAAAATTAAATAAAAAAATTAAAAAAACAACCACAAGACAATCAATTTTACATTTTACATAAAACTTTTTTCTTCCTTTAAGTAAGAACACAGGCTATTTTTAAAAAAAATTCAAAATTGGTTTCTGATTGACTTAGGCATTGAAAAAATGCTTAGACTTCAATAGATTAAACATAAACACATTTCCTGGGAAGATCATTTTCATGTATAACTCATTTGTAAACATATTTCTTCTCAATAAAAACTGACCAAACTGGAATTTAAAACAGGGGCATTTAATTGGAAAATAGTTAAAGCTATAGTTAATAATTTTACTCACACAAAAGTGAGGAAATTTATAGGTTTGATATTTCACATTTTAGAACGAACTACTGCTTACCAATGTTGAAGAAGAATAGAGAGAGGGCGCCACAATAGCGTGATATCGTCTGGAATGCAGGTACAGATAAAAGTAGGTATTATGCTTACCAGATGGTGTGGCACTGTACTGTGACCAGTGCAAGAGAGCAGGCTAGCACTTAACAGTGGCTAGTACACTGTAGGAGCCAAGCTCCAAAGGCACTTGTCCTAGTTGCAACTTGGTGTTTGTCTCCTGTTGTCTGGACTTCAGGTGCTGCAAAGAAGTAATCTTATGTGTGTTGTTCAGTTGGTATTGATAAACCACAACACAGACAACTTCAAATAAAAATGACTTTTAATACTTATGACGCGTTTCTCAACCTACAAGGGTTGTTTCATCAGATAAAAAAGCTTGGCTCCTACAGTGTACTAGCCACTGTTAAGTGCTAGCCTGCTCTCTTGCACTGGTCACAGTACAGTGCCACACCATCTGGTAAGCATAATACCTACTTTTATCTGTACCTGCATTCCAGACGATATCACGCTATTGTGGCGCCCTCTCTCTATTCTTCTTCAACAGTTGTTCCACACTCTCTGGGATCAAGAGGAGCAGCCTGATTCACTATTCTTTTTAAGAGGACATCTTTATTCCTTATTTACCACCAGCATATGGACAGTAAACAGGACCAACACGGTAGATCTGATCTACTATATCAAAAGTACATTATTTGGTTTTATATTGTATATTGTTTTCTTTTTCAAACATCAGCGCTCTTTTATATCCCTTTATTGGGATATTTTCACTTACTGCTTACCAATGTTAGTACATATCTGATAATGACATGTGTGACGTTAAACAGAGCATAAAGACAGCATCAAAATTCCCTACCTTTTATAGAAGAAACGTCTATATACTTTTTTAATTGGAACAGATTTACTGTTTACCTGGCTAATTGGAATTTAACATTTAGCACATACATACTTTATCTTAATGTAACTGTCCACAAACAATAGTACTATTTATTTTATTGAAGCAGAATAGTCTATGATAATTAGCAAGTTCCCAGCATAATACAAGTTAACTTAAAATATTCTGTTTTGTCTAAGAAAAATGCAAGTCTAATGCTCTGGTAAACAATGCTGTATCTTCATTCAATACTGTATTTTTGTCTTATTTCATATTGTGCATATTTTTCTCAACTTTTTAAGGCAAAAGATGGAGAATAATAACCATTCAACTAATCCCATAATTGATGAGGAGGCAATGTCTCCAATCAATGACAATCCAGAATTGCCAAATCAAAATGGACTTCCTGTACAAAATGACCAATCCCCTGTTGCCATTATTTCACAACCCTGTGAGAAAGTTGTGAGTGATCCACCTGTAGAAAAAGCCAATGATATTTCAGAAGAACTGAACAGACAACTGGAAGATATTATACAGACGTATGGCTCTGTAAGTGCTGAGAATCAGAGTTCTGGATTACATACAAAGGAAGATCCACCAAATGATGAAGGTGAACATGAAGATGTAAATAATGAAGGGGCAAAAGACCAGGCTTCTTCAGTTGATTTCCCAGTGGGCAAAGAGGCATCAACAAACAAAGAGCAAACATTGGAGAAGAAAATTTTAAAAGGACTAGGTAACTGATTTAAAATATAGTTTGGTATATATATATATATAATGTATTTTTTTATTGTTTTAATTATTACTATAAAATGTTCCTTAGATGTGTATCAAAGTTTAGAATAATTTTTTTTAAAGTCTTTCCCAATAAGGTTTGAAGTTTGTCAAGTTAAAAGTTGCAGCAATGATAAAAGATATATTAAATATTAATAGGGGTAAAACAATAATTTACAATTAAAATGATAGAAATGTGCAAGAGTTCCCAATATAAATATGTAAATGTTTTTTTTTTTATTGGATGATGCCTGTCACGTGATACAGGGGCAAGGAAATTAACTTTGAAAATCTACTACTTATTTGAAATTAAGGGCTAGATTTATCAAAGCTGAGGCGGACAGGGGCGCGTATATGCGCCCCTGTACGCCTCAGCTCGCCTGCGGCGGGGCGGAATTACCTGCAGGTAATCACCATTGCACACGAGCACAATTTTGCGCTCGTGTGCAATCCCGCCCCCTGCCCGCGCAAGCCAATCACATGCGGGCAGGAGCTGTCAATCTCCTCGGTCGGACTCCACCGCGGAGATTGAATTTTGCTACCTTAGAGGTGTCAAAGAGGTTAGGGAAGCGGCGGTCTGGTGACCGCTGATTTTTAAATTACGGCAAGCAAGTTCTTGTGAGAATTTGCAGCCATAGGGCTTTGATAAATCGAGCCCTTAGACTATTCAGTTATTGCATTGTCTTTTTATCATGTATTTGTTGATTATACAATTGAACTGTATTTAATGGTCCTTTAACAAAATTATTATTTTGATATAATGGGCCAGATTACAAGTGGAGCGTTATTTAACGCTCCCACTCTAGCATTAGCTGCACTTGAAGTAAGATTTTTGCATCTGTTGGGTTGCACTAGTATTACAAGTTGAATCTGTTTACGCTCACACTCTATCCCGACACACGTAAACAGCCCGAACTTACAATATTGAGTGCGATAACCTATTCCCTCATAGAAGTCAATAGAGCAAAAAAGGTGGAAAAATCTAACACCCTACTTGCACACAAACCTGATCACATATTCTCAACTGCGCTAACCCAACATGAAAATATGAATATTTCACATTCCAAAGTTCTGCACATAGCAGAGTACGTTCTATTTATTCATAAATACACATTTCTACATATATCTGATGGGATTTTGGTACAATATATATCTATACCTATATATATATATATATATATATATATATACACACATGATTGTATATAAGTATAGATATATACAGATATATCAAGGAATATCTATTTAAAAAAAACTTAGAAAATGTTCTGCTATGTGCATAACACTGGAATGTGAAATATTTACAGTAAATACACAGTATAACACTTTATTAAATATGAATTTTGCATTAATATGTTTTTTCATGTTTTCATCTTCTTAAAGGGACACTCAAGTTAAAAGAAACTTATTATTCAGAAAGAGCATGCAGTTTTAAGACACTTTCCAATTTACTTTAATTTGCAGAATCTTTTTATATACACAGTTTCAGTGGAACAAGATCCTATTGAGCATTTGCACAAGCTCACAGGGTATACGTATACTAGTCTGTGATTGGCTGATGTCTGTCACATGATGCAGGGGGCAGCAAATGGGAGAAAAAAATAAAATGTTCAGAAAAAAAATCTACTGCTTATTTGAAATTCAGAGTAGGTGTTAAATCATTGTCTTTTTATTATGCACTTGTTAATTATATAACTGCAAAGGGCTCCAATGCACTTTTATATATATATATATATATATATATATATATACAGTATATATATATATATATATATATATATATACAGTATATATATGTCTATATATGTGTACATATGTATTGATGTGTTTATATGTGTATATATGTCTGTAAATACATATATACACAGATAAATACTTATGTATACATTTATAGAGATATAAATATATACATACATATACATATTTAAGCATGTACAGTATATCTATGTATCTCTATGCTAAAGCCCTTTGCAGCCTTTTGCACCTGAGACCCCATATCGTTGAGCCCTTATAACTTTTGTGTGCAATATATTTTTTATTAATTTTTATTTGATGGTGTTATTATGAGTGTAACTGTACTCTGTAATGAATTTTTGATGTGTTTTGTGACACTTTTTTTGTTCTGCAAAACAGTTAACCAGAGCTCTGAGGTCGCGATAACCCAACACACGTTAACTTCAATTACACTCAAGTGAACACGTTTACTTTCAACTTGTAATACAAGTGAAGAACCCCACGTGTGCAAACAGTGGTGATAAAGAAATTGTAAAGAGAAAGACAGCGCCTCATAGTGCAAGTAGGTTCCAAACAAAAAAGGTGTCACAATGAAACAATAACAGATGGTTATATACTCACAAGAGTATTGGCACCCTTATTGAAAGAGGTGCGAATAGGCAGACTGACATTTGAATCAGCAGTCAGTACGCTGTAACCGGATAGTATCCAGATTCCCAGGCGGGCGGCTGTGGGCTCTCCTCCGTGGATAAAGTCAGGATCCTCTAGAGCCGTGCTGTATAGGAAAGCAGCAAGCGGCTAGTCTCTGCGTGTAACAACCACTGAAGACTAGTGTGTTTGACAAAGCCGTCCTCAGTGGGATCGAAGAAATAAAACTGTCTGCAGTGACAGAGTAAACTTGGCAGGAGAAATAAAAAGCTGGAGCAAATAATGCTGAAGTGTAATAGATTAAAAACAATTTATTACATGAGCTTTAGACGCGTTTCTCAGCCACAAGCTCCTGGCCGTTTCATCAAGTAAAATATATTACACATGCGGTTACAAAACACATTTAAAAAGCCTGCCAAGATATGTTCGCTATTGGTATTGTTTCACAGTGGTGATAAACCCCTATCACTCGCACGTAACTGTTAGCGTTCCACTCGTAATGTAGCCCAATGTTTCTTATTGAGGCATCACTGCAATACCTTTTTTCCCACCGATGCAGAGAGGGCCCCTCTATGGCCCTCTCTGCATCGGCCAGCGATGGTGCTGATCATTGGTGGGTGGTGGGAGCAGCTGCAGGGAGGCTGGTGAGCGGCTCATTACTGGTGGATATACGCCAGAGGGGGTGGGATCGCGCACGGGAGCGTGCATGGGGGCAGAATTGCGCATGGGGGCGGGGGTAGGAGCGTGCACGGGGGCGGGAACGGTAGGGACCGCTATACTATGGAACAATCTTATACAATTATATGCAGGGAGAGGGTAATCTGAGAGCAGGAGCCGCTCAAACAGTATTGCAGTGATACCTCGATGTTGAGGCATCCTGCAATACTGTTCCTGACTGCTGGGCTCCATTTTGATCACTCCCACGGAGCAATCACTTCCAGTTTGACTCCATGTGGAGCCCAGCAGTCAGGCAGAGCATCAGAAGCCATCGGTCAGGCTTCTGATGCTCTGTAAGTGTGCTAAAGGCCTTGGTGGGTCGAGGCACTTAGTAAAGTATACTAACACAAAAAAAAAAAAAAATTTTTTTAATAAAATAGCCCCATATAGCCCCCCTCCCTCATGTGGCGTCAACGATGGCGATGCCCAGTGCATCATGGGGCTTCTGGGGGTGTCCCTAGCCTGCCTCATCATATGGGGCAGGCTGGGGTCATCCAATCTGAGCTTGGTCTATAATTTAATTTATAATAACAACATATCCCATTTGTCTGATCATGTCAATATTAGTAAATATTGACACTGATCAGTGTGGATCTCCCTCCCTCTCCTCACTTGCGTTTTTGTTGGAGAGAGAGAGAGATCTGTGTTGACAGAGAGAGATTTATTTAGTTATATTAGTTTAAAAATTGAAAAACCCAAAGGTTCTTTTCAGAGTCATTAACCGTTAGCTTGCCAGTGATCACTACAAATCAATGGCTCTGGCACAAAAGCACTTTTTGCTCTGTGCATTTTTTTAGGGGTTAATTTTTTTTTAGTAATTTTTTTGTGAGACCCAAATGCTCTTATCAGAGCCATTTAGTTCATTTAAATTTAAATTTTGTGTTGATTTTTTTTAGTAATTAACCCCTAGCTTGCCAGTGAACACTATAAATCTCTGGTTCTTGCACAAAAGCACTTTTTTTTTGTGAGCCATTTAGTTAATTTAAATTTTTTTTTTTTTAGTAATTAACCCCTAGCTTGCCAGTGATCACCATAAATCACTGGCTCTTGCACAAAATACTTTTTTGCTCTGTGCATTTTTAGGGGTTCTTTTTTTAAGTAATTTTGTGCTATACCCAAAGGCCATTTAGTTAATTTAAATTTAAATTTTGTGTTGATTTTTATTTTTTAGTAATTTTTTTTCTATGTGACAGATAAAAATAATTCATCTCACAGAGAACATATACTGCTGAGGAGGCATATGCCATCCTTGCATCAGAGTCAGATGCCTCTATTTCGGACTCAGACCCCAATTTTGACCCTGCCATATGCTCAGATACATCATTAGATACAGTCTCAACAGATAGTGATGTATCTGTGGTTGCTAACCCCCCCCCCCCCCCTGCTAGCCCCCCTGCCAGAAGGAGACATGTTGCTCCAGCTGCCATTGCTGCTGAAGGGTGGGTAATGCCTCATCTCCAGAGGCCAGATATCCCACCCTTCACAGCAAATCCTGGCATAATGTGGATATGGCAGGATTTAGCCCCCAGCAGTTTATAAGGGTGTTTCTGGGTGATGATGTATTGGGGAACATTGTCGCCCAAACTAATTTATATGCCCATCAGATCCATGCTGCAAAGCCTGACAGTTTTTTGGCAAAGCAGCAATGGGCCCCCGTCGATGTGCCAGAATTTAAAAAATTCTGGGCATTGACTATGCTGATGGGCATCATAAAGAAACCCTCCATGAAACAGTAGCCCCATTTGCTCTACCTCCATTTTCTCCCAAAGTATGTCGAGGAAGAGGTATGAAATGATTCTACATTTCATGCACTTCAGCAACAACAGCCTGTGCCCCCCTAGGGAGCATCCCAAGTTTGAAAGGCTGTATAAAATCTGCCCACTGATTACCCACTTTACTGCCAGGTTTGGAGATGCTTATACACCTGGAAGGAATATATGTGTGGATGAATCCCTGATAAAGTATAAGGGAAGGCTGGGATTCAAGCAGTATATTCCTTCCAAGCACTCCAGATATGGAGTAAAGGTGTATAAGCTCTGTGTACCTTCTTACCACCATCCACAATGAGAGGACTGTGGAGGTCTCTGTACGAGGCAGAGCTGAGAGCATAAGGAAGCCAGTGTGCATCAAGGCTTATAAGCGGCATATGGGTGGGGTTGATCTGGCAGATCACCTGCTGCAGCCCTACCTAATTATGTTGAGGACAAGGGCCTGGTACAAAAAGGTTGCAATTTGCTTAATGCAGATTGCAACCCACAACGCTTTTTGTTCTTCAAAAAAGCAAACCCCGGAATGAAACTGACTTTTTTACAGTTTCAGCTCCAGATCATTTTGGGGATTTTGTACCAAGATGCACCTGCTCCCCAGGCGGTGATGGGAGAGAGCAGAGTTGGAGCTACTTATTTTATTTTTAAAATCACCCCTACTGCCGCAAAGCAGAAACCTCTGTACCAAGTCTGTACCAAGAGGGGGCAGAGAAGGGACACCACCTTTTACTGTCCTGATTGCCCAGTACAGCCTGTACTCTGCATATGGGACTGCTTCAAGCGGTATCACACACTAGTACATTTTTAATTATTTTTACATTTGCTGTTGTGGTTTTTTTTTGGGGGGGGGTTTGCTTATGTTTACTGTTACTGAGTTTGTTTGTTTTTGTTTTTACTGTTACTGTGCCAGAGTTTTACATTTCACTATTTTTTATAAGTTCTAAAATTGGTGCTGTATTTTACCAAAACCCCTGTCAAACCTATACATGGGGGCATGGGTGTACTCAGGGAGTCTTGCAGAAAACAACCTGGAGTGTTTTCTTGCAATAACTTACAACAAGCTCTCCTAAATCATAGTCAAAAAGCAATGTGTGTGTAAAAATGAAAATTGAAAAATTACAACCATACACTTTCTCTATTTTGTTTAGCTAAAACGGTTGCATCAAAGTCATCAAAGCACTCCATATACAATACCTTGGGGTGTCAACGTTTCAAATATATACACTTTCATGGCAATAAATAAAAACTGGGGTATGCAATAGGCCCCAAACTAAAGATAGGCCTATCAGAAGAAATACTCTCACTTTCAACTCAAATTACAAGTCACACAATTGTAACTGAACCTTCCCAAAATCCTGGCAAACCTATGCATGGGGGGCATAGGTGCACTCAGGAGGTCTTGCAGAAAACAACCTGCAGTGTTTTTTGCTATAACATACAACAGTCTCTCCTAAATCATAGCCAAAAAGCAATGTGTGTGTAAAAATGAAAATTGAAAAATTACCACCATACACTTTCTCCAATTTTTTTGGCTAAAACGGTTGCATCAAAGCACTCCATATACAATAACTTGGGGTGTCAACATTTCAAATATATACACTTTCATGGCAATAAACAAAACTGGGGTATGCAATAGGCCCCAAACTAAAGATAGGCCTATCATAAGAAATACTCTCACTTTCAACTCAAATTATAAATCATATAATTGTAACTGAACCTTCCCAAAATCCTGTCAAACCTATGCATGGGGGGCATAGGTGTACTCAGGAGGTCTTGCAGAAAAGAACCTGCAGTGTTTTTTTTGCAATAACTTACAACAGTCTCTCCTAAATAATAGTCAAAAAGCAATGTGTGTGTAAAAATTAAAATTGAAAAATTACCACCATACACTAAAACGGTTGCATCAAAGCACTCAATATACAATACCTTGGGGTGTCAACTTTTCAAATATATGCACATTCATAGAAAGCAAATAAATTGGGGTATGTAAAAAGGTCCCCAAAAAGACGATAGGCAAAGAAAATATGTTAAATGTGAAAAAAATCACAAACGCATTTCAGATATTTGGTCTTGCACCCCTAAAACAAGTCAACAAAAACCTATGCATAGGTGGTATCACTGTACTCAGGAGATGTTGGTGAACACATATTAGGATCTTCTTTGGCAGTAACACATAACAGGAGCTGATAATCCATGCCTAAAGTACAATGTGTGTGATAAATAACACAAAAAAATGACTACCCAAACGTTTGTCAAAGGCTGGTGGTTGAATTAGTGCATGGAAAGTGTTAAAATACCAGCATTTCAAATACCATAAGGTGTCTACTTTTCAAAAATATATGGTTTGATGGGGGTAAATTACATTGGCCAGCTTCAGAAATGTCTCAAATAGGACATGGGTGCATCATGACAGATGTGAAAATTCCAAGTTGAAAAACTGGAATGCGCCCCCTAAAAATAAGGCCTTTTAGCCCCCAGAGAACCCAACACACCTATACATGGGTGGTATTACTGTACTCAGGAGATGTTGTTGAACACATATTGAGGTGTTTTTTGGCAGTAACACATAACAGGAACTGAGAATCCATTCCTAAAGTACAATGTGTGTGAAAAATAACACAAAAAATGACTACCCAAAAGTTTGACAAAGACTGGTGTTTGAATTAGTGCATGGAAAGTGTTAAAATACCAGAATTTCAAATACCCTAGGTTGTCTACTTTTCAAAAATATATGGTTTGATGGGGGGTAAATTACATTGGCCGGCTTTAGAAATGTCCCAAATAGGACATGGGTGCATGATGACAGATGTGAAAATTCAAAGTTGAAAAACTACAATGTGTGTGAAAAAATAACATAAAAAAATGACTACCCAAAAGTTTGACAAAGAGGCCTATTTATCAAGCCGTCAACTGCAAATTGTGGCAAGCTTGATTCCCCTTATTTATCAAAGCCTACAGACCGGCAAAAGTTGAAATTTGTGACGTAACATACGATCCACCGGTCTCAGTCCGACAAAGATCGATGCTTACGTCATTACAGATTTGCCAAATGCAAATTCGGCACTATCTGACTACTTTTGCTAGTTAACAAATGTCTACCAGGTACGCTCGCCACTATTCCGGCCCAGCGTACCTGCTTTTCAATCCGCCGTCCTGGAGGCGGTGAATGCCATAGGAATCAACGGGAGTCTGAAAGCAGCGAAAGCTTATATTCGCTGCTGTCCGATATCCCATTGATTCCTATGGGAGAATAAAATGTATGTTTAGACCTAACACCCTAACATAAGCCCCGAGTCTAAACACCCCTAATCTGCCACCCCCTACACCGCCGCCACCTACATTATACTTATTAACCCCTAATCTGCCGCCCCTACACCGCCGCCACCTACATTATACTTATTACCCCTAATCTGCTGCCCCTACACCGCCGCCACCTACATTATATTTATTAACCCCTAATCTGCCCCCGACACCGCTGACACCTACATAAAAGTATTAACCCCTATCCCACCCCTCCAGGAGCCCACCACAACTAAATAAAGTTATTAACCCCTAAACCTCTGGCCTCCCACATCAGTACCACTTACTAAACCTATTAACCCCTAAACCAAACTAACTTTATATTAAATATTAACTCATCCCTATCTTATAATAAATTTAAACTTACCTTTAGAATTAAAATAAACTATATTAAACTATTAATTAGCCTACCCTAACTGTTATACTAAAATTACATTAAACTACATTAAACTAATAATTAATCTACCCTAACTGTTATACTAAATTACATGAAACTACATTAAACTAATAATTAATCTACCCTAACTGTTATACTAAAATTACATTAAACTACATTAAACTAATAATTAATCTACCCTAACTGTTATACTAAAATTACATTAAACTACATTAAACTAGTAATTAATCTACCCTAACTGTTATACTAAAATTACATTAAACTACAAATTAAATAAAATATATTATATAGTTAAAAACCTAACCCTACTAAAAATAATTTAAATCTACTATTACAAATTACAAAGTTACAAAAAACTAACTAAGTTACAAAAAATAACAAACACTAAGTTACACAAAATAAAAAATAAACTATCAAAGATTTAAACTAATTACACCTAATCTAAGAGCCCTATGAAAATAAAAAAGCCCCCGAAAATAAAAAAAAAAACCCTAGCCTACAATAAACTACCAATAGCCCTTAAAAGGGCCTTTTGCTGGGCATTGCCCCAAAGAAATCAGCTCTTTTACCTGTAAAAAAAATGCAAACAACCCCCAACAGTAAAACCCACCACCCACACAACCAACCCCCCAAATAAAAACCTAATCTAAAAAACTAAGCTGCCCATTACCCTGAAAAGGGCATTTGTATGGACATTGCCCTTAAAAAGGGCATTTAGCTCTTTTCCAAAAGCCTAAACCCTAATCTAAAATTAAAACCCACCGAATAAACCCTTAAAAAAGCCTAACACTAACCCCTGAAGATCCACTTACAGTTTCTGAAGAGCCGACATCCATCCTCAACGAAGCGGCAGAAGTCCTCAACGAAGCGGCAGAAGTCTTCATCCAACCGGGCCGACTTCTTCATCAAACCGGGCAGAAGTCTTCATCCAGACGGCATCTTCTATCTTCATCCATCCGGGGCGGAGCGGCTCCTTCTTCAAGACATCCGACGCAGAGCATCCTCTTCGTTCGACGTCTTCTTTACAATGAATGTTCCTTTAAATGACATCATCCAAGATGGCGTCCCTTAGATTCCAATTGGCGGATAGAATTCTATCAGCCAATCGGAATTAAGGTTGAAAAAATCCTATTGGCTGTTGCATTCTATTGACTGATTGTAATAGCCAATAGAATGCAAGCTCAATCCTATTGGCTGATTGGATCAGCCAATAGGATGAAAGCTCAATCCTATTGGCTGATTGCAACAGCCAATAGGATTTTTCAACCTTATATCCGATTGGCTGATAGAATTCTTAGGTTTTTTAAGAGCTTAGGTTTTTTAGATTAGGTTTTTATTTGGGGGGTTGGTGGTGTGGGTGGTGGGTTTTACTGCTGGGGGGTTGTTTGTATTTTTTATTTACAGGTAAAAGATCTGATTTCTTTGGGGCAATGCCCCGCAAAAGGCACTTTTATGGGCTATTGGTAGTTTGTTGTAGGCTAGGTTTTTTTTTTATTTTGGGGGGGCTTTTTTATTTTCATAGGGCTCTTAGATTAGGTGTAATTAGTTTAAATCTTTGATAATTTATTTTTTATTTTGTGTAACTTAGTTGTTAGTTTTTTGTAACTTTCTAATTTGTAATAGTAGATTTAAATTATTTGAGTAGGGTTCGGTTTTTAACTATATAATATATTTAATTTAATTTGTAGTTTAATGTAATTTTAGTATAACAGTTAGGGTAGATTAATTATTAGTTTAATATAGTTTAATGTAATTTTAGTATAATAGCTGGGGTAGGTTAATTAATAGTTCAATATAGTTTAATGTAATTTAGTATAACACTTAGGGTAGGTTAATTAATGGTTTAATATAGTTTAATTTAATTCTAAAGGTAAGTTTAAATTTATTATAAAATAGGGATGAGTTAATAATTAATATAAAGTTAGCGGGTTGTTAGGTTTAGGGGTTAATAGGTTATTTTAGTTTATGGTGATGTGGGGGGCTGGCGGTTTAGGGGTTAATAGGTTTAGTAAGTGGTAGTGATGTGGGAGGCCAGGGATTTAGGGGTTAATAACTTTATTTAGTTGCGGTGGGCTCCGGGAGCAGCGGAGGGATAAAAATAATAACATCCATTTTCCGCTGAAAAATATAAGTTTATTCTTATAAATGAAAAGAAAAAAATTAAACATAAGCAGAGGAATCAAACTGAAACAGCTGCCTGAAAATCTTTTCTACCAAAAACTGCTTCCGAAGAAGCAAATAAGAATGTAAGGATCTCCCCAAAGAATTCTTAGGATTAGGACACAAAGAATGAACAACAATTTCTCTAATAATGTTGTTAGAATTCACAACCTTAGGTAGAAATTTAAATGAAGTCCGCAAAACTGCCTTATCCTGATAGAAAATCAGTAAAGGAGATTCACAAGAAAGAGCAGATAATTCGGAAACTCTTCTAGCAGAAGATATGGCCAAAAGGAACAACACTTTCCAAGAAAGTAGTTTAAAGTCCAAAGAATGCATAAGCTCAAACGGGGGAGCCTGTAAAGCCTTCAAAACCATATTAAGACTTCAAGGAGGAGAGATTGATTTAATGACAGGCTTGAAACGGACCAAAGCCTGTACAAAACAGTGAATATCAGGAAGCTTAACAATCTTTCTGTAAAACAAAACAGAAAGGGCAGAGATTTGTCCCTTCAAGGAACTTGCAGACAAACCTTTATCCAAACAATCCTGAAGAAATTGTAAAATTCTAGGAATTCTAAAAGAATGCCAATAGAATTTATGAGAAGAACACCATGAAATATAAGTCTTCCAAACTCAATAATAAATCTTCCTAGAAACAGATTTAAGAGCCTGTAACATAGTATCAATTAATGAGTCAGAGAAACCTCTATGACTAAGCACTAGGCGTTCAATTTCCATACCTTCAAATTTAATGATTTGAGATCCTGATGGAAAACCGGACCTTGAGACAGAAGGTCTGGTCTTAAAGGAAGTGACCAATGTTGGCACATGAACATCTGAACAAGATCCGCATACCAAAACCTGTGAGGCCATGCTGGAGCTAGCAGCAACACAAACAATTGTTCCATGATGATCTTGGAGATCACTCTTGGAAGAAGAACTAGAGACGGGAAGATATAAGCAGGTTGGTAACACCAAGGAACTGCTAACGCATCTACCGCCTCTGCCTGAGGATCCCTGGACCTGGACAGGTACCTGGGAAGTTTGTTGTTTAGATAGGAAGCCATCAGATCTATTTCTGGAAAACCCCACATCTGAACAATCTGAGAAAACACATCTGGATGGAGCGACCACTCCCCGGATGTAAAGTCTGACGGCTGAGATAATCCGCTTCCCAATTGTCTACACCTGGGATATGAACCGCAGCAATTAGATAGGAGCTGGATTCCACCCAAGCAAGTATCTGAGATACTTCTTTCATAGCTTGGGGACTGTGAGTCCCAACCTGATGCTTGACATATGCCACAGTTGTGATATTGTCTGTCTGAAAACAAATGAACGGTTCTCTCTTCAACAGAGGCCAAACCTGAAGAGCCCTGAAAATAGCATGGAGTTCTAAAATATTGATTGGTAACCTTGCCTCTTGAGATTTCCAAACCCCTTGTGCTATCTGAGATCCCCAGACAGCTCCCCAACCTGAAAGACTTGCATCTGTTGTGATCACAGTCCTGGTTGGATGAACAAAAGAGGCCCCTTGAAATATACGATGGTGATCTAACCACCAAGTCAGAGAGAGTCGAACATTGGGATTTAAGGATATTAATTGTGATATCTTTGTATAATCCCTGCACCATTGATTCAGCATACAAAGCTGGAGAGGTTTTATATGAAAACGAGCAAAGGGGATCGCGTCCGATGCTGCAGTCATGAGACCTAAATCTTCCATGCACATAGCTACTGAAGGGAATGATTGAGACTGAAGGCTCCGACAAGCTGAAACCAATTTTAATCGTCTCTTGTCTGTTAGAGACAGAGTCATGGACACTGAATCTATCTGGAAACCTAAAAAGGTGACCCTTGTCTGAGGAATCAAGGAACTTTTTGGTAAATTGATCCTCCAACCATGTCTTTGAAGAAACAACACTAGTTGATTTATGTGAGATTCTGCAGAATGTAAAGACTGAGCTAGTACCAAGATATCGTCCAAATAAGAAAACACCGCAATACCCTGTTCTCTGATTACAGAGAGTAGGGCGCCGAGAACCTTTGAAAAGATTCTTGGAGCTGTCGCTAGGCCAAATGGAAGAGCGACAAATTGGTAATGCTTGTCTAGAAAAGAGCATCTCAGAAACTGATAGTGGTCTGGATGAATAAGGATATGAAGATATGCATCCTGTAAGTCTATCGTGGACATATAATGCCCTTGCTGAACAAAAGGCAGAATAGTCCTTATAGTCACCATTTTGAAAGTTGGCACTCTTACAAAACGATTCATAATTTTCAGATCCAGAACTGGCCTGAATGAATTTTCTTTCTTTGGGACAATGAATAGATTTGAATAAAGCCCCAGACCCTGTTCTTGAAACGGAACTGGTATGATTACCCCTGAAAGCTCCAGGCCTGAAAAACACTTCAGAAAAGACTGAGGCTTTATGGATTTGCTGGGATGCTTTCTCTGAATCCTATTCGGTACCCTTGAGAGACAATACTCTGAATCCATTGATTTTGGACAGAATCTGCCCAAATGTTTTGGAAGAATCTTAATCTGCCCCCTACCAGCTGAGCTGGAATGAGGGCCATACCTTCATGCAGACTTGAGGGCTGACTTTGGTTTCTTAAATGGCTTGGATTTACTCCAACTTGAAGAAGGTTTCCAATTAGAACCAGATTCTTTGGGGGAAGGATTAGGTTTCTGTTCCTTATTTTGTCGAAAGGAACGAAAATGGTTAGAAGCTTTAGATTTACCCTTAGGTCTTTTATCCTGAGGCAAAAAAAACTCCCTTCCCCCCAGTGACAGTTGAAATAATCGAATCCAACTGAGAACCAAATTAATTATTACCTTGGAAAGAAAGAGATAGTAATCTAGACTTAGATACCATGTCAGCATTCCAATATCTTCTAGCTAAAATAGCTAAAGACATAGATCTAACATCAATTTTGATTATATCAAAAATGGCATCACAGATAAAATGATTATCATGTTGAAGCAAGCAAACAATGCTAGACAAATCAGGATCCATTTCCTGTTGCGCTAAACTTTCCAACCAAAAAGTTGATGCAGCTGCAACATCAGCCATAGAAATGGCAGGCCTGAGAAGATAGCCAGAATATAAATAAGCTTTCCTTAGATAAGATTCAAGTTTCCTATCTAAAGGATCTTTAAAGGAAGTACTATCTAGGAATAGTAGTACGTTTGGCAAGAGTAGAAATAGCCCCATCAACTTTGGGGATCTTTTCCCAAAACTCCAATCTAACTGCTGGCAAAGGATACAATTTTTTAAACCTTAAAGAAGGGATAAAAGAAGTACCAGGCCTATTCAATTCCTTAGAAATCATATCAGAAATAGCATCAGGAACTGGAAAAATCTCTGAAGTAACTACAGGAGGTTTATAAACAGAATTTAAACGTTTACTAGTTTTAGTATCAAGAGGACTAGTTTCCTCAATATCCAGGGTACTCACACCTCTTTTAACAAGGAATGAATATACTCCATTTTAAATAAATAAGTAGATTTGTCAGCGTCAATATCTGAGGAAGGATCTTTTAAATCAGATAGATCCTCATCAGAGGAGGATAATTCAGTATGTTGTCGGTCATTTGAAATTTCATCAATTATATGAGAAGTTTTAAAAGACCTTTTACGTTTATTATAAGGCGGGATAGCAGACAAAGCCTTCTGAATCACAACAGCATTAAAATCTTTTATATTTACAGGAATATCATGTACATTAGATGTTGAAGAGACTGAGACAGTGCACTGATAAATAACAAAGTGTTGATTCAACTTCCTAATAAAATATCCTCAGAGCAGGAATCTTTGTTGGTTATTAAGAGACTATTAGCCATTTCTGTATCATCTATAACATACTTAAGAGGGCTGTTCCCAGAAAGCTCATATGGCACTCGTTATCTTGAGGAACTTTGTTTAAAAATTCTTCGAGAAGATAAAAGCTGTCCAGGATCCCTACAAATTGTTAAGTGGTGGATCCTTTTTTTCGTTTTTTCGTTCTTTCCCTTTGTTTCCTTTTTTTATTATTGTTTCCATATCAACTATCAAGCATCACCTTAAATTTGATTTGAAGATTTGTTTTGAAGATATGCATTTTTGAAGAACATTGGAGCACTCACATTTTATTTTTAAACATCATTTGTTTTGCTGTGACATTTCCACACTAAAGTTTGTAACATTTGCACTTATTTGACATTAGTTTGGATACACTCTTTCTACTATTATTTTTGGGATTTCTAGCCACTGGATCACACTATTCAAAATAGGACTACAAATTTTAGACTTCCCCCATTATTTTGGATTTCGTCTTGAGATTTTTTTGGCAATTTTTTCACTGTAATTTTTTCACTTTGAAACGTTTCACCAGAATTGTCTGCAATTGTTTTTATTTTTATGTTTATGCAGAATACCTTGCTGCAATACTGCATATAACTGCCTAAGGTTTTATCTCATCTATTTCTCATTTTTCATTTATTCCTTGTTTTTATCAGGATTATTTTATCTTATTATATCTGTTATTTATCATGGATCCATGAAGTTTTGTATGTAAATTTGTTTAAATTTGTCAACATTTATATTCAATTTTTTATAATCTATATCTATGTATTAAAACATATTTTAGACAGCACTAAATTTTTATTCAAACCTAGCCTCCTTAGGGTAGGCGCCTGGGATTTTCTCATATTCAGATGTTGAAGGAACAACAGGCATTGTACTATTACTGATGGCTACATTCTCTGCATGTAAAAGCTTATCATGACTACTATTACATACCACAGCTGGAGATATAATCTCCACAAATTTACAACAGATACACTTAGCTTTGGTAGAACTGTTATCATGCAGCAGGGTTCCAGTAGTGGTTTCTGAAACAGGATTAGATTAAGACATCTTGCAAATGTAAGAGAAAAAACAACATGTAGAGCAAAATTATAAATTTTTTCTTATATGGCAGTTTCAGGACTGGGAAAAAAATGCAAACAGCATAGCCCTCTGACATAGAAAAAAGGCAAGAGGCATATAGGAATGGGGTTTTAAATAATTAAATTATTTGGCGCCAAGTATGACGCACAACGCAAAATGAATTATTTTATTTTTTTTGGCGCCATCAACATCCAGAAATGACACACTTGCATCATTGCAGACGCAACCTTGTGCAAGGAAACACCAGAAATTACGAATTTGTGTCACCAGACGTACCTTCACTCCAAAAAATTCTCGCACCAAAAATGCCGCAATAAACATCAGCATTTTGCGACCTTGCGAGCCTAATTTTGCCCGCAAAAAATTAATGAAAAAGCAGTCGATTTGAAAAAAACATAATTTATGTAAGAACTTACCTGATAAATTCATTTCTTTCATATTAGCAAGAGTCCATGAGCTAGTGACGTATGGGATATCCATTCCTACCAGGAGGGGCAAAGTTTCCCAAACCTCAAAATGCCTATAAATACACCCCTCACCACACCCACAAATCAGTTTAACGCATAGCCAAGAAGTGGGGTGATAAGAAAAAAGTGCGAAAGCATAAAAAAATAAGGAATTGGAATAATTGTGCTTTATACAAAAAAAATATAACCACCACAAAAAGGGTGGGCCTCATGGACTCTTGCTAATATGAAAGAAATGAATTTATCAGGTAAGTTCTTACATAAATTATGTTTTCTTTCATGTAATTAGCAAGAGTCCATGAGCTAGTGACGTATGGGATAATGACTACCCAAGATGTGGATCTTCCACGCAAGAGTCACTAGAGAGGGAGGGATAAAATAAAGACAGCCAATTCCGCTGAAAATAATCCACACCCAAAACAAAGTTTAAATCTTATAATGAAAAAACTGAAATTATAAGCAGAAGAATCAAACTGAAACAGCTGCCTGAAGTACTTTTCTACCAAAAACTGCTTCAGAAGAAGAAAACACATCAAAATGGTAGAATTTAGTAAAAGTATGCAAAGAAGACCAAGTTGCTGCTTTGCAAATCTGATCAACCGAAGCTTCATTCCTAAACGCCCAGGAAGTAGAAACTGACCTAGTAGAATGAGCTGTAATCCTTTGAGGCGGAGTTTTACCCGACTCGACATAAGCATGATGAATCAAAGACTTTAACCAAGACGCCAAAGAAATGGCAGAGGCCTTCTGACCTTTCCTAGAACCGGAAAAGATAACAAATAGACTAGAAGTCTTTCGGAAATTTTTAGCAGCTTCAACATAATATTTCAAAGCTCTAACTACATCCAAAGAATGCAACGATCTTTCCTTAGAATTCTTAGGATTAGGACACAATGAAGGAACCACAATTTCTCTACTAATGTTGTTAGAATTCACAACCTTAGGTAAAAATTTAAAAGAAGTTCGCAACACCACCTTATCCTGATGAAAAATCAGAAAAGGAGACTCACAAGAAAGAGCAGATAATTCAGAAACTCTTCTAGCAGAAGAGATGGCCAAAAGAAACAAAACTTTCCAAGAAAGTAATTTAATGTCCAGCGAATGCATAGGTTCAAACGGAGGAGCTTGAAGAGCCCCCAGAACCAAATTCAAACTCCAAGGAGGAGAAATTGACTTAATAACAGGTTTTATACGAACCAAAGCCTGTACAAAACAATGAATATCAGGAAGACTAGCAATCTTTCTGTGGAAAAGAACAGAAAGAGCAGAGATTTCTCCTTTCAAGGAACTTGCAGACAAACCTTTATCCAAACCATCCTGAAGAAACTGTAAAATTCTAGGAATTCTAAAAGAATGCCAAGAAAAATGATGAGAAGAACACCAAGAAATGTAAATCTTCCAGACTCGATAATATATCTTCCAAGATACAGATTTACGAGCCTGTAACATAGTATTAATTACTGAGTCAGAGAAACCTCTATGACTGAGAATCAAGCGTTCAATCTCCATACCTTCAAATTTAAGGATTTGAGATCCTGATGGAAAAAAGGACCTTGCGATAGAAGGTCTGGTCTTAATGGAAGAGTCCACGGTTGGCAAGTGGCCATCCGGACAAGATCCGCATACCAAAACCTGTGAGGCCATGCTGGAGCCACCAGCAGAACAAACGAGCACTCCTTTAGAATCTTGGAAATCACTCTTGGAAGGAGAACTAGAGGCGGAAAGATATAGGCAGGATGATACTTCCAAGGAAGTGACAATGCATCCACTGCCTCCGCCTGAGGATCCCTGGATCTGGACAGATACCTGGTAAGTTTCTTGTTTAGATGAGAAGCCATCAGATCTATTTCTGGAAGTCCCCACATTTGAACAATCTAAAGAAATACCTCTGGGTGAAGAGACCATTCGCCCGGATGTAACGTTTGGCGACTGAGATAATCCGCTTCCCAATTGTCTATACCTGGGATATGAACCGCAGAAATTAGACAGGAACTGGATTCCGCCCATACCAGTATTCGAGATACTTCTTTCATAGCCAGAGGACTGTGAGTCCCTCCTTGATGATTGACATATGCCACGGTTGTGACATTGTCCGTCTGAAAACAAATGAACGACTCTCTCTTTAGAAGAGGCCATGACTGAAGAGCTCTGAAAATTGCACGGAGTTCCAAAATGTTGATTGGTAATCTCACCTCCTGAGATTCCCAAACCCCTTGTGCTGTCAGAGACCCCCAAACAGCTCCCCAACCTGTCAGACTTGCATCTGTTGAAAGCACAGTCCAGGTCGGAAAAACAAAAGAAGCCCCCTGAACTAAATGATGGTGGTCTGTCCACCACGTCAGAGAGTGTCGTACAATCGGTTTTAAAGATATTAATTGAGATATCTTTGTATAATCCCTGCACCACTGGTTCAGCATACAGAGCTGAAGAGGTCGCATGTGAAAACGAGCAAAGGGGATCGCGTCCGATGCAGCAGTCATAAGACCTAGAATTTCCATGCATAAGGCTACCGAAGGGAATGATTGAGACTGAAGGTTTCGACAAGTTGAAACCAATTTTAGACGTCTCTTGTCTGTCAGAGACAGAGTCATGGACACTGAATCTATCTGGAAACCTAAAAAGGTTACCCTTGTCTGAGGAATCAATTAACTTTTTGGTAAATTGATCCTCCAACCATGTTTTTGAAGAAACAATACAAGTCGATTCGTATGAGATTCTGCTAAATGTGAAGACTGAGCAAGTACCAAGATATCGTCCAAATAAGGAAATACCACAATACCCTGTTCTCTGATTACAGACAGAAGGGCACCGAGAACCTTTGTAAAAATCCTTAGAGCTGTTGCTAGGCCAAACGGCAGAGCCACAAACTGGTAATGCTTGTCTAGGAAAAAGAATCTCAGAAACTGATAGTGATCTGGATGAATCGGAATATGCAGATATGCATCCTGTAAATCTATTGTGGACATATAATGCCCTTGCTGAACAAAAGGCAGAATAGTCCTTATAGTTACCATTTTGAATGTTGGTATCCTTACATAATGATTCAATATTTTTAAATCCAGAACTGGTCTGAAGGAATTCTCCTTCTTTGGTACAATAAAGAGATTTGAGTAAAACCCCAGCCCCTGTTCCAGAACTGGAACTGGCACAATTACTCCAGCTAACTCTAGATCTGAAACACATTTCAGAAATGCTTGAGCCTTCACTGGATTTACTGGGACACGGGAAAGAAAAAATCTTCTTGCAGGAGGCCTTATCTTGAAGCCTATTCTGTACCCTTGTGAAACAATGTTTTGAATCCAAAGATTGTGAATCGAATTGATCCAAATTTCTTTGAAAAATCGTAATCTGCCCCCTACCAGCTGGGCTGGAATGAGGGCCGCACCTTCATGTTGACTTGGGAGCTGGCTTTGGCTTTCTAAAAGGCTTGGATTTATTCCAGACTGGAGATGGTTTCCAAACTGATACCGCTCCTGTAGGGGAAGGATCAGGCTTTTGTTCCTTATTGTGACGAAAGGAACGAAAACGATTAGTAGACCTAAATTTACCTTTAGTTTTTTTATCCTGTGGAAAAAAAGTTCCTTTCTCCCCAGTAACAGTTGAAATAATGGAATCCAACTGTGAACCAAATAATTTATTACCCTGGAAAGAAAGGGAAAGCAAAGTTGACTTGGAAGACATATCAGCATTCCAAGTTTTAAGCCATAAAGCTCTTCTAGCTAAAATAGCTAGAGACATATACCTGACATCAACCCTAATGATATCAAATATGGCATCACAAATAAAATTATTAGCATGTTGAAGAAGATTAACAATGCTATGAGAATTATGATCTGTTACTTGCTGCGCTAAAGCTTCCAACCAAAACGTTGAAGCTGCAGCAAGATCCGCTAAAGATATAGCAGGTTTAAGAAGATTACCTGAACATAAGTAAGCTTTTCTTAGAAAGGATTCAATTTTCCTATCTAAAGGATCCTTAAAGGAAGTACTATCTGCTGTAGGAATAGTAGTACGTTTAGCAAGAGTAGAGATAGCCCCATCAACCTTAGGGATTTTGTCCCAAAACTCTAATCTGTCAGATGGCACAGGATATAATTGCTTAAAACGTTTAGAAGGAGTAAATGAATTACCCAAATTATTCCATTCCCTGGAAATTACTTCAGAAATAGCATCAGGGACAGGAAAAACTTCTGGAATAACTACAGGAGATTTAAAAACCTTATTTAAACGTTTAGATTTAGTATCAAGAGGACCAGAATCCTCTATTTCTAATGCAATTAAGACTTCTTTAAGTAAAGAACGAATAAATTCCATTTTGAATAAATATGAAGATTTATCAGCATCAACCTCTGAAACAGAATCCTCTGAACCAGAGGAATTATTATCAGAATCAGAATGATGATGTTCATTTAAAAATTCATCTGAAAAATGAGAAGTTTTAAAAGACCTTTTACGTTTACTAGAAGGAGGAATAACAGACATAGCCTTCTTAATGGATTTAGAAACAAAATCTCTTATGTTAACAGGAACACTCTGAGTATTAGATGTTGATGGAACAGCAACAGGTAATGTAACATTACTAAAGGAAATATTATCTGCATTAACAAGTTTGTCATGACATTCATTACAAACAACAGCTGGAGGAACAGATACCATAAGTTTACAGCAAATACACTTAACTTTGGTAGATCCAGCATCAGGCAGCGATTTTCCAGAAGTATCTTCTGATTCAGGATCAATCTGAGACATCTTGCAATATGTAAAAGAAAAAACAACATATAAAGCAAAATTGATCAAATTCCTTAAATTACAGTTTCAGGAATGGGAAAAAATGCCAGTGAACAAGCTTCTAGCAACCAGAAGCAAATAAACAATGAGACTTAAATAATGTGGAGACAATAAAAGACGCCCACATTATTTGGCGCCTAAATGCTTTTAGCGCCAAAAATGACGCCACATCCGGTAACGCCAACATTTTTGGCGCAAAAACGTCAAAAATTACACAACTTCCGGCGACAAGTACGACGCCGGAAATAACAAAGAAAAATGTTTGCGCCAAAAAAGTCCGCGCCAAGAATGACGCAATAAAATGAAGCATTTTCAGCCCCCGCGAGCCTAACAGCCCACAGGGAAAAAAGTCAAATTTTAAGGTAAGAAAATTGATTATTCAAATGCATTATCCCAAATAATGAAACTGACTGTCTGAAATAAGGAATATTGAACATCCTGAATCAAGACAAATAAATGTTTAAACACAAATATTTAGAACTTTATATAAAAGTGCCCAACCATAGCTTAGAGTGTCACAAAAATAAGACTTACAGTACTTACCCCAGGACACTCATCTACATGTAGTAGAAAGCCAAACCAGTACTGAAACGAGAATCAGTAGAGGTAATGGTATATATAAGAGTATATCGTCAATCTGAAAAGGGAGGTAAGAGATGAATCTCTACGACCGATAACAGAGAACCTATGAAATAGACACCGTAGAAGGAGATCATTGAATTCAAATAGGCAATACTCTCTTCACATCCCTCTGACATTCACTGCACGCTGAGAGGAAAACCGGGCTCCAACCTGCAGCGGAGCGCATATCAACGTAGAATCTAGCACAAACTTACTTCACCACCTCCACAGGAGGCAAAGTTTGTAAAACTGATTTGTGGGTGTGGTGAGGGGTGTATTTATAGGCATTTTGAGGTTTGGGAAACTTTGCCCCTCCTGGTAGGAATGTATATCCCATAGGTCACTAGCTCATGGACTCTTGCTAATTACATGAAAGAAAAACTATACCCCAGGTAAGAAAAATATTTTCCTAAATATGTTTTTTCCCAAATATGAAACTGATAGTCTGCAAAAGAAAATATACATAAACCTGACTCATGGCAAATATAAGTACAATACATATATTTAGAACTTTATATTAATACATAAAGTGCCAAACCATAGCTGAGAGTTTCTTAAGTAATGAAAACATACTTACCGAAAGACACCCATCCACATATAGCAGATAGCCAAACCAGTACTGAAACGGTTATCAGTAGAGGTAATGGAATATGAGAGTATATAACAAACAAAATGTATGACAGCGCTAATCAACTAGACAAAATAAAAAAACATAAAAAATGAAATGCTAAAGTAAATGATAAATCTCAAACATACAATGAAATATATCAAAAAAATAATACAAATAAAAATATAAGCACTAATAATATAAGATAACAATAATATAAATAAATCAAGCACTTACTAAAACAATACAATATACAATATATAAAATGATGAAAAGCAACTTCAGAAAACGATACCCAAAGTCCAAATGTAATGAATATAACAGTCCATGAAACAATGAATGGATATTAAAGTCCAAAGAAGGCCTTAGGGATTAGCAAGAGTAAATGCCGCTTCTCATTAGGTGATACTTCCAAAAATCACCAAAAGCATAGGCAGAACTGAAACAAAGAAATAAGAGAAGCGCAAAAACTTAAGAAATTTATTCGAATACAGCAATGCAATAATGTTTTTGCGCTTCTCTTATTTCTTTGTTTCAGTTCTGAATATGAGAGTATATTGTCGATCTGAAAAGGGAGGTAGGAGATGAATCCCTACGACTGATAACAGATAACCTATGAAAAAGATTTCCCACAAGGAAAACCATAGAATTCAATAGGTGATACTCCCTTCACATCCTTCTGACATTCACTGTACTCTGAGAGGAATCGGGCTTCAAAATGCTGAGAAACGCATATCAATCGTAGAAAATCAATCACAAACTTAGTTCACCACCTCCATAGGAGGCAAAGTTTGTAAAACTGAATTGTGGGTGTGGTGAGGGGTGTATTTATAGGCATTTTGAGGTTTGGGAAACTTTGCCCCTCCTGGTAGGATTGTATATCCCATACGTCAATAGCTCATGGACTCTTGCCAATTGCATGAAAGAAATATATATATATATATATATATATATGTATATATTATATAGATATATAGGTATAGATATATATTTTACATTAACGTTATTATATATATACAACATTTAAAATTAGGGGAAAGTAAAAAGTGAGTTTAAAATACTCCACTACGCACAAAATATAGAGAAAATAACTAATTGTGTAGTTCATTAACAAATCTAGACAGGACAGAAGGCTTATTTCTCCCATAGAAAACCCCTGAATTACATTGCTTCCAATGCAGCAAATGATTCTGGGTAAGATATGCAAATGAGGTTCACAATGACACACTTTTTTACTTCAAGTCTACTTTTCAGCAGATTCCCTTTACGCCAAAGCATCGCTGTTCACACAGCTTATAATCTTAGCTAGGTTTAGTGCAGTGATTCATAACCGTCCCAGGACAGACTGTTTCGTGGTTTTTGACACTCATCAGCTGGGAGAAGGTTTGAATCATTACTGGGTGAAGTTGATTTCTTGACAAAATACAACAACATTTAAAATTAGGGGGAGGTAAAAATTGAGTTTAAAATCCTCCACTACGCACAAAATATAGAGGAAATAACTAATTGTGAAACAGTCTGTCCTGGGATGGCTATGAATCACTGCACTAACCCTAGCTAAGCTTATAAGCTGTGTGAACAGCGATGCTTTGGCGTAAAGGGAATCTTCTGAAAAGCAGACTTGAAGTAAAAAGTGTGTCATTGTGAACCTCATTTTCATATCTTTCCCAGAATCCTTTGCTGCATTAGAAACAATATAATTCAGAGGTTTTCTGTGGGAAAAACAAGCCTTCTGGCCTGTCTAGATTTGTTAATGAACTACACAATGAGTTATTTTCTCTCTCTCTCTCTCTCTCTCTCTCTCTCTCTCTCTCTCTCTCTCTCTATATATATATATATATATATATATATATATATAAATATATATTTAAAAAGAAAAAGAACATTTTCTATGTGAAGAACATTGAAATGTAAAATATGCGTAATGTGCTTCGTATATCATGCTGTAGGTCTAGCTTGTAGTTAGCTTAAGGCACGTTATGTAAACATTAAACATAAAATGTAAACAATTTTTTAATAATAATTATTAATTATTATTATAGCTACTGTATAATATACATATATCTTCTATAGATTTTTTTTAATTTTTAAGTACATATATAATAATTATTTACATTAACTATAAATATTTTTTAATATTTTATATTTAAAAATACACAAATCACCTTAATATAACACTAATTCTTAATTTGCGCTAATCCAACATGAGTTATATTAAAGTATTTATTAACCCCTTCAGCCAAACTAACATATATATATATATATATATATATATATATATATATACATATATATATAGGAGTACAAACACAAAGTGGCACACGGTATAAAGGCTATACCTTTTATTAGAGCAACGTTTCGGGGCTCCTGCCCCTTTCTCAAGATATATATATATGCGTCTTGTGGTACTTTGCTCATCATACCGCAAGACGTATATATAAGTCTGAGATCAGTAAGCTCCAGCAGTCTCGGCAGTTAAGTTATACAGCAGAGAGCTGGAGTTCCTGAAGCTCCAGGCAACTGCTGGATATGGAACCGGAGCATGATCGGTGTTCCGGTTCCATATGAGGGCAGATGACATATTGTTACAGACGGTGATACTACGTGTGTCAACGTCTGTAATGATCATTGCGGGAGGTGGGTGGGCGGCCCAGCTGTGGAGTGGGGAGGGAGGCAGAAGGAGTGGAGGGCCCTGCGCTACAGAAAAAAAAATAAAGGGACAGGGAGGGATGGGGCATCTACACTACAGAAAAAGGGGTTTGGGGGTGTGGGGGGCCCTAAATAATGATTGCGGGAGGAGGTTGGTAGGGGGCCACTACACTACAGAAAATAATTTAAAAAATAATAAAAATTAAATAAAAAATATTATATATATATGATAATTTTAATGTAAAATAAATATATATAGTTCAGTTCAAGAGCACAGGCACTCAATGGTCTTGAGTAAAAAATCACGTTTATTCAATCAAGATTAAAAATACATAATGTTATTTTCCTTTTTTTTTTTTACAAACACAATGAGAGTGTAACCCTTTATAATCAAGGAGTCAAATAGAAACTGGAAAATTTAAAGGGACAGTCTACAGCAGAATTTTTATTGTTTTAAAAGATAGATAATCCCTTTATACCCATTCCCCAGTTTTGCATAACCAGTTATAATAATACATTTTTTACCTTTGTGATTAAATTGTATCTAAGCCTCTGCAAACTGCCCCATTATTTCAGTTATTTTGACAGACTTGTATTTTAGCCAATCAGTGCTGACTCCTAGGTAATTCCATGTGCGTGAGCACAGTGTTATCTATATGATACATGTGAACTAACACCCTCTAGTGATGAAAAACTGTCCCAAAATGCATTCAGATAATAGGCGGCCTTCAAGGTCTAAGAAATTAGCATATGAACCTCCTAGGTTTAGCTTTCAACTAAGAATATCAAGAGAACAAAGAAAAAACATAATTTATGTAAGAACTTACCTGAAATTAATTTCTTTCATATTGGCAAGAGTCCATGAGCTAGTGACATATGGGATATACAATCCTACCAGGAGGGGCAAAGTTTCCCAAACCTCAAAATGCCTATAAATACACCCCTCACCACACCCACAATTCAGTTTAACAAATAGCCAAGCAGTGGGGTGATAAAGAAAGGAGTAGAAAGCATCAACAAAGGAAATTTTGAAATAATTGTGCTTTATACAAAAAATCATAACCACCATAAAAAGGGGTGGGCCTCATGGACTCTTGCCAATATGAAAGAAATTAATTTATCAGGTAAGTTCTTACATAAATTATGTTTTCTTTCATGTAATTGACAAGAGTCCATGAGCTAGTGACATATGGGATATCAATACCCAAGATGTGGATCTCCACTCAAGAGTCACTAGAGAGGGAGGGAATAAAATAAAAACAGCCATATTCTGCTGAAAAAATTAGTCCACAACCAAAAAAAATAAGTTTATTTTCATTTTTGAAAGAAAAAAACTTAAAACAAAAGCAGAAGAATCAAACTGAAACAGCTGCCTGAAGAACTTTTCTACCATAAACTGCTTCCGAAGAAGCAAATACATCAAAACGGTAGAATTTAGTAAATGTATGCAAAGAGGACCAAGTCGCTGCTTTGCAAATCTGATCAACTGAAGCTTAATTCTTAAAAGCCCACGAAGTGGAGACTGATCTAGTAGAATGAGCTGTAATTCTCTGAGGCGGGGCTTGACCCGACTCCAAATAAGCTTGATGAATCAAAAGCTTTAACCAAGAGGCCAAGGAAATAGCAGAGGCCTTCTGACCTTTCCTAGGACCAGAAAATAAAACAAATAGACTAGAAGTCTTCCTGAAATATTTAGTAGCTTCAACATAATATTTCAAAGCACTCACCAAATCCAAAGAATGTAAGGATCTTTCCAAAGGATTCTTAGGATTAGGACACAAGGAAGGGACAACAATTTCTCTACTAATGTTGTTAGAATTCACAACCTTAGGTAAAAATTCAAATGAAGTCCGCAAAACCGCCTTATCCTGATGAAAAATCAGAAAAGGAGATTCACAAGAAAGAGCAGATAGCTCAGAAACTCTTCTAGCAGAAGAGATAGCCAAAAGGAACAACACTTTCCAAGAAAGTAGTTTAATGTCCAAAGAATGCATAGGCTCAAATGGAGGAGCCTGTAAAGCCTTCAGAAACAAATTAAGACTCCAAGGAGGAGAAATTGATTTAATGACAGGCTTAATACGAACTAAAGCCTGTACAAAACAGTGTATATCAGGAAGTATAGCAATCTTTCTGTGAAATAAAACAGAAAGAGCGGAGATTTGTCCTTTCAAGGAACTTGCAGACAAACCCTTATCCAAACCATCCTGAAGAAACTAAAAGAATGCCAAGAAAATTTATGAGAACACCATGAAATGTCTTCCAAACTCTATAATAAATCTTTCTAGAGACAGATTTACGAGCTTGTAACATAGTATTAATCACTGAGTCAGAGAAACCTCTATGACTTAGTACTAAGCGTTCAATTTCCATACCTTCAAATTTAATGATTTGAGATCCTGATGGAAAAACAGACCTTAAGATAGTAGGTCTGGCCATAATGGAAGTGGCCAAGGCGGGCAACTGGACATCCGAACCAGATCCGCATACCAAAACCTGTGTGGCCATGCTGGCGCCACCAGCAACACAAATGAAATGTAAGTCTTCCAAACTCTATAATAAATCTTTCTAGAGACAGATTTACGAGCTTGTAACATAGTATTAATCACTGAGTCAGAGAAACCTCTATGACTTACTACTAAGCGTTCAATTTCCATACCTTCAAATTTAATGATTTGAGATCCTGATGGAAAAACGGACCTTGAGATAGTAGGTCTGGCCGTAACGAAAGTGGCCAAGGCGGGCAACTGGACATCCGAACCAGATCCGTATACCAAAACCTGTGTGGCCATGCTGGCGCCACCAGCAACACAAATGATTGTTCCATGATGATTTTGGAAATCACTCTTGGAAGGAGAACTAGAGGCGGGAAAATGTAAGCAGGATGATAAGACCAAGGAAGTGTCAGCGCATCCACTGCTTCCGCCTGAACATCCCTGGACCTGGACAGGTATCTGGGAAGTTTCTTGTTTAGATGAGAGGCCATGAGATCTATCTCTGGAAGACCCCACATCTGAACAATCTGAGAAAAAACATCTGGATGGAGAGACCACTCCCCTGGATGTAAAGTCTGGCGGCTGAGATAATCCGCCTCCCAATTGTCTACACCTGGGATATGCACCGCAGAGATTAGACAGGAGCTGGATTCCGCCCAAGCAAGTATCCGAGATACTTCTTTCATAGCTTGGGGACTGTGAGTCCCACCCTGATGATTGACATATGCCACTGTTGTGATATTGTCTGTCTGAAAACAAATGAACGGTTCTCTCTTTAACAGAGGCCAAAACTGAAGAGCTCTGAGAAATGCACGGAGTTCTAAAATATTTATTGGTAATCTCGCCTCTTGAGATTTCCAAACCCCTTGTGCTGTCAGAGATCCCCAAACAGCTCCCCAACCGGAAAGACTTGCATCTGTTGTGATCACAGTCCAGGCTGGCCGAACAAAAGAAGCCCCTTGAACTAAACGATGGTGATCTATCCACCATGTCAGAGAGTGTCATACATTGGGATTTAAGGATATTAATTGTGATATCCTTGTATAATCCCTGCACCATTGTTTCAGCATACAAAGCTGTAGAGGTCTCATGTGAAAACGAGCAAAGGGGATCGTGTCCGATGCTGCAGTCATGAGACCTAAAACTTCCATGCACATAGCCACTGAAGGGAATGACTGAGACTGAAGGTGCCGGCAGGCTGCAACTAATTTTAAATGTCTCTTGTCTATTAGAGACAGAGTCATGGACACTGAATCTATCTGGAAGCCTAAAAAGGTAACCCTTGTCTGAGGAATCAAGAAACTTTTTGGTAAATTGATCCTCCAACCATGTTTCCGAAGAAACAACACTAGTTGATTTGTGTGAGATTCTGCAGAACGTAAAGACTGAGCTAGTACCAAGATATCGTCCAAATAAGGAAACACTGCAATACCCTGTTCTCTGATTACAGAGAATAGGGCACCCAGAACCTTTGAAAAGATTCTTGGAGCTGTTGCTAGGCCAAATGGAAGAGCAACAAATTGGTAATGCTTGTCTAAAAAAGAGAATCTCAGAAACTGATAATGTTCTGGATGAATCGGAATATGAAGGTATGCATCCTGCAAGTCTATTGTGGACATATAATGTCCTCGCTGAACAAAAGGCAGAATAGTCCTTATAGTCACCATCTTGAAAGTTGGTACTCTTACATAACGATTCAAAATTTTCAGATCCAGAATTGGTCTGAATAAATTTTCCTTCTTTGGGACAATGAATAGATTTGAATAAAACCCCAAACCTTGTTCCAGAAGAGGAACTGGCATGATTACCCCTGAAGACTCCAGGTCTGAAACAAACTTCAGGAAAGCCTGAGCTTTTACTGGATTTACTGGGATACGTGAGTGAAAAAATCTTCTCACAGGAGGTCTTACTCTGAATCCTATTCGATACCCTTGAGAGACAATGCTCTGAATCCATTGATTTTGGACAGATTTTATCCAAACATCCTTGAAAAACCTTAATCTGCCCCTACCAGCTGAGCTGGAATGAGGGCCGCACCTTCAAGCGGACTTAGGGGCTGACTTTGGTTTCCTAAAAGGCTTGGATTTATTCCAATTTGAGGAAGGCTTCCAATTGGAAGCAGATTCCTTGGGGGGAGGATTGAGTTTTTGTTCCTTATTCTGACGAAAGGAACGAAAACGTTTAGAAGCCGTAGATTTACCCTTAGGTTTTTTATCCTGAGGCAGAAAAACTCCCTTTCCCCCAGTAACAGTTGAAATAATAGAATCCAACTGAGAGCCAAATAAATTATTACCTTGGAAAGAAAGAGATAGTAATCTAGATTTAGATGTCATATCAGCATTCCAGGATTTAAGCCACAAAGCTCTTCTAGCTAAAATAGCTAAAGACATGGATCTAACATCAATTTTGATAATATCAAAAATAGCTTCACAAATAAAATGATTAGCATATTGCAGTAAGCCAATAATGCTAGATAAGTCAGAATCCAATTCCTGTTGCTCTAAATTCTCCAACCAGAAAGTTGATGCAGCCACAACATCAGCCAAAGAAATTGCAGGTCTGAGAAGATGACCTGAATATAAATAGGCCTTCCTTAGATAAGATTCAAGCTTCCTATCTAAAGGATCCTTAAAGGAAGTACTATCTTCCATAGGAATAGTGGTACGTTTAGCAAGAATAGAAATAGCCACATCAACTTTGGGGATTTTTTCCCAAAACTCTATAGATTTTGCTGGTAAAGGATACAATTTTTTAAACATTGAAGAAGGAATAAAAGAAGTACCTGGCTTATTCCATTCCTTAGAAATCATACCAGAAATAGCCTCAGGAATAGGAAAAACCCCTGGAGAAACCAGAGGAGGTTTAAAAACAGCATTTAAACGTTTATTAGACTGAACGTCAAGAGGACTGGTTACCTCAATATCCAAAGTAATTAGCACTTCTTTTAATAAAGAACGCATATACTCTATTTTAAATAAATAAGTAGATTTGTCAGTGTCAATGTCTGAGGAAGGATCTTTTGAATCAGATAGATCCTCATCAGAAGAGGATACATTACTATGTTGTTGGTCATTTGAAATTTCATCAACTAAATGAGAAGTTTTAAAAGACCTTTTACGTTTATTTGAAGGTGGAAATGCAGACAAAGCCTTCAGAATAGAATCAGAAACAAATTCTTTAAAATTTACAGGTATATCATGCACATTAGAAGTTGAAGGAACTGCAACTGGCAATGTACTATTACTGATGGATACACTATCTGCATGTAAAAGTTTATCATGACAACTATTACAAATAACATTTGGCGAGATAATTTCTACAATTTTACAACAAATGCACTTAGCTTTGGTAGAACCGATGTCAGGCAGCAATGTTCCAGCAGAAACTTCTGAGGCAGGATCAGATTGAGACATCTTGCAAAATGTAAGAGAAAAAACAACATATAAAGCAAAATGATCTATTTCTTTATATGACAGTTTCAGGAATGGGAAAAAATGCAAATAGCATAGCCCTCTGATAGAAAAAAGCAAGAGGCAAACATCAATGGGGTATTGAAATAATGAAAAAGTTTGGCGCCAAGTATGACGCACACACTAACTTAATTTTTTTGGTGCCAAAAAAATAACCGAAAATGACACACTCGCGTCACTAATGACGCAACAGTGTGAAAGGTCTCGGCGTCAAGTATGACGCTGGAAGTGATGAACTTGCGTCATAGACGTACTTTTTCGCGCCAAAAAAAATTTGCGCCAAGAATGACACAATAAAGTTTAGCATTTGACGCACCCGTGGGCCTAATACAGCCCGCAATTTGTTAGAAGTAGTCAATTGAAAAAAAGACTAAACCCCAGGTAAGAAATAAATTTCTTTTAAAAAAATGTTTATATTCCCCAAATATGAAACTGACAGTCTGCAGAAGGAAATATATGAACCTGACTCATGGCAAATATAAGTACAATACATATATTTAGAACTTTATATAAATGCATAAAGTGCCAAACCATAGCTGAGGTGTCTTAAGTAATAAAAAACATACTTACCAAAAGACACCCATCCACATATAGCAGAATGCCAAACCAGTACTAAAACAGTTATTAGTAGAGGTAATGGTAAATTGAGAGTATATCGTCGATCTGAAAAGGGAGGTAGGAGATGAATCTCTACAACCGATAACAGAGAACCTATGAAAAAGACCCCCGTTAGGGAAATCATCGTATTCAATAAGTGATACTCCCTTTACGTCCTTCTGACATTCGCTGTACTCTGAGAGGAAGCGGGCTTCAACAATGCTGAGAAGCGCATATCAACGTAGAAATCTTAGCACAAACTTACTTCACCACCTCCATAGGAGGCAAAGTTTGTAAAACTGAATTGTGGGTGTGGTGAGGGGTGTATTTATAGGCATTTTGAGGTTTGGGAAACTTTGCCCCTCCTGGTAGGATTGTATATCCCATATGTCACTAGCTCATGGACTCTTGCCAATTACATGAAAGAAATTGGTGATAAATGTAAATTGGAACATTGTTTAAAATGACATGCCCTATCTGAATCATGAAAGTCTATTTTGGACTAGACTGTCCCTTTAAATAATTCCTAACAAATGCACAAGGTTTCAAGCACGCTTTCAAAAACAACTCTAGGTGCCCAATTCTCTAAAGCTCTCTGGTCTGGCAAGATTCTATAAGAAGCCTTGTCACTACTAAGAGGTTCTTCAGGGAATGCTCCAAATAAAATGTTTACCTTGTGAACTGTGTATCTAATTAAGGGGAGTTCCTTGATTTTCTTTATATGAAGGAGAGATACTTACATTACTTTATAATGCTCAAAAAGCTGAGGATTTTCCCTCCATGATAGCAAGTTTTTGAGAATTAGGCCCCAGGTAGTAAATGTATAACAGAACGTATTAATGTTATATCATAAAATGCATAAAGCAATATTGTATATTAGTCATTTTTTTAGTGCACTCGTGACTGAGATTATTTAGAAATGAAACATAACTTTTTATAATGTGATATTTTCAATAACTATATTTGAAGCTTCTATGGGTATTTGTGAAATCAATTTCCTTGAACTGAAGATTCTATAGATATCTCACAAGTATTTACCAGGTCATGAATGTTATTTATTTTTAAACTTCCTTTATTTTGCTCTGTCCATGATGGGAGATTGATATTTTTCTGGTGAATTTATCAAATAGTCATAGTTGATAGATCATTGACTATTGACTGCATACAACAGCAGTCATCCACTAATAGAGATGGTAGGGATGGGGGAGTACGATCAGTCAATTCTATTTGATAAATAATATGATCATTTATTGTAATGTTCTCTTAGGTTCCAGTATATTTGTGTTATGTTTATATTTTGTTAATTTTTCATTTTTTTCATTTACATGACTAGGTATACTTATTTATAAAGTGATCTTAAAGGGACAGTCTACACCAGAATTGTTATTGTTTAAAAAGAAAGATAATCTCTTTTTTACCCATTCCCCAGTTTTGCATAACCAACACAATTATATTTATATATTTTTACCTCTGTGATTATCTTGTATCTAAGCCTCTGCAAACTGCCCCTTTATTTCAGTTCTTTTGACAGACTTGCAGTTTAGCCAATCAGTGATGGCTCCCAGGTAACTTCACGTGCATGAGCACAGTGTTATCTATATGAAACACATGAACTAACACCCTCTAGTGGTGAAAAACCTGTTAAAATGCATTCTTAAGAGGCGGCCTTCAAGGTCTAAGAAATTAGCATATGAACCTCCTAGGTTAATCTTTCAACTAAGAATACCAAGAGAACAAAGAAAAATTGGTGATAAAAGTAAATTGGAAAATTGTTTAAAATGACATGCCCTATCTGAATCATGAAAGTTTTTTTTGGACTAGACTGTCCCTTTAAGACATAATCAATAAAATATTTCTAAATATTAACAATATCATTTTGTACATTATGCATATTTTTTAGATTCTTCTTTATGGTTGAACTAAGTTAAATAAATGCAAGGGTTAACATTTATAATAGTTTTCAAAGACAGTATAGTCAAGGCAAGATGTTTGTTTTGAGAAATCCCCAAATCAATCAAAACACATCTTTACCAAAGCTCAAGTTTATCTAACTCAAGATAAATAGTCATATAATTTTACTACTTTTTTTTTTTTGTTTTTTTAAACTAGAGCACCAATGTCACGACTAATAGTCACCGAATTGCTTTCTGTCACTAAGAAATAGGTTGTATTCTATCTATGGGCTACATCTTATTCCAGTCACAAGATATTGTTGTGAAAAAATGTATGACGGCTGTACTGTACCTAAAAGCAGAATGTGTCTGAGACTTTACAAATGAACTCTATGCTATAATCACAGTTTTCCCAATAACACAGAGTTGCTGAAACTTCTTTGAAAAATAAAATAGTTAATCCCAAACAAACATAATGTATACCACCTGACCTTGTTTGCCAAGCATTGCAGTGGCAAATATTCATTGTAGTATGCTCCTATTGAGTTGTATTAAAATAACTTTTGTTACAGTATTACAATTCAAAATTACCTACTAAACAAATTCCAAATTTTACTTGAGTATTGAAAGCTTTAGTGAAATGTGTCATGGCAAAAACACTAAGTTTTCAATATAGAAATATTTGAAAGGAATTTATATTTGCTTATGTGTACTGATATAAAAAAATGTTAGATAATCATAGCTCTTTTTAAAGAGCTAAGATTTCCATTACACATTTAGCAGATGTGCATCATTTATAGCCTTACTCATTTGATATGCAAATTAACTGCATGTAGAATCCATGTATTACTTAAATTGTCAGTTTCTATGAATATGGTAATAAGGCCTTTTTGTTTTCCTTTCTTTTATTCTCAAAAACTACATTGTGAAAGAATTGTGTTCTTGAATATGAGCGTAAGTGGAATAATTAATTTATTCATACAAAAATTACATGTGCCAGTTCTCTGCATATCTGTCTATTTTCTAATATAATGCATTATTTATTCTTTTTGCTAAAATTTTATGAGGAAAAAATAAACAATATACTACTGATTTTAATGCTGAATATAAAATTAAACTTTGAATTACAGAAGAGTGTGGCATGAAGTTATGATTATTTCCTTACATAATTTACATTGTCTAAATCTAAGCAGCGCTCATAAACATAAATTGAATGAAATACAGAAGATAGTTTTGAATTGCAGTTACTGTAAACTATGAGAGTTCAAAGTGAATTGATATAGGAATATATATCTATATTTAGACACATGTACAGCACAAATGCCTGAAAACATGAGGTGTATATTAGGGGCTTCTAATACCTTTTGAAAACCAAGTTATTATTGTCAGATATATTTATGCTTTCTTTTAACAACAAATATTGTGAGTATTGGGTCCATACAAGTGTTAAAAAAAATCCATACATTTTAGGGGTATATAAATAGTAGTAATTGTGGTATAACTTGACCATGTATATATTTTGTCTGTGAATCAGTATAGTAATTTACTACTTTAAATGCTTGCTTAATGTAAATTTTTATGAAATTGTAGACACACATACAGCCCAAATGCCAAAATACATACAATATGGGAGGGTGATATATTTGATGGACTTCTAGTGATTTGAACAAGTTAATGAAATCATTACTTTCAGAGATATTTCAGTTTAGACAATAAATATTGTAATTATTGTGTCTCTGCCAGTGCATAAATTTTAGGGGTATCCACACAGTGGTAATTAATTGTATAAGCATATCACTGAAGTACACTTGGTAATAGAAAAATGTATGTAAGTGGTAATCTTGGAAGTTTTTTGATTGATAGCAGATATGTACATATATACGTATTTTGAAACAAAACATGGAAATTCAAAGGCATACAACTTTCTTTATTGACAAAACTAAATTTCACACAACTATATAAAAGCCATAACATTATTGATATTTAAGTTAGTTGCTTAAAATCCAAAACTTACTCTCTCTACTGGCCCCCCAAAAATGTAATCTTTTGTTAATAAATGAAAAAGCCTTGGATACGGAGTTTTAGCCTTTATGTGCTGTTATGCTGCATCTGAGTGACTTTGAATTTTTATCATTAAATATAAGATATGATTGAAAATGATATTGTATACATGAAAAGAGAGAAGTTCTCAACTAGGGAACTAGCAAAAGCATAACAGCTTGTTCTGTTGTAGTCCCTACCCCAGGAGCAACCTCTTGTAGTCTAAAATGTGGCAATTAGCCTATCAATATTGTACCTGCTCATCAAGCACTAACACTGCAGCTAAACTCTGCAGTGCACTTTAATATGAACCAGAAAGTGAACTAGTAATTTTCTTTTAATGTACTGTACATGGGAATTCAATAAATGTATTGTTAAGGTATCTCTATGTGTTTGTAGTATAGATTGTCTCTAGGTAATATTTAATGTGATTCCACTTTTTATATCTTGATAAATTCAGCCACCATGCATACTCCATGTAAGGTCTTTTCTGAGTCTCACTCTAGGCACTGTTTTTCTAGTTAACAAAACTGGACTATACAGGCTAAACAAACCTGTTAGTCTTAAAGAAATGCTTTTATTGCACTGTGAACAATGTATTGTAGTGATAAATTCGGTAAATTACTGGAACTTATAATTGAAAAAGAATTTGTGTCATCAAATTAAAATATAACCTTTATTAGTTTTATTTATAAAAAAGACAGCATAAATTGTGTGTGTATGCTACCCTGGAGAGAGTTAAAAGCACACTCTCTGTTGATTGTATGATACTTAGCTTATATGATATCACTGATATAGAGTACTTGGTAACCCAGTTTTAAGAATAAGTTTAATATTCTAGGTATATCTGTATATTAATCTATCTAAGGACTATGTGGCCTAATATCTTGCCTGTCCTTCAGATTTTCCCGTAGTAGGTATTGATATATGGTATACCTTTTATGCTTGAACTTAATGGTCTTGGTAGATAAATAGGCTTATAAGGCACTATGAACATCAATGTCCAGTTATATAGCCCGTATAGAGTGAGCTAATACCAATATATACACTTGCAATAAGATATCTGTGGAGACTAGGAGGTCTGGGGGATTACCTATATGGCAGTCTCTCTATTGTATTACCAACACTTGATTATTAAGTTAACTCAGCAACTCTAACTGATATTGGTGATTGTGCACATGCTATTGCATCAAGGGATAGGATCGGATTGCAGCTAGTGTTAATATTAAAGCAGTCTGTGTCCTATTATATTGTCCAAATAAGTGGCATTATAGCATCTTAATAGATTGTGGGAATTTTCAACCAATCTGGAGCTATTTTAAAGTGATTTTGCAGACTCAAACTTTATTTTTGTGCTTAAATCGCTTGCAGACTTATTTTTTCTGTCACACTGTTTTTGTTCAAGTAGTGTTGCAGGGTTTCTAGGTTACAACTTGTAATAGTTTGGCATTGTGTATCAAGTGTTAAATTATCTTGGTAATGCCGCCTGTAGGTTATCCTGCTTATAGCATAATCAAAGATATTGTTGAGAAAATGTTATCTCAAAACCTTATCCTCAAGATTTATATTTACTACACGTTGCCGTATCAGATTATGTAGGTGCAGCGGTTAACCATTTTTCAAAAACTATGGTAAGTAGTACTAGCTGCTACCTAGGCTTGTGAGAAACAGACTTGTTTTTTCTGTCACTCCGCTTTGACTAAAGTTATATTACAGTGTTGCTAAGTTTCTGCTTGTAAAAGTATTACACTATGTGTCTAATTTTGTACTTATCTTAATAATAACATCTATAAGTTGTATTCTTTCTATGGTAGTCTACGATATTGTATAGACACAATTGTCTCAGAACTTAAACCCCCAGATATTATATTACCCACACGTAATCGTATTATGATATGCAAGTGCAGCGGTTACCCATTTTTATATATACTGGGATAAATAGTAATAGCTACTGCCTAAGCCTGTGAAAAGCCACAGGTTACCAAGTACTAACTAAGAAGAGTTATTTAAGCTAAGATATTTCTACTAATTATTACAACAAGAGAGGCAGTTTAAAAAAATATAGCGAGGACCCCTGACGCAGCGTTTCTCTAACGCATCCTCAGAGGGGTTACCCGGGCCGGCACACTTCCGGAAATATGTAGTCTTCTAATGTCCCACCTCTAAAGTCTGATTGGTCAGGGACTACTGTTACTATTGGTAGAGCTTGTGTCAGTCTTAGAGTTAGTTCTGTCACGGAGGTTGCTATGGAGACGATGTGTACCCGCCATGGTTACTGGATAACAAAACAATGTAATATATTATTTGGAAAATAAATGCTTCAGTGTAACACTGCCTTGTTCAATTCTTCCTGATTTTCGTTCATCTTTATTTAGGTATATATTAGTATATTTTTTTCTTATAGGGAAAAACCGGAACTATTTGTTTGGATGTAACATCATTAATGTATGTATTAATAGATACTTATCAAGATTTGTAATGTTCTTTTTGCTAAGTACTGAAGTGATATACAAGTGAGAGGTGAAACTAAAAATAAATCTTAAAAACCAAAAAACAAAAAACACGTGTTTAAGCTGTGAGTAGTGCTTGTTATAAGTGTAAAATAGATTGTAATGAAAATAAGTTAACAACAAGTTAAAGATAAAATTAAAATTAAAACGTCTAAGGACTTTAAGTTAATTTAGTGAAAAAATCTATGATCCAACTCAAGCGGGTATTCATTTTGTGTTACGATAATGAATAATTGGCTAAAAATAAAGCCAAATGAAGTGAGGTGTGGTGATAACACAGTGTATTAAGTGTGATATTCGGAGTTGTTAAATTGAACTTAGAAGAAAATAGTTTCTAAGAAGTCCCATTAATATGCTGCACAGTGAAGGAATGTGTTACTGTAAATATTATTGAGTGAAACCATTGAAGTAATTGGGTGTAAATAAGAGTTAAATTCTTGATTTTAATTTATTGTATCTCATTGATTGTAAAGGATCATACATATTCCAGGTGTGATATGTTGAAAATGTTATCTTCTCGGATCATATAGTGGTGTTTGATCCCTATATTAATTTTTATTTTTTGTTTTTTGTTATTCCAGATAGACATGATAGTTGTTGTTGTCGTTAAGTCCATGAGGTTTGACACTATTCAATAGGTGTATCCATCTACACTCCATTTTAAGTAGTATTTGCTCTAGGTTACCTCCTCTAATACCTAGAGTTGCTTTTTGTAATACTGAAAATTTAAGCAAGGAGTCATTGCTATCATGTTTGTAATAAAAGTGCCTAGCTACACTTGTTATTTGTTTGTTTTTCTCCCTGTCCTTATAAGCATTTTTAATATTTCTGCTATGTTCCATTATCCTTGTCCTCACTTGTCGTGTCGTCATTCCGACATAGAACAGCTTACATGGACACTGAAGGACATATATAACACCTGTTGTGGTGCAGGAGAAGTGGTCAGCTAGTATGTGTTTATTGTCATATTTGTCTACAATGTCCTTGATTTTCAGTACCTTGGGACATGTACTGCATGTCCCACATGGGAACATGCCTTTTGATTGACTTGCTCTTTTAGGCATATGGATATAATGACTTTTAACCAGTGTGTCTTTTAGGTTTTTGGGTCTTTTATATCCAATTGAAACTTTATCCCCGATCTGAGTTGCTAGTAGGGGATCATTCTTTAGGATATGCCAGTGATCATTAATTATCGTTGTTATCTGTTTTATTTGGGGGTTGTAAGTCGTAATCAGTCTTGGTTTATTGTCCTGTTTTTTCTGACGTGGTCGTAAAAGCCTTTGTCTGTCTTGCTGTAATGCCTCAGTTTTAGCTTTTTTTATGGACCTTTTACTGTAGCCTCTTTCTTGTAGCCTGTTAGATAATTTAGAGGCTTCTTGCCTGAATGTACTCAAATCAGAACAATTCCTCCTCAGCCTTGTGAATTCCCCTTTAGGGATGGCCTTAACAGTACAGGGGGCATGGGCACTGGTATGGTACAATAAGGTATTGGTTGCTGTTTGTTTTCTGTATATGTTTGTGCTCACCCTTCCTTCTTGGTCTACTTGTATTTGTAGATCTAAGAAATTAACTGATTGCTGACTGTACTCGTATGTGAGTTTGATGTTCAATATATTATTGTTCAAGACTTCCATGAACTCACATAATATTGGTTCGGGGCCTTCCCAGATGAACAGTATATCATCTATATACCGAATCCAACAAGGAATGTACTGCATAAATCTATCATTGTCTTCAGTGAATACTGTTAGGTTCTCCCACCACACCTCACTTCACCACACCTCACTTCATTTGGCTTTATTTTTAGCCAATTATTCATTATCGTAACACAAAATGAATACCCGCTTGAGTTGGATCATAGATTTTTTCACTAAATTAACTTAAAGTCCTTAGACGTTTTAATTTTAATTTTATCTTTAACTTGTTGTTAACTTATTTTCATTACAATCTATTTTACACTTATAACAAGCACTACTCACAGCTTAAACACGTGTTTTTTGTTTTTTGGTTTTTAAGATTTATTTTTAGTTTCACCTCTCACTTGTATATCACTTCAGTACTTAGCAAAAAGAACATTACAAATCTTGATAAGTATCTATTAATACATACATTAATGATGTTACATCCAAACAAATAGTTCCGGTTTTTCCCTATAAGAAAAAAATATACTAATATATACCTAAATAAAGATGAACGAAAATCAGGAAGAATTGAACAAGGCAGTGTTACACTGAAGCATTTATTTTCCAAATAATATATTACATTGTTTTGTTATCCAGTAACCATGGCGGGTACACATCGTCTCCATAGCAACCTCCGTGACAGAACTAACTCTAAGACTGACACAAGCTCTACCAATAGTAACAGTAGTCCCTGACCAATCAGACTTTAGAGGTGGGACATTAGAAGACTACATATTTCCGGAAGTGTGCCGGCCCGGGTAACCCCTCTGAGGATGCGTTAGAGAAACGCTGCGTCAGGGGTCCTCGCTATATTTTTTTAAACTGCCTCTCTTGTTGTAATAATTAGTAGAAATATCTTAGCTTAAATAACTCTTCTTAGTTAGTACTTGGTAACCTGTGGCTTTTCACAGGCTTAGGCAGTAGCTATTACTATTTATCCCAGTATATATAAAAATGGGTAACCGCTGCACTTGCATATCATAATACGATTACGTGTGGGTAATATAATATCTGGGGGTTTAAGTTCTGAGACAATTGTGTCTATACAATATCGTAGACTACCATAGAAAGAATACAACTTATAGATGTTATTATTAAGATAAGTACAAAATTAGACACATAGTGTAATACTTTTACAAGCAGAAACTTAGCAACACTGTAATATAACTTTAGTCAAAACGGAGTGACAGAAAAAACAAGTCTGTTTCTCACAAGCCTAGGTAGCAGCTAGTACTACTTACCATAGTTTTTGAAAAATGGTTAACCGCTGCACCTACATAATCTGATACGGCAACGTGTAGTAAATATAAATCTTGAGGATAAGGTTTTGAGATAACATTTTCTCAACAATATCTTTGATTATGCTATAAGCAGGATAACCTACAGGCGGCATTACCAAGATAATTTAACACTTGATACACAATGCCAAACTATTACAAGTTGTAACCTAGAAACCCTGCAACACTACTTGAACAAAAACAGTGTGACAGAAAAAATAAGTCTGCAAGCGATTTAAGCACAAAAATAAAGTTTGAGTCTGCAAAATCACTTTAAAATAGCTCCAGATTGGTTGAAAATTCCCACAATCTATTAAGATGCTATAATGCCACTTATTTGGACAATATAATAGGACACAGACTGCTTTAATATTAACACTAGCTGCAATCCGATCCTATCCCTTGATGCAATAGCATGTGCACAATCACCAATATCAGTTAGAGTTGCTGAGTTAACTTAATAATCAAGTGTTGGTAATACAATAGAGAGACTGCCATATAGGTAATCCCCCAGACCTCCTAGTCTCCACAGATATCTTATTGCAAGTGTATATATTGGTATTAGCTCACTCTATACGGGCTATATAACTGGACATTGATGTTCATAGTGCCTTATAAGCCTATTTATCTACCAAGACCATTAAGTTCAAGCATAAAAGGTATACCATATATCAATACCTACTACGGGAAAATCTGAAGGACAGGCAAGATATTAGGCCACATAGTCCTTAGATAGATTAATATACAGATATACCTAGAATATTAAACTTATTCTTAAAACTGGGTTACCAAGTACTCTATATCAGTGATATCATATAAGCTAAGTATCATACAATCAACAGAGAGTGTGCTTTTAACTCTCTCCAGGGTAGCATACACACACAATTTATGCTGTCTTTTTTATAAATAAAACTAATAAAGGTTATATTTTAATTTGATGACACAAATTCTTTTTCAATTATAAGTTCCAGTAATTTACCGAATTTATCACTACAATACATTGTTCACAGTGCAATAAAAGCATTTCTTTAAGACTAACAGGTTTGTTTAGCCTGTATAGTCCAGTTTTGTTAATTGAGTATTTTATATGCTTATGCACTGCTCCTTAAGTGTTTAGGTATAACCCTTACAATTGTATTATTCTAAGCAAAAATTAAAGATAAGAAACAAAACACTTAGGCTGCTAATTTAAGTGTAAAAAATAAAGGTTCAAAATCTTTTCCTTAAAAATTGTACCTCCACCTAGTGTGAATACTAGGTTTTCTAAAGAGCCTTTTACTGAGAACTATCACAATGAGTCTACAAAATGATTTACTACTAAGACAACAAAAAAGATTGCAAGATCTTAATTCAATTTTTAATACATCAAATGAACCGCCTCAAAATGTAGGGGAGGATCAGATCAATGATCTACTGTGCCAGTCACATAAGACATTATACAAACATACAAAGAGATGGTGGAACTTACACTTTTTTCAAAAGTATTTACAAGACAAAATGATCCCTAGAGGATTACGTATCAAAATGTTCCCTGGGTTTGATCTTAAAAAACAAGAACACATAGAAAGATGGGAAAAGGCTCTGACAACCTGCTCATTCACATTAATGCAGATACTAATAGAAGCAGATGAAGATGAAATAGCTTCTTTAGAAACAGAAATAAAAACTTATAATGACAATCTAAAGAATTTTGAAAACTTAGAAAAATTCACCAATTTATACACTCAATATCAATCAGAATTGGATAAACTTGAAAATGAACTCATTCAAACAAAAAAACAGAAATATCAAAGAGACCAGACTGACTATTTAAATAAAAGGGTGTATAAGTGGCAGAAAAGGTATAACACCCGCTCACGAAATAATAATCAGTATCAAAATTCAACACAGCAGCATGACAGTGAAACTGATATCTCAGACTCAGATACTTCTATAGAAAGCATCAACAGTGAAATGAGTATTCAACCCAGAGTATATACCAGGTTACAAACACAGGCCTTAACACCTAATGACCCATCAGCTCCCTCTATATCTACTAGCGCGTCCTCTTTTTTAGGCATAACAACGGGCAGACAGCGCACTATACCGGGCAGCAATCAGGTGCAAGAATCGAGGCCCAACAAGCGCAAGCCAGCAACCACTCCTCAAAGAGAGACAAGAAGGAGACAGCCAAGCCCATTCTCCAAGATCAGGATGGGAACCTAAAAATTGTAAATCTAACAAGCCATGTGCTAAACCAAACCCACATCTCTGTTCTGTCCAAAGGTCTTAGTTTTTGTCCAACAAACAAACTAAATAAATTTGAAGTTGTCAAAGACATAAATCTGTATACTAGAAAGCTACTTTTGAAAAAATTATATGCCAAGAAAGAACTCGGAGATGATTGGACTATGACAGACCAACTAGCCTTACAAGATCTACAAGACTTACTCAATGATAACTCAGATAACATATCCCCAGAAACTGACTGGAGACAAAAAATCAGAAATAAATCTAAATACATTCCTCCCAGCCATTTATCACCTCAGATCCAAGTGTTCAATGAAATTGTATGTGAAAAAATAGAAAAACTACCTGACTTCAAAATAAGTTCTAATCTTACCAAACATGAACAAAAAGCATTAAAAGAAATCCACACATGGCATGACACCATCATTAAGCCATCTGATAAGGGGGGCAATATAGTCCTATGGGACAAGAATATGTACCTTGAGGAAGCTACTAAACAACTTGACAATAAACATTGCTATAAGAAATTATTCGGCAATCCCACAGCTATGTACAGTGAAAAGTACAGTAAAATCATAGATAAGGCATATAAGGATAAAATTATCAACAGTACGGAAAAACAATTCTTATCACAGCAACATCCTACCACAGCTACTTTCTATATGATTCCCAAGATACATAAGGACATCCAGAAACCTCCAGGCAGGCCCATAGTGTCAGGCAACGGCAGTCTAACTGAAAAACCGAGTCAATACATAGACCAACGACTCAGAGAATATCTATACACGCTACCATCTTATGTTAAGGACACTATGGAGGTGCTGCAAAAACTGGATAACATGACACTATCCCCTAACTCGTTCATCATAACGGCAGATGTGGAGTCATTGTATACCAACATAAAACATCATTTGGGTGAACAGGCGATTTCTTATTATTTGAGTACAAATGTGGATGATAATCAAGATCATAATCAGTTCATCAAAGATCTATTACACTTTGTACTTCATCATAACTATTTTACATTTAAAGATCGTTTTTATTTACAAACACAGGGTACCGCAATGGGTACGGCCTGCGCACCCACGTATGCAAATTTGTTCTTAGGTTGGTGGGAGAACCTAACAGTATTCACTGAAGACAATGATAGATTTATGCAGTACATTCCTTGTTGGATTCGGTATATAGATGATATACTGTTCATCTGGGAAGGCCCCGAACCAATATTATGTGAGTTCATGGAAGTCTTGAACAATAATATATTGAACATCAAACTCACATACGAGTACAGTCAGCAATCAGTTAATTTCTTAGATCTACAAATACAAGTAGACCAAGAAGGAAGGGTGAGCACAAACATATACAGAAAACAAACAGCAACCAATACCTTATTGTACCATACCAGTGCCCATGCCCCCTGTACTGTTAAGGCCATCCCTAAAGGGGAATTCACAAGGCTGAGGAGGAATTGTTCTGATTTGAGTACATTCAGGCAAGAAGCCTCTAAATTATCTAACAGGCTACAAGAAAGAGGCTACAGTAAAAGGTCCATAAAAAAAGCTAAAACTGAGGCATTACAGCAAGACAGACAAAGGCTTTTACGACCACGTCAGAAAAAACAGGACAATAAACCAAGACTGATTACGACTTACAACCCCCAAATAAAACAGATAACAACGATAATTAATGATCACTGGCATATCCTAAAGAATGATCCCCTACTAGCAACTCAGATCGGGGATAAAGTTTCAATTGGATATAAAAGACCCAAAAACCTAAAAGACACACTGGTTAAAAGTCATTATATCCATATGCCTAAAAGAGCAAGTCAATCAAAAGGCATGTTCCCATGTGGGACATGCAGTACATGTCCCAAGGTACTGAAAATCAAGGACATTGTAGACAAATATGACAATAAACACATACTAGCTGACCACTTCTCCTGCACCACAACAGGTGTTATATATGTCCTTCAGTGTCCATGTAAGCTGTTCTATGTCGGAATGACGACACGACAAGTGAGGACAAGGATAATGGAACATAGCAGAAATATTAAAAATGCTTATAAGGACAGGGAGAAAAACAAACAAATAACAAGTGTAGCTAGGCACTTTTATTACAAACATGATAGCAATGACTCCTTGCTTAAATTTTCAGTATTACAAAAAGCAACTCTAGGTATTAGAGGAGGTAACCTAGAGCAAATACTACTTAAAATGGAGTGTAGATGGATACACCTATTGAATAGTGTCAAACCTCATGGACTTAACGACAACAACAACTATCATGTCTATCTGGAATAACAAAAAACAAAAAATAAAAATTAATATAGGGATCAAACACCACTATATGATCCGAGAAGATAACATTTTCAACATATCACACCTGGAATATGTATGATCCTTTACAATCAATGAGATACAATAAATTAAAATCAAGAATTTAACTCTTATTTACACCCAATTACTTCAATGGTTTCACTCAATAATATTTACAGTAACACATTCCTTCACTGTGCAGCATATTAATGGGACTTCTTAGAAACTATTTTCTTCTAAGTTCAATTTAACAACTCCGAATATCACACTTAATACACTGTGTTATCACCACACCTCACTTCATTTGGCTTTATTTTTAGCCAATTATTCATTATCGTAACACAAAATGAATACCCGCTTGAGTTGGATCATAGATTTTTTCACTAAATTAACTTAAAGTCCTTAGACGTTTTAATTTTAATTTTATCTTTAACTTGTTGTTAACTTATTTTCATTACAATCTATTTTACACTTATAACAAGCACTACTCACAGCTTAAACACGTGTTTTTTGTTTTTTGGTTTTTAAGATTTATTTTTAGTTTCACCTCTCACTTGTATATCACTTCAGTACTTAGCAAAAAGAACATTACAAATCTTGATAAGTATCTATTAATACATACATTAATGATGTTACATCCAAACAAATAGTTCCGGTTTTTCCCTATAAGAAAAAAATATACTAATATATACCTAAATAAAGATGAACGAAAATCAGGAAGAATTGAACAAGGCAGTGTTACACTGAAGCATTTATTTTCCAAATAATATATTACATTGTTTTGTTATCCAGTAACCATGGCGGGTACACATCGTCTCCATAGCAACCTCCGTGACAGAACTAACTCTAAGACTGACACAAGCTCTACCAATAGTAACAGTAGTCCCTGACCAATCAGACTTTAGAGGTGGGACATTAGAAGACTACATATTTCCGGAAGTGTGCCGGCCCGGGTAACCCCTCTGAGGATGCGTTAGAGAAACGCTGCGTCAGGGGTCCTCGCTATATTTTTTTAAACTGCCTCTCTTGTTGTAATAATTAGTAGAAATATCTTAGCTTAAATAACTCTTCTTAGTTAGTACTTGGTAACCTGTGGCTTTTCACAGGCTTAGGCAGTAGCTATTACTATTTATCCCAGTATATATAAAAATGGGTAACCGCTGCACTTGCATATCATAATACGATTACGTGTGGGTAATATAATATCTGGGGGTTTAAGTTCTGAGACAATTGTGTCTATACAATATCGTAGACTACCATAGAAAGAATACAACTTATAGATGTTATTATTAAGATAAGTACAAAATTAGACACATAGTGTAATACTTTTACAAGCAGAAACTTAGCAACACTGTAATATAACTTTAGTCAAAACGGAGTGACAGAAAAAACAAGTCTGTTTCTCACAAGCCTAGGTAGCAGCTAGTACTACTTACCATAGTTTTTGAAAAATGGTTAACCGCTGCACCTACATAATCTGATACGGCAACGTGTAGTAAATATAAATCTTGAGGATAAGGTTTTGAGATAACATTTTCTCAACAATATCTTTGATTATGCTATAAGCAGGATAACCTACAGGCGGCATTACCAAGATAATTTAACACTTGATACACAATGCCAAACTATTACAAGTTGTAACCTAGAAACCCTGCAACACTACTTGAACAAAAACAGTGTGACAGAAAAAATAAGTCTGCAAGCGATTTAAGCACAAAAATAAAGTTTGAGTCTGCAAAATCACTTTAAAATAGCTCCAGATTGGTTGAAAATTCCCACAATCTATTAAGATGCTATAATGCCACTTATTTGGACAATATAATAGGACACAGACTGCTTTAATATTAACACTAGCTGCAATCCGATCCTATCCCTTGATGCAATAGCATGTGCACAATCACCAATATCAGTTAGAGTTGCTGAGTTAACTTAATAATCAAGTGTTGGTAATACAATAGAGAGACTGCCATATAGGTAATCCCCCAGACCTCCTAGTCTCCACAGATATCTTATTGCAAGTGTATATATTGGTATTAGCTCACTCTATACGGGCTATATAACTGGACATTGATGTTCATAGTGCCTTATAAGCCTATTTATCTACCAAGACCATTAAGTTCAAGCATAAAAGGTATACCATATATCAATACCTACTACGGGAAAATCTGAAGGACAGGCAAGATATTAGGCCACATAGTCCTTAGATAGATTAATATACAGATATACCTAGAATATTAAACTTATTCTTAAAACTGGGTTACCAAGTACTCTATATCAGTGATATCATATAAGCTAAGTATCATACAATCAACAGAGAGTGTGCTTTTAACTCTCTCCAGGGTAGCATACACACACAATTTATGCTGTCTTTTTTATAAATAAAACTAATAAAGGTTATATTTTAATTTGATGACACAAATTCTTTTTCAATTATAAGTTCCAGTAATTTACCGAATTTATCACTACAATACATTGTTCACAGTGCAATAAAAGCATTTCTTTAAGACTAACAGGTTTGTTTAGCCTGTATAGTCCAGTTTTGTTAATTGAGTATTTTATATGCTTATGCACTGCTCCTTAAGTGTTTAGGTATAACCCTTACAATTGTATTATTCTAAGCAAAAATTAAAGATAAGAAACAAAACACTTAGGCTGCTAATTTAAGTGTAAAAAATAAAGGTTCAAAATCTTTTCCTTAAAAACTGTTTTTCTAGTGTCCAATGAGATTTCAAGATGCTACTGATATTGATGCCAAGGCCATCTCTAAAGAAGTGTGTTCGTAGTAACATACTACGTCACTTATATGCTAGTGTTAAAGGGACAGTTTACCCAAAAACTTTCTCTTGTTTACTTTGTTCCCAATTATCCATTTTACCTGCTGGAGTGTATTCAATTGTTTACAAGTAGCTCCTTAGCCTTTATATTCTGAAATAGCTGATTTAGCCTGTAGTATCCCTACAAAGTGAAAGTTTCTATACCTAGGTATAGGCTATTGAGTAACTATGTAAACACAGCCAGCAGAAGAAATTACACTCAAAGTGGGAGATGAAAGAGATAAAGCTCTAAAATGTTAATTTTCAATTATTCTTTTTAAGTATTGTACAGCGACAGAAATAAAAAAGGGAAACATTTGAGTGATAAGGTAATGAGATCACATCGCACTGCAAGCTTAGCCTATTTTGATGTGCTGCAGTTTCAAAGAGCAAATCCAGCTATTTCTTCTGTAAAAAGAAGCATAAATGAGGAATTTCTCATACATTTTATATGCTGCAGCTGGTATAACAAGTCATGGAAACCACATTCAGGGAAAAACAATTTTACCGTGAACTATCCATATAAGTGCTTTTTATTATTGCACATTTATATGTAGGATCTTGCACTATATTTTGCATTTATATATGTGAGTGTAAATGTATGTAGATTATAATTCAAAGCTAAAAAATGTTATTCTAAACTATATGTAAAAACAAAGATAGACATAAATATATAAATGTATTTCACAGGAATTGGGTTCCAAAATATTATTCATACACTTACAATTTCCCTTTTTTTAAGGCAAAGATGCTACTCTACTTCTCCAAAGCTTGAGCAAGCTTGTCACACCAGAGGAGAAACTAGAAGCTTTGGCAAAGAAGTATGCAGAGATGGTTGGTATTGCATGTATTTTCTATAAATAACCTTGTTCATGATGTGACTATGCTAGATAAACAAGGTTTTAAATTGTATGAACAGTTGTAAAGATCCATTAAACCTCAGTAGGGAACAGGTGCACACTCAGGATGACAATGAGATGAATCATTCCATTTTCCATTACTGTTCTCCACATTTCCTCATTAATAGTTATTAAAAGTTCAATATGTAATCATATAATTGAGGACTGTTTCTTTAATGATTCCGATAGAGCATATGATTTTAACAATTTTCCATTTTGTTTCTATTATCAAATTTGCTTCATTCATCCTTTGTGGAAGGAGTAACAATGCACTACTGGGAGCTATCTGAAGTGAACACATTGGGTGAGTCAATGACAAGAGGCAAATATGTGCTGTCACCAAGTAGCAGCTAGCTAGCTTCTAATTGTGCATTGCTGCTCCTGAAAAGTATGCTTTTAAACAAAGGATATAAAGGGAACAAAGCAAATTAGATACCAGAAATAAATTGGAAAGTTGTTTAAAATTGCACGCTCAGGGCAACTAAGGCCTTAACTATTACAACTTAACGTATATCCTTCTAACAAACCAGACTACATAATTTTTTTTAGTGTTCCATGAGAAAAACAAATTGTTATATTATTAAAATATTTACTTGTGGGTTTATACTAATATAATTACTAAACAGTCACAGATATGTCTAATGAAAAGACTATCCGGTAATTTATTAATTGTTGAAAGAAAAGCAAATTCCGATGGAATATACATGCTGTACACCCAATTATCAAATATTTACAATGGTATGTAACATTACACCTCTTACTAAGAAAATAGAAAATCAGACCCAATATGAGGCCACTCATTGTCCTTCATTATATACAAATAATTGCCAAAATCAAAATAGTTTATAACGATAAAGAGGCAATATTTAAACCCAAAATGATATACTACATAAAATATTAAAGATCAAATTAGATAAAAACAGATCATATGAAATTAACATTTTTATACTCAGAATAAACATATACGGCTAGATTACAAGTGGAGCAGTATTTTGCTATTTCGCTACAGCAAAAACTCTGCTAGGATTTTCATTTTTGTGCTAATCGGATTGAGTTCATATTACAAAATTCGAAAATCACGATTGTGTTTCCACATTCCCCCATATGTCAATGGAGAAAAAATTGAAAAAAAACGTAACACCCACTCTCTTGCGCAAATGCCATGACAAATTTTCATTAGCACAAACCCACTGCATATAGTAAATTATTTTTGGTTATTAAAGAGAAAACAAATAAAAAGGCAATCAATTCCAAATGCACTGATGTTAGCCCTCAATGCCAAGATGGCTTTTGACAGGGTAGAGTGGCCGTATTTAATATCCTGCTTAGGTAGTTTTAATATAAAGGGTCCTTTTAGGAACTTTATTAAGAATGTTTACTCTAACACTGCTGTTAATGGAGAGATGTCTCCAAGCTTTAGCTTAGGCAGAGGGACCCGACAAGGTTGCCCCCTGTCTCCCCTCTTGTTTATCTTAGTGTTGGAACCATTGGCGGTTAATTTCCCAGGTATAATTATGGAAGGGGAAAGTCCTCACCTTTCTTTATATGTGGAGGATATTTTATTATTTATACAGGACTCAGATAAACATTTACATAAAATGTTTAAATTGATGAATGAGTTTGGCAATTTTTCTGGCTTTAAGATCAATGGCAGTAAATTGGAAGTGTTATGATTGAATAAGAAAGATGATTGTGATATAAGTGATTTTCCATTCATAGAAACCTCTAATTATTTAACCTATCTGGGAATAAATATTTTAACTAATCCGGACAAATGGTGTAATATTGATTTTGAAAAAATATATCTTTCCATAGAGCAATCTCTTAAGTGATGGAGTAATCTGCCCATATGCCTGATGGGAAAAGCACATTTAATTAAAATGATGATTTTACCAAAACTTCTTTATTCATTTAATATGTTACCGACTCTGATCCCTAGAAAAGATATTGAGAGACTGAATAAGATCTTTAATAAGTTGCTTTGGAGCGGGATTTTTTTTTTGTATTAGTTTAGATAAAATAATCACCATTAGGAGGAGGAATTGGGTTACCAGATATTTATTTATACAACCTCTTATCGCTGACAAGATTGGCCGTAGACTCGTTGGTGGGGTCAAAACACTTTTATGTGAACTCATTGGAAAAAATATCCCCAAGGGGAGTCTACAGGTCATTTGTATTACATACGGAATTGAAAGAGTTTCACTCTTCAATCAGAAATAATATTATGCACAAAGGAATTTTAAAAGCTTGGTTCAAGATTGGTAAAATGTTAAAATTTCCCATTAAAGAGCCAGTTTATTTACCAATTAGAAGGAAACCCCAATATTAAGCCAGGCAGTGATTCACCGATATTTAAGGAATGGGAGAAAGTTGAGATTATATGATAGGAGACTTGTTAGACCCTGTGAAAAAGTTGATGCGAACATTTCCAGAATTACAATACAGATTTAATCTTCCTGAATCACATCTATTCTCCTATATTCAATTATCACAATATATAAAGGGAATTATAAAAAGTACCACATTTATTTGGAAACCTCATCCCATGTATGGAATGATAGAAGGATTTCGGAAAAGAAGATTCTCTTACTCTACTCTTTATAAAGCTCTATTGGACTCAAGGTTAAATGGGAAAAGGGGGAAAATTCTTAATGGGTGGCAAAGGGAAGCATCCATACAATTGGATGCCATAGAGATGGAAAAAGGCCTTAAAAATATTATGACAACTACACAAGAGTCCTACTTCAGAGATAATATGAAAATGGTACTGGCACTAGGACCCTGTGACCCTGGAAAAAAGACTGAGCTAAACGTAACCGTCCGGTGCTACCCCTAAATAAAGGATTTAACAATATAAGTAAAGAATAAAGGTTTAGGGTTTAATGAGCACTCTTTCCTAGTCTAAGTAGTAAGGAATTAAAAAATAATTTTTAATAATAAAATGTAAAAATGAGGAAACAACCTCTATATAATAAATGAAACCCCACCAACCAAAGTACTAATCAAGTGAGATTGACTTGCAGTGACTGCAGCTATTGGCCAAGAAACAGGGGGGTGAATGCATGCGCTTTTTATCTCACTTGATTATTACTTTGGTTGGTGGGGTTTAATTTATTATATAGAGGTTGTTTCCTAATTTTTACATTTAATTATTAAACGTTATTTTTTAATTCCTTACTACTTAGACTAGGAAAGAGTGCTCATTAAACCCTAAACCTTTAATCATACTTCAGAGAGTCACAGATTAAAATTTTACACAGATTCTATGTTACACCAAAAATAGCGTCAAATGTGCTCTAGTTGCAAAACACATAATTTATGCTTACCTGATAAATTCCTTTCTCCTGTAGTGTAGTCAGTCCACGGGTCATCATTACTTATGGGATATTAACTCCTCCCCAACAGGAAGTGCAAGAGGATCACCCAAGCAGAGCTGCTATATAGCTCCTCCCCTCTACGTCACACCCAGTCATTCGACCGAGAACCAAACGAGAAAGGAGAAACTATAGGGTGCAGTGGTGACTGGAGTATAATTTAAAATTTAGACCTGCCATAAAAAACAGGGCGGGCCGTGGACTGACTACACTACAGGAGAAAGGAATTTATCAGGTAAGCATAAATTATGTTTTCTCCTGTTAAGTGTAGTCAGTCCACGGGTCATCATTACTTATGGGATACCAATACCAAAGCTAAAGTACACGGATGACGGGAGGGACAGGCAGGATCTTTATACGGAAGGAACCACTGCCTGAAGAACCTTTCTCCCAAAAACAGCCTCCGAAGAAGCAAAAGTGTCAAATTTGTAAAATTTGGAAAAAGTATGAAGAGAAGACCAAGTTGCAGCCTTGCAAATCTGTTCAACAGAGGCCTCATTCTTAAAGGCCCAAGTGGAAGCCACAGCTCTAGTAGAATGAGCTGTAATTCTTTCAGGAGGCTGCTGTCCAGCAGTCTCATAGGCTAAACGTATTATGCTACGAAGCCAGAAAGAGAGAGAGGTAGCAGAAGCTTTTTGACCTCTCCTCTGTTCAGAATAAACGATAAACAGGGAAGAAGTTTGGCGAAAATCTTTAGTTGCCTGTAAATAAAATTTCAGGGCACGGACTACATCCAGATTGTGTAGAAGTCGTTCCTTCTTTGAAGAAGGGTTAGGACACAATGATGGAACAACAATCTCTTGATTGATATTCCTATTAGTGACTACCTTAGGTAAGAACCCAGGTTTAGTACGCAGAACTACCTTGTCTGAATGAAAAATCAGATAAGGAGAATCACAATGTAAGGCCGATAACTCAGAGACTCTTCGAGCCGAGGAAATAGCCATTAAAAACAGAACTTTCCAAGATAACAATTTGATATCAATGGAATGAAGGGGTTCAAACGGAACACCCTGTAAAACATTAAGAACTAAATTTAAGCTCCATGTTGGAGCAACAGTTTTAAACACAGGCTTAATCCTGGCCAAAGCCTGACAAAAAGCCTGAACGTCTGGAACTTCTGACAGACGTTTGTGTAAAAGAATGGACAGAGCTGAGATCTGTCCCTTTAAGGAACTAGCAGATAAACCCTTTTCTAAACCTTCTTGTAGAAAAGACAATATCCTAGGAATCCTAACCTTACTCCATGAGTAACTCTTGGATTCGCACCAATGTAAGTATTTACGCCATATTTTATGGTAAATCTTTCTGGTAACAGGTTTCCTAGCCTGTATTAAGGTATCAATTACTGACTCCGAAAATCCACGCTTTGATAAAATCAAGCGTTCAATTTCCAAGCAGTCAGCTTCAGAGAAATTAGATTTTGATGTTTGAAAGGACCCTGAATCAGAAGGTCCTGTCTCAGAGGCAGAGATCAAGGTGGACAGGATGACATGTCCACTAGATCTGCATACCAGGTCCTGCGTGGCCACGCAGGAGCTATTAGAATCACCGATGCTCTCTCCTGTTTGATCCTGGCAATCAATCGAGGAAGCATCGGGAAGGGTGGAAACACATAAGCCATCCCGAAGGTCCAAGGTGCTGTCAAAGCATCTACCAGGACCGCTCCCGGGTCCCTGGACCTGGACCCGTAACAAGGAAGCTTGGCGTTCTGGCGAGACGCCATGAGATCTATATCTGGTTTGCCCCAACGTCGAAGTATTTGGGCAAAGACCTCCGGATGAAGTTCCCACTCCCCCGGATGAAAAGTCTGACGACTTAGGAAATCTGCCTCCCAGTTCTCCACTCCCGGAATGTGGATCGCTGACAGGTGGCAAGAGTGAGACTCTGCACAGCGAATTATCTTTGATACTTCCATCATCGCTAGGGAGCTTCTTGTCCCTCCTTGATGGTTGATGTAAGCTACAGTCGTGATGTTGTCCGACTGAAACCTGATGAACATCCGAGTTGTTAACTGAGGCCAAGCCAGAAGGGCATTGAGAACTGCTCTCAATTCCAGAATGTTTATTGGAAGGAGACTCTCCTCCTGAGTCCATGATCCCTGAGCCTTCAGGGAATTCCAGACAGCGCCCCAACCTAGTAGGCTGGCGTCTGTTGTTACAATTGTCCAGTCTGGCCTGCTGAAGGGCATCCCCCTGGACAGATGTGGCCGAGAAAGCCACCATAGAAGAGAATTTCTGGTCTCTTGATCCAGATTCAGAGTAGGGGACAAATCTGAGTAATCCCCATTCCACTGACTTAGCATGCACAATTGCAGCGGTCTGAGATGCAGGCGTGCAAAGGGTACTATGTCCATTGCCGCTACCATTAAGCCGATTACCTCCATGCATTGAGCCACTGACGGGTGTTGAATGGAATGAAGGACACGGCAAGCATTTTGAAGCTTTGTTAACCTGTCTTCTGTCAGGTAAATCTTCATTTCTACAGAATCTATAAGAGTCCCCAAGAAGGGAACTCTTGTGAGTGGTAAGAGAGAACTCTTCTCTTCGTTCACCTTCCACCCATGCGACCTTAGAAATGCCAGTACTAACTCTGTATGAGACTTGGCAGTTTGAAAGCTTGACGCTTATATCAGAATGTCGTCTAGGTACGGAGCCACCGAAATTCCTTGCGGTCTTAGTACCGCCAGAAGAGAGCCCAGAACCTTTGTGAAGATTCTTGGAGCCGTAGCCAACCCGAATGGAAGAGCTACAAACTGGTAATGCCTGTCTAGGAAGGCAAACCTTAGATACCGGTAATGATCTTTGTGAATCGGTATGTGAAGGTAGGCATCCTTTAAATCCACTGTGGTCATGTACTGACCCTTTTGGATCATGGGTAAGATTGTCCGAATAGTTTCCATTTTGAACGATGGAACTCTTAGGAATTTGTTTAGGATCTTTAAATCCAAGATTGGTCTGAAGGTTCCTTCTTTCTTGGGAACCACAAACAGATTTGAGTAAAACCCTTGTCCGTGTTCTGACCGCGGAACCGGATGGATCACTCCCATTAGTAAAAGATCTTGTACAAAGTGTAGAAACGCCTCTTTCTTTATCTGGTTTGTTGACAACCTTGAAAGATGAAATCTCCCTTTTGGGGGAGAGGTTTTGAAGTCCAGAAGATATCCCTGAGATATGATCTCTAACGCCCAGGGATCCTGGACATCTCTTGCCCAAGCCTGGGCGAAGAGAGAAAGTCTGCCCCCTACTAGATCCGTTCCCGGATCGGGGGCCCTCAATTCATGCTGTCTTAGGGGCAGCAGCAGGTTTTCTGGCCTGCTTGCCCTTGTTCCAGGTCTGGTTAGGTTTCCAGCCTTGTCTGTAGCGAGCAACAGCTCCTTCCTGTTTTGGAGCAGAGGAAGTTGATGCTGCTCCTGCCTTTAAGTTACGAAAGGCACGAAAATTAGACTGTCTAGCCCTAGGTTTGGCTCTGTCTTGAGGCAGGGCATGGCCTTTACCTCCTGTAATATCAGCAATAATTTCTTTCAAACCGGGCCCGAATAAGGTCTGCCCCTTGAAAGGTATGTTAAGTAATTTAGATTTAGAAGTAACATCAGCTGACCAGGATTTTAGCCACAGTGCTCTGCGTGCCTGAATGGCGAATCCGGAATTCTTAGCCGTAAGTTTAGTTAAATGTACTACGGCATCCGAAATAAATGAATTAGCTAGCTTAAGGGTTTTAAGCTTGTTTGAAATCTCATCTATTGGCGCTGAGTCAAGGGTCTCTTCCAGAGACTCGAACCAAAATGCGGCCGCAGCCGTGACAGGCGCAATACATGCAAGGGGTTGCAATATAAAACCTTGTTGAACAAACATTTTCTTAAGGTAACCCTCTAACTTTTTATCCATTGGATCTGAAAAGGCACAGCTATCCTCCACCGGGATAGTGGTACGCTTAGCCAGAGTAGAAACCGCTCCCTCCACCTTAGGGACCGTCTGCCATAAGTCCTGTGTGGTGGCGTCTATTGGAAACATTTTTCTAAATACAGGAGGGGGGGAAAAGGGTACACCGGGCCTATCCCACTCCTTGGTAATAATCTCTGTAAGCCTCTTAGGTATAGGAAAGACGTCAGTACACGCCGGTACCGCATAGTATCTATCCAGCCTACATAATTTCTCTGGGATTGCAACGGTGTTACAATCATTTAGAGCCGCTAATACCTCCCCTAGCAGTACACGGAGGTTTTCTAGTTTAAACTTAAAATTTGAAATGTCTGAATCCAGTCTATTTGGATCAGATCCGTCACCTGCAGAATGAAGCTCTCCGTCCTCATGTTCTGCAAATTGTGATGCAGTATCTGACATGGCCCTAGTATTATCAGCGCACTCTGTTCTCACCCCAGAGTGATCTCGCTTACCTCTAAGTTCTGGCAATTTAGACAAAACTTCAGTCATAACATTAGCCATGTCCTGTAGAGTGATTTGTAATGGCCGCCCTGATGTACTTGGCGTTACAATATCACGCACCTCCCGAGCGGGAGATGCAGGTACTGACACGTGAGGCAAGTTAGTCTCCATAACTTCCCCCTCGTTGTCTGGTGAATGATGTTCAACATGTACAGATTGACTTTTATTTAAAGTAGCATCAATGCAATTAGTACATAAATTTCTATTGGGCTCCACCTTGGCTTTTACACATATAGCACAGAGATATTCCTCTGAGTCAGACATGTTTAACAAACTAGCAATTAGACTAGCAAGCTTGGAAATACCTTTCAACTAAATTTACAAGTAATATGTAAAACGTACTGTGCCTTTAAGAAGCACAGAACAAACTATGACAGTTGAATAACAATGAACCGGAGTAGTTATAAAAACCACATTTTTCCCGGTAAAAGCATAAAATTAGCAAAGGATTGCACTCATTAGCAATGGATGACTAACCCTTAATATCAGAAAAAATGTATAAGATTTAAAATATAAGCGTTTTTTATCACAGTCAAAACACAATCTCACAGGTCTGCTGTGAGTGATTACCTCCCTCAAAATAAGTTTTGAAGACCCCTGAGCTCTGTAGAGACGTTCCGGATCATGCAGGGAGAGAAACAGACTTGTGACTGAATTTCTAATGCGTAGCAAAAGCGCCAAAATAGGCCCCTCCCACTCACACACAACAGTGAGGGAAGTTCAGTGAAACTGTTTTTAATTTAAAATAAACGACAGCCATGTGGAAAATAGCGCCCAAAACAATTTTTCACCAAGTACCTCAGATAATTAAACGATTTAACGTGCCAGCAAACGTTTAAAATCTAATAATATGAAATGTCATTAAAAAGCCTGCTGCTAGTCGTTCACACTGCAAGTTAGGCTAAAAGTTATATGCATACAGTATTGTCCCAGTGAAGTGCCATTCCCCAGAATACTGAAGTGTAAACATATATACATAACAGCCTGATACCAGTTGCTACTACTGCATTTAAGGCTGAACTTACATTATATCGGTATTGGCAGTATTTTCTCAGTCAATTCCATTCCTTAGAAAATAATATACTGCAACATACCTCTTTGCAGGAGAACCTGCCCCGCTGTCCCCTGATCTGAAGTTTACCTCACTTCTCAGAATGGCCGAGAACAGCAAAATGAATCTTAGTTACGTCCGCTAAGATCATACAAAAACTCAGGTAGATTCTTCTTCAAATTCTACCTGAGAAGAAACAACACACTCCGGTGCTGTTTAAAATAACAAACTTTTGATTGAAGATATAAAAACTAAATATAATCACCACAGTCCTCTCACACATCCTATCTATTAGTTGGGTGCAAGAGAATGACTGGGTGTGACGTAGAGGGGAGGAGCTATATAGCAGCTCTGCTTGGGTGATCCTCTTGCACTTCCTGTTGGGGAGGAGTTAATATCCCATAAGTAATGATGACCCGTGGACTGACTACACTTAACAGGAGAAATAAATGCGTTAAATGTAATTCACATGACCCCAATTTGAAACATCTCTTATGGGATTGTCCTAAAATTATAAAATACTGGGCAAAAATTAGCTTTTGGGCCTCAAAAGTATTAAAAGTCAAGATTAATTTAAATTTTCTAAATGTTTTGTTTGCCATTGACAGACATGTTAAACAGGAGAAAGCTAGACTCATGACAATGAATATTCTGCTGGCAAGAAAATGTATAATGACATTATGGCTGTTAAAACGAGGCCCCAGTATACAAGAAATCTTGTTAGTCCATTTAGATCAAATGAATACGGAAATATTTGACGTATTATATGATAGAGACTTAAGGAGTTTTTAAAAAATGGGGCAATTCTATTAATATATTAGAACCGCACGTTCAGCAACAGGCCCTTGCACCATTGGCCCCCTATACACTGGTAGGTCAAGTATAAAATTCTAAAGAAAATGTATTAAGTGTTAGAGTACCTAGCAAGGTAATAAAGTAAGAGCAAGGACTTCTAGAAATAGGCACCATAAGATCAAGATACAAGATGGACAATACTGGGGACTCCATGGGGGTAATTAATGCTCTTGACTAAGACTTTTAATCATCATGGAACTTGGTAAATAAAAGAATTTAATATATAAAGAATTAGCAGTAAGACCCTCTAATACAACAGTCTGAACAGTGTAATATGTTTTATATCTGAGACCGGGGATAAATTACCTATATATATTTATGCTCCTAGGGCATTGTATAATCTCGATGAAGAGATAGATGTAAAATTGTGTAGATGTTACAGCGTGTTATGTAAACCGGAAAGGACAATTGTTTTTTTTGGTTTTGTTTTTTTGTGATGTTGTTTGTAGTGGTATACATTGTAACTTGAGATTTTCAATAAAGAAATAAAAAAAATTAAAAAACGTAAAACCCACTCTCTCGTGCAAATACATATATAAATACATATTCTCATTAGCATACATACATATATAAATACATATTCTCATTAGCGCAAACCCGACATGAAAACATGAACACAGCATGAGAACTAGCGCAGCAAAGGGGGTAAGTATTACTGCGATGGCAGCAAATTGTAAATATATAAGTATATGAATATATACATATATATTTATGTGTTAATATGTGTATATACACAAATTAACACATACATATATATGTATATAAGCATATACATATGTATTTACAGGGAACACACAGTTCCAATAGACTGCAATGTAAAGGCACTATTCAATGCCTTTTGTTTATCTAATACCCTACAGCCACCAACTTTAGCCCCCAAAAACTGCTAAGTGCAATTACATTATTAAAAAATTAAGATGCTACTATAGTATACTACACTTTATTTTGGGGGAATTTGCTGCAGAATTATATAACATTAGCTTACCGCCAACTTTATGAAGCAAAGAACTGCAGAGATATTTAATTATGAAATTGAATTTTCCAGAACTCCGCTCATAGCTCTACTAAGCGGGTTTTTATTTCCATAAGCGATTCGCGGGCACGGTGTCTAGTTACAGTATGCCCGATAGCGCCATTAAACTGAATGTAGCTCGCTCCCGCTACCAGATCAGAGCGGGAGCGAGCTACATTCAGTTTAATCGGGCGATCGGGAAAGCTGTGACTAGACAGCGTGCCCGCGAAGCACTTGTGGAAAAAAAGACCCGCTCAGTAGAGTCATGAGCGGAGTTCTGGAAAATTCAATTTCATAATAAAATATCTCTGCAGTTTTTTGCTTTATAAAGTTGGCGCTAAGCTAATGTTATATAATTCTGCATTATGTGTATATTATTTTGTAGGTTTACTGGCTCTTAAGGACACTATTAGATGTATATATCCTGGAATGGGAATGTAAGAGATTTTATATAGGAGAGACTACCAGACCTATAGAGTATAAGAGAGCATTTGTGGGAAATTGAGAAAGGAGACTGGGATGGCGGTTTGTAATTTGTTTTATTATTTTTTGCAAAAGAGCTAAACTTTAGTGGGATTTTTTTCTTTGGGTGTTTTTTTTATTTTATGGGTCATGTAGTTTAGTGTTATGTATAATGTTGTTTTTATTTTGGATACTGTAGTTTATTTTTATGTAATTTACTGTAGCTTTTTGGGGGTTTTGTAACTTAGATTTTTTTATTTTTTGTAACTTAGTATGGTTAGTTTAGAGGGAGTTCATTTAGAGGGGTGTTTAGTTTAGAGGGGGGTATGGTTTGGTGTAGTTCTAGTTTGCATTGGATTGTGGTGGATTAGGTCTTAATCTCCTAACCAGCCGCCATACCAGGCATGCAGTTTTGTAATACTATAAATATAATGCAATTGTCTTTTATAAAATAAATATCTATTTTAAAAATATATATTTACAATAATAAATGCATCAAGCTAGAATATCTACATTTTAATTTATATATCCAATACTTATACTTATATGAATTATACATGACCATGCATTTTATTTAAAAGATTGTAGATATAATGTAGGCAGGTCTTGCATTAATCTTCAATATTTAAACAGTTATGCATGCATATTGCATAATGGTTTAAGTATAACAGACATGCAGTTATATAGATCTATCATTTTAATTATACTGACTTTGATTAGAAATAATAAACACAACAAGCAACATTAATTATATTTTAATTTATATGCAAATATTTAAACATAACATACATAACAATGCATCATTTTAAATATTGAATATTTATGTGTAGGGCCTCAGCTTCTACAGTATTGTAAATATCTTAAAAGGGATTTAATGGCTGCTTAATGTTATTTGAAACATAAGCAACTATTAAAACCCTTTTAAAATATCTCCAATACTTTGAATAATCTACATTGTACATGATAATGCATATTTTGTCAAGGAGATGAGGTAAACGCCGGAGGACCGGCAAAACCTCTCCTGCCTAGTCAGGATTCTGGAACTCAATGCTGGACCGGAATTGAGCCCTGGTCCACTGCTACTTAAAAAGGGTGCCGATCTCGGAGCTCGTTTCCATTGAGCCATTAAAAATGGAGCCGTAAACTACCGAAGCAGCCGACAGCTAAAAGTAATTTACGGCTCCATTTTAGTACCAGGTTTCCATTGATAAAGTTTCTGCTTTGCGTGCAGTCACTCTTTTCGTGTAGGTATAAGTTAGCATTGTGTTAACGCTTCCACCCGATGCCAGTTTTCTAAAACATTAATAGGTTACTATGGTATCCCGACCTTATACTACACTTGATCGCATATACAGCGCCGCATATAAGTGTATATGTTACCCGTTGTTCGCTGTTAAAATCAAACACCTAACACATGCGCAATATCTACCTCTCAACCACAACCCCCCACCGCAATAACTAACAAATGTATTAACCCCTAATCCGCCAACCCCCATATTGTAAAGTATCTATTAAAACTATTAACCCCTAATCCACCATGCCCCCACAATGCAATCTACCTATTTAAATTTTTAACCCCTAATCCGCCATGCCCCCACAATGCAAATAACTAATCAATAAGCCCCCTAACCTAACACCCCCTGAAATTAACCCCATTACATAAATTAAAATAATCCTAAATTACAATTAAAATATTAAATCCTAAATTACAATTAAAATAAAAAAACTAACATTAATTTAAAAATTAAACCTAAGATTAAATTACAATACTTAAATCTAAAATTACAAAAAATAAAAAAGTCTACAATTACAGAAAAAAATAAACCGAATTATTCAAAATAAAGAAATTAAACCTAATCTAATACCGCTACAAAATAGAAAAGCCCCCCAAAATAAAAACACTCCCTAATCTAAGACTAAACTACCCTTAAAAGGGGCTTTTGTAGGGCATTGCCCTAAGTTAAACAGCTGTTTTACCACCCAACCAACACCCCAAAATAAAAAACGTAAGTATAAATAAAACCTAAGCTACCCATTGCCCCTAAAGGGGCATTTGTATGGGCATTGCCCTTAAAAGAGCATTCAGCTCTTTTATACTGCCCAAAAGAACCCTAATCCAAAAAAAATACACCCCAAAAAGTTAAAAATAAACCCTAACCCCAGAAAATCTACTCACGGTTCCTTAAATCCGGTCATCCATCCTCATCCAGGCGGCGACACCTTCATCCATCTCGGGGACGTCTTTTATCTTCATCCCGGTGGCACGGAGCGGAGCTATCATGGACAGTGATGACATCCTGCGCTGAACGTTCTCTTCATACGATCACCGCCGTACACTGAAGTTGAATGCAAGGTACCCGTTTAAAAATGGATTTTAGTAGCTCTCATCCTATTGGCTGATTTGAATTTGAAGAATCAAATCAACCAATAGGAATGCAAGGTACGCCATTTTTAAATGGGTGTCTTGCATTCAATCTTCAGTGTGTGGCGGTGATCGTACGAAGAGAATGCTCCACGCTGGATGGCTCCGTGGCCACCTCCGCTCCACGTCGCCTTGGTCCTGGATAAAGTTAGAAGAGGTCCTCGTGCTGGATGAAGATATCACCGCCTGGAAGAAGACCTTCTCCGCCGGACTTCAGGAACGGTGAGTACCTATTTGGGAGTTAGACTTAGGCTTTATTTTAATTTTTTGGGTGTTTTTTTTTTTAGATTAGAACTTTGTTATTTTAATGGGCACATAAGAGCTGAATGCCCTTTTAAGGGCAATGCCCATACAAATAAGGGCAATGGGTAGCTTAAGCTTTTTTTTAGTGTTAGGTTTTATTATTTTTGGGGGGTTTGGTGGTTTAGGGAGTTTACTGTTGGGGGTTAATTTTTAGGTAAAAGCTGATTTATTTAGGGCAATGCTCTACAAAATGCCCTTTTAAGGGCTATTGGTAGATTAGTCTTAGATTGGGGGGGGAGCTTTTTTATTTTTAAAGGGGTATTAGATTAGGTTTAATTTTTTTATTTTGAATAATTCGGCTAATTTTTTCTGTAACTGTAGACTTTTTTATTTTTTTTAATTTTAGATTTAAGTATTGTAATTTAATCTTAGGTTTAATTTTTAAATTAATGTTAGTTTTTTATTTTAATTGTAATTTAGGATTTATTATTTTAATTGTAATTTAGGATTATTTAAATTTATGTAATGGGGTTAATTTAGGGTGTGTTAGGTTAGGGGGCTTAGTGATTAGTTATTTGCGTTGTGGGGGCATGGTGGATTAGGGGTTAATAGTTTAAATAGCTAGATTGCATTGTGGGGGCATGGCAGATTAGTGGTTAATAGTTGAAATAGCTAGATTGCATTGTGGAGGCATGGTGGATTAGGGGTTAATAGTTTAAATAGCTAGATTGCATTGTGGGGGTATGGCGGATTAGGGGTTAATACATTTATTATAAGTTGCAATGTGGATGGGGGGATGGCGGATAGAAGGGTTTTGACTTGTTGGGTTAGATTTTAATGGGAAAAAGGTCTCATAAAGCACCTTTTTTCTATTTTACACCTAGTTCAGCTGGGTGTAATTTTTGTTAATGTATCGACAGCCTCAGACAGTGTATTGACGGTTTGCGCGGGCATTGGAAACCTGGTATAATTTAAAGATTAGCGGCGTCTGATACTTTGTATGGGACACGATAATGTTTTCGGCAGCCGGAGTCTGGTTGCCGAAATTGAGTTATTACGGGCAAATGGAAGTAGTTGGTGAACGATATTGCTTTCGACAGCTTATTTAACGGTTTGCAAGCACACGCAAACCTAATTACGGCTCAATGGAAACGAGACCTGAGAAGGGTGCTAGGGATCAAGTCGGTCTTTTAGTATGTTGTCAGCAAGTTTTGCCATACCACCCTTGGTCAGCTGCCGGCGTTTTAGCATATCTTAAACATTGATTTAAACATTGATGATTACTTTAGCAACATGGCTTCATAGTTATAATAAGGAGGTTTATTATTCATAGTATAGTGAGTTATTTTTTGACAGTAAGCAGTTAGCTGAGCATTCCAGGGGAGTGTAGGTTAGACATTACGTCAGTACAGTATTAGGGACTTAGTTGGGCGTTCTGGGGGTGTGTAGGTTAGGCGTGACGTAGGTATAGGCGGTCAGGGGGAGTTAGCTTGGAGGTGCAGGGGGGAGTGTAGGTTAGCTTTGATGTAAGTGTATGCAGTCGAAGGGAGGTATCAAGGTGGAGCAGGGAGAGTGTAGGTTTAGTGTGACGTAGTTATAGGCATTCAGGGGGAGAAACCAGTACTTTGCTTCGTACACATAGACACAAGATCAATATGTTCAAAGCAGCAAAGTGCAGGTTTCGAGGAGGGTAGCAGCAGTGTTGTCTTGCTAGCTATCAGCTGCTGCGATAACATCTCCTGAGCTAGTTAGTGTAGGTGTAAATAAGCTTACGAAACACTGAATTTGTGTTTCAGTGAGCACACTGTCTGTGCCATGTAGGCACACTTTGAATAGATCTGTTGATGTTTTGAACATCGGGGGCCTTGGTCTTAAGCAGCATTTGGACTCACTGCCTTGCTACGCTACAATAATTCTTTAGATTTTTTTACCATTGCTCTGTTTACTTCCTGAAGAATCACTCCAATTTAGTCTCATGCAAAATGTACTGACAAACAAGTTTTTGGAAGTTTTTTACATTTAATGTAAAATGTCTATTTAATCATTTTGTTTACATTTGCTTTACTAGTGATCATAGTTCTAACGTTCTTCTGCCATTAGTAACACTAAAGCTTAAAATCATTACTTCCTGAAAACAAAATAAAATGATTATCAGTGTCACAATTTCACTCCTAAATGTGCAAGATTAATGACAAACAAGATGGCAATTTTGTCGGTTTACAGATTACATCACAAGTTGAAGGACTTGTTTGTAGATTGATCTGTTTTTATCCGTGTATTGATGGTAATAGGGGACTTGTGCAATGAAACTTATATGCCCCAAAACCATAGAGATATGATTTTTGTCTTTTTATGTGTGGGCTGGTATCATTTACAGACAGGAAGTCACAAATTAAATATACAGCGTTAATTTCCATCAGTTGTTTTAATCTTAATATTATAGGTCAACGGTATCTCTTTTGGTCCTGTGCATAACATATTTTGCTTTCTTGCTTTGTTCTTTAGATTGAAGAACATCGTGCTGAACAAAAGTTGCTGAAACAGTTACAGAAGCGCCAAACACAGCTCATAAAAGAGAAGGATCAACTGCAGGGTGAGCACAGCAAAGCTATCCTAGCTCGTAGCAAATTGGAAAGCCTGTGCCGTGAACTGCAAAGACACAACAAATCTCTTAAGGTAACTATTACAGCACAGTGTATTACATCTGCATCTTGTAGGCCACTTGGGGCAAATTCACAGTCACCATTTTTATCATTTATTTATTTTAATGTTTAGCTGCTGATGAATTTGGATGACATTTAAAAAAAATGCATTTATTTTGTATAGAGCTTCTTGCACAATGTAATATGAATAAGCAGGAAATCACATACATATCTGTCAGTGATGTGCAGTAATGTCATAGGTTGGTGAGGCATTGGCTATGATACGCCCAAAAAACACATATATAAACCCAATTGACCCTTATACTCAGCAGTAAGGACTATAGTTGGCACTAATATTTGTGCACCTCAGAACAGCTCAGCCTCTCACATTAGCCTCTCACATTATAAAACACACTTACTAAGTTATTATATATACTGGGCAGCAGCAAGGACTATAGTTGACATTAATATTATTGTACCTGCATTTTCACAATTAAAATGCTGCTGTTTGGGCATTTTAGTTCCCTCTCACTCTGTGGCTGCACTGAGCTGTGCCATAAGGGATTTTCTTTTTATTAGTAGTAGTAGTAATAATATTTTGATGGGTATTTTTCCTTGAAGCTTCCACAATCACTAAGTATTCTTAAAACAGCCTTGCTACTTTGCACTGCAACTAACTTGCACTGTCACTACACTGACTCTGTATATATTAATTTATTAAACTGATTAATACATTTATATATACAGACAGAATAGACTCATCATCGGTAGAGAATGCATGGGCGTTACCAGACTTTACTGGGCTCTGGTGCAAAGTTTGTGGAAGGACCCCCATTCTCATTTCAACAATGTGTGTGCGTGTCTATGTGTCTATATATATATATATATATATATATATATATATATATATATATATATACATATATATATATATATATACATATATATATATATATATAAACATATATATAAACGGTATATATATATATATATATATATATACAAACATACACACAGTATATATATATATATATATATATATATATATATATATACACACATAAATATACACATATATATACATATACAGTATATATATATACATATATATACATATATATATATATATATATATATATATATACACACACACACACACATATACTGTATATACATATATATATATATATATATATACATATATATATATATACATATATATATATACATGTATATATATTTATCTCTATATACTATATTCGCGTTTGTAACGCCAGTTGCGCACGCATTCTCAAAGGAATGTTGGCTGTGCGAGGCAGCCAAAAGAATGTTGACTGCTCGCACAGCCAAAAGAATCCACCGCAGGTGGATTCTTTCACCACCCTGCCATTTTTGGAATCCACCTGGATGCAGCATAGGCAAACCCGAATCCTTAAAAAACACACAACTGCATGAAATAACTAAAAAACACGTAACCGCCCGCAAGAAATACAAATAAAACATGCAACCACCCACACGAAGTATAACACAAAAAAAACTAACCTCCCACACAAAGTATTAACAAACACCTAAACCGTCAACCCAAACATCGCAAAATAATAAAGTTATTAACCCCTAATCCGCAAATAACATAATTAAAATATTAACCCCTAAACCGCCAACCCCCCACATCGCAATAAACCTATTTAACCTATTTACTCTTAAACCGCCAACCACCCACATCGCAATAAACCTAATTAACCTATTAACCCCTAAACCGCCAAGCCCCCACATCGCAATAACCCTAATTAATATATTAACCCCTGTACCACCAACCACCCCACAACGCAAATAACTAATTTAATTACTGAGCCTCCTAACCTAACACCCCTAAATTAACCCCAATTACTACTAAATTACAATTAAAATAAAAAAACTAACATTAAATTACAAAAAATAAAAAAAAGTCTAACATTACAGAAAAAATAAAATTATCAAAAATAATTTTTTTTTACCTAATCCCTATGAAAATAACCCCCCCCCCAAAATAAAAACACCCACTAATCTAAAACACCCCCTAATGAGCCCTTTTTGTGTACCACTGCACAGATCCTTTCCTCCCCACATGTGAGAGCCTGTAAAACATTGTTTCTGCCTCTCACATTTTGTGTTTCCCTGAGTTTATATGTATAGCTTTTAACAACTTCCTCTTTTCTCTCTTGTGCACCTATTAACCACCTTGTGTCACTGAGTTTTTTTGTGTCGATGAACCTTATCTATGCCAATAATTAATAATATCACATTTGGAGTTAAATCCGACAGGTGACAGGCTATTCAGTCTATGTATCCAATAAATCTCTTGTCTGCATAGTATCTGAAAATTATCACCACCCCTCGGTGGTTTGGTAATTTGTTCAATAGCCTGCCACCTGAAGTAATTCACACTACCACCATGGACCTCCAAGAAATGCCTAGATAATGCTGACACTGCTCTATCATTAGTGATATATGAGAGATGCTCCTATATACGTGTACCCACCTCTCTGGTGGTTCTACCAACAAATTGCCTAGAACAATGTACACATTCAACTAAGTAAATAATGAATTTATTTATACACTTAACACAGCCCCTAGTCTCAAAAGTCTCAGACGAGGTAGTAGACCTAAAAGATGTAGACACATTCATATGGTTACATGACCGACAGTTCCTCTTGCCACATCTAAACGTCCCTTTAAAATGAAGCCAAGAGCTCCTGGAACCATCCTTCTTAAGTAAACTGGGAGACAATAGATTACCTAGGGACAGGTTCTTCCTATATACAAAACCACAACCCCCCTCTATTGTATTACGCAATTGTTTGTCGCCCATAAGAATAGGTAAGTTCTTTCTGATGATAGAGCACACCTGATTATATTGGTTAGAATAAGCAGTAATGCATAGTGGTTTCTGCTTCCCTTCAGAAAAAGAACTCTGATCCTTTCTTGCTTTAGGAATAAACAATGCACTCCTATCCAACTTTTTAACCTCATGAAAAGCTCTTTCCACCATTTTTTTGGGTATCCCCTATTTTGGAGACGTCTAGTAAGGTCCCTACTTTCACTAAGGAATTCACTATCCATGGTACAATTGCACTTTATCCGCATAAATTGCCCTTTCGCAAACCCTTTAAAAACATGTTGAGAATGATTACTGTGGGCATGCAAAAGGGCATTGCCAGCAATGGGTTTCCTATACAAAGTAGAGAATACCTTTTTCTTAGAGGTGTCTGCAGATAGAGTTACATCTAGATAGTGTATGTGATTTTTGTTCCACTCGAAGGTAAACTGGAGTCCACATTGATTGTCATTAAGATAATTCACAAACTCCTGGGCTTCAACAAAGCCACCAGACCATATGATCAACAGATCATCTATAAATCTTATATACTTAACGAGGTGGCTGGAAAAGACATTGCTACCTCCAAAGACGTGGAACCGCTCCCACCACCCCATAAAGAGTTTGGCGTAGGATGGGGCGAACTTTGCCCCCATCGCGGTTCCACACCTCTGGAGGTAGAAAATGTCTGAGAACATGAAAAAATTATTTTCAAGGAGAAATTTAACTGCCCTGGTGACATAATTCTTGTAGGACATAGGAAGATCAGTGTATAAATCCAGAAAAAAAGGTAATAGCTTGCAAGCCCAAAACATGGGGGATTGAGGAATACAGAGAGACGACATCAATCATCACCCAACTGTATTCCTCTTCCCATACTGTCTTCTCTAATTTGGTTAAAGTATGTTAGGTATCCCTAATATAGCTGGGCAATCTCTGAACCAGAGGTTGAAAAAACTGATCGACCAGTTTGGAAAGTGGCTCCAACATTGAGCCAATGCCTGCCACAATAGGCCTACCTTTAGCCTCTCTCAGGCTTTTGTGGATCTTTGGAAAATGGTGGAAGATGGCCATCACGGGGTTATCCACCAAAAGGCAATCAAAGGTCTGCCTATCCATGATGCCCATCTCCAAACCATCATCCAAAATGTCTTGTAATAATTACCTGTATTCATTAGTAGGGTCACTTCTCAAAGGTAAATAGGTCTTGAGATCTTGAAGTTGTCTATGAGCTTCATGAATATACATAGTTCTGTCCAAGACAATCACACTACCACCTTTATCAGACGGACAAATTACTATGTGTTGGTTGTTCTGCAAACTCAGAATAGCCTCTCTTTTCTTCCTTAACAGGTTAGAGGCACATCCAGAATCAGATTTTGAGAGAGCAGTGAGATCCTCTACCACTCTCTTATGAAACACCTCTAGACTCTTGCCTCTAATCTGTAAAGGATACAAATTTGATTTAGACCTCAATCTACATGGAGCAATTTCATTATTCACTTGGCCCAAATCAGTCTCCACCTGGATGGCCAGATCTTCTAAATCATTGAGGGCACAGATATCAGCAAAAGATGCAAGGTCAAAATCATCCCCAGGCACAATTCTACTTAAAGTTGTATTAGTAGAAATCTGAGAATCTTCATTAGAGAAAAATTTCCTCAGGGTAAGGTCCCTCACTAGTTTGTTAACATCCAAAATAGTTTGGAACAAATCAAAGTTCCGGGAGGGAACAAAACCTAACCCATAACTGAGTAATTTTCTCTCCAAATCTGAAATCTGGTATGTGGATAGATTAATGACCATATTATCCTTCACTGGTACTTGTTCTCCTGATTGCCCCTTGTATGATATCTCTGTCTTAGATTGGCTCCTTGTGAATTGCCCCCTCCCCTGGATTGTACGGGGGCCCTGTGAAAAACCTGGGGGCAAGTATCCACAACGGTGGACGGTTTGCTAAAGGAAACATTTTCCTCTGTGTAATGAGATCTGGTCCAAATCTGTTGTCTATTTTGTTTAGGTATTGCCCCAGGTGTCTTGTGTTCCTTAAGGATACCCTTAGGTTGAGTACTGGTAATTTCACTTATACCTGCATTCTGAATAGAAGGGAGTACATCTTCCCCCTCTGAGCTGGATAAGCCATCAGTATCAAAGCCAGAAACAAATCTATCTTTGTCAGTAAAGTCTAATTCTTTTTTAGAGGTGTCAGTCTGTTGCTGCTGCTTGGAACCCTTCTTAAAATGTTTAGCATTTTTCTTGTTAGTATTACTTAATTTACCATTACTAGAGACTTGGTTAACCATATTCACACCCTGTGGTTTAGACCAGGATCTCCCGCCTTGACGGCGGCGCCAGATGTAAACTGCACCATTGGTATAATCCTTTTGGCCTGATTCCACCTTTCAATAAAATGAATATCTTTGATGTCATAAGTAGGGAATTTATTAATTTGCAGGCCCCTAAGAACCATCTTTAAATTTAAATATTTAGTAAGTATCCATTTATACCACTTAAGCTTTTGTTCTTTAATGTGAAATACTTTAAATACTTTATTTTAATACATTTTACATGTGTTAGGGTTATAATAAAAATATAACCAAACATTTTACTTCAGGTCTCCAGTCGCACTAAATTTTTTAGTGCTGTTATGTGTTGCACTCAAGCAAAACACATAACTCACGGCTTTATTTGAGTGAATTTTAGAGTGGTTAAGTTATCTATTGAAAGTATAGAGTGTTCAAAAAAGATGTTCACCGTGCTAAACATTCTCTGGTAATTCTGTTTTACCATAGACTTGCAATATCAGAATGTGCACTATTCATTGCACGGGCCTGCAATATTGATAGTGCACTCTGTTATCAATAGATATCCACTTGTAATTTAGGCCTTTGTGTATTGCTATAATTGCAGATACACAAAGTCACAGCCATTGAAGGGATATCTTTCCATATATCCTATCTTAGAGCACAGGGCCTTAATACGTTTCTTCTACCCAATACTAGCTGCTTCTTACTCCCACTTCACTTTTCTGCTTTAATTACTACATGGCTCATCTCCCCTCTTATTTTTTTCCTTTTGCATCTTTATCTTGCCTTTTTAGTAAAGGAGCAACCTCAACTCCGGCACTAATAATGTGTTACATTTATATTATCTTCCCATTACCCTACAGCAGCCATAACTAATGATGAAACTGAGCCATAGGTTCCTCATACTCTAGTGTAGTATTATCTTAGTTACATTACTACTATTGTGGTTCAATTATTCTTGTTGTTGTAACTTTACTCCCATTTGTGGGGCAGCTCATACATAAAACTGTACAGCATGTTAGACCTTTTTTATATGACATTTTAGTGGAGGAATTTATTGGGCGACATGTAGAGCACCTGTTGAGTTGTTGCTATTCTTTTGGAACTGCAAATTTGCTTTTTGTAAAATCATGACAATGTGACTTCATACGACACTTAATATGTCTCTAAGCATTGTTATACTTTAATTGTATCTCTACGTTTAATATATTTCTACTTTTTGTCTGAATTTTTTTTATAATAAAACATTTGAAATAAAAAAAGAAGTGTATTAACTACACTTACACAACAGGATATATTCTTATCCTTAAAACTTATTTTTGCAAAGATCACCATTGAAGTTTTTGGGATATAAATATTTTGACAAGCTTTTCTAAAAGACTGGACTAAATACATGCAAAGAAACCAGCGAGAAACTGTATTCAAAGTGTTAATGTTTTCTTTATGTCCTAATATTGCTGACCACTATGACATTTTTTTTCCTGTGTGTTAATACATCAAACCCACTTGTTTGTAGATTTACAAATGGATGTTTCTCTGCACTGAAAATGGCAGATAGTATGAAACCTAGATATAAAGAATAAGAGAGGGTGAATATAACTTATAAACAGCTGAATTGTGTCTGTGTATATATATATATATATATATATATATATATGTATATATATAAATATATAATATGTCAAAGAACCAGCACTCTCTGTATATATAGTATATATATTTGGCATTGTTGCTGTTATGAGCAGATATTCTATTTTAAAGGGACATTGAACCCACATTTTTTCTTTTGTGATTCAGATAGAGCATGCAATTTTAAGCAACTTTCTAATTTACTCCTATTATCAAATTATCTTCATTCTCTTGGTATCTTTATTTGAAATGCAAGAATGTAAGTTTAGATGCCGGCCCATTTTTGGTGAACACACTGTGTTGTTCTTGCTGATTGGTGGATAAATTCACCCACCAATAAACATATGCTTTCCATGGTTCTGAACCCAAAAAATTGCTTAGATGCCTTCTTTTTTAAATAAAGAAAGCAAGAGAACAAAGAAAAATTGATAATAGGAGTAAATTAGAAAGTTGCTTAAATTTGCATGCTCTATCTGAATCACAAAAGAAAACATTTGGGTTCAGTGTCCCTTTAATGATATTAGCCGGAGCAATATTATAAACATGGCTGTTCTTTGTATTCATTTTAGTTAAAATGTATCTTGCCGATATCATATTAAATGATCTGTAAATATTTTGGGCCAGATTACGAGTGGAGCACAAACAGTTACGCGCGAGCAATAAGGGGTTTATCACAGATGTTTGAGCGAGTCTGGTTTTCTACTCGTATTACAAGTTGAATGTAAACACGATCGCTTGAGCGCAATGATGCTTTACGATAGAATGGTTAACACGTCCTTAGAGCTCTGGTTAACTGTTTCGCGAAACAAAAATTTGTCACAAAACACATCAATAATACATTACAAAGTACAGTTACACTCATAATAACACTATATGATAAAAATTATTTGTTTTAAAAAAGGGAGATTTCAGGTGTTAGGAAGAAAAAAAGGCAGGCAAAGAGTTTTTACATAAAGATACATACATATACATGTCTAAAGATGTGTGTGTATATATATATATATATATATATATATATGTGTGTGTGTGTGTGTGTATTTACAGACATATATACACGGTATAAATACATATGTATACATATATAGACATATATAATAGATGTGCCTTGGAGCCTTTGCAGTTAAGAAGTTGAAATCATGTAAAAACATATTTATACAATATTCATTCTTAATAAAGGTTTTAACTATGTATTTACTGTAAATATTTCACATGCCTATGTTCTCCACATAGCAGAATATGTTCTAAGTATTTCTTAATAGATATTCCAATATATATCTATATTTATCTGTACCTATATATAATCATGTATAGGTATAAATATAAATTTTACCAAAAAAATCATATATATATATATAAATATATATACAGTATATATATATATATATATATATATATATATAGAGAGAGAGAGAGAGAGAGAGAGAGAGAGAGACGTATTTATGAATAAATAGAACATATTCTGCTATGCAAAGAACATTGGAATGTGAAATATTCATATTTTCATGTCGGGTTAGCGCACTTAAGAATATGCATTCGTGTTTGCACGCAAGTAGGGTGTTGGGGTTTTTACAACTTTTTCTTTGCTCCATTGACTTCTACGGGGAAATATGTTATAGCACACGCGATATTCAAAGTTTGCCTTTTACGTTTGTCAGGTTAGTGCGCAAGCGAAAAAAGGTTACTTTCAACTCATAAGACGAGCACCACCCGACGCGTGCTAAAAGCTTATAGTACTCCTATCGCAGTTAACGCTTGAGCGGGAGAGTTAAAAACGATATACTTATACTCTGGCACTTTTTGTTTTCAGAAATATGACTTAATTAACATCTGTTTGTAAACATGCGCATTGCTTTATATGTCAACGTTTCCATTTGTTTACAGGAAGAGTGTATTCAACATGCCAGAGAGGATGAAGAAAAGCGAAAAGAGATTACAAACCATTTCCAAACAACACTGAATGATATTCAAGGTCAGATTACGCAACAGAGCGAGAGAAATGCCAAGCTGTGCAATGAAAACACAGAGTTGGCAGAGAAATTAAAGACCATTGTTGACCAATATGAAGTCAGAGAGGAGGTGAGATGGAACAGCTGTTATAGCTATCAATCTTTCTTAGGCACATGAGTGCAAACAAAATGCCAGCTTGGTATTACTAGAGCAGAATATAGACTGTTGCCTTGATTTAACCAGATGTAAACGGCTTAACGGACTCTGCTTGTGCCAAAACCTTCTCTATCAAACAGACAGGGAACATATGAAGAAAGATCACTTTTTATGTGCATGCACATTTATATGTATCTTTAAGGACACTATAATGCGGAAATTACATGTTATTATTGACTTAAAGGGACATGACACCAAAAAAATGTTTCTTTCATGATTCGGATAGATCATACAATTTTAAACAACTTTCAAATATACTTTTATTATTAAATTTGCTTCATTCTCTTGGTATCATTTGTTGAAGGATCAGTAATGCACTACTGGGAGCCAGCTGAAAACTAATGACAAGAGACGTATATGTGCAGCCACCAATCAGCAGCTTCTGAGCCTACCTAGGTATTCTTTTCAACAAAGGATAAGAAGAGTACAAAACAAATTAGATCATATTAAAAATGTTGGTTTCATGTCCATTTAAGCTTACTAGTTTCTATTGCTGTTTACTGTGTTCACTATAATGGAGATATGTGTCATTACCACCAGTCTACACAAATTAGACCAGCAATGGCATCTAGGCATATGTGTTTACCCCCTCAAAAAAGAATAAACTTGTAGGTAAATACACATATTAACACATAAATGTGTATTTATACAATCATATACATATATATTTATATTTGCTGCCATCGCTGCGTTACTTACCCCCTTCGCTGTGCTTAGGTTCTGATGCCCTCTTTGACGGCATCAGAATGAGGCTCCCATTGTAAGCGCAATGCTTCCTAGGCATTAGCGTGCTCTGGTATTACTCAGTAGAACGCTAATATGGCTTGGGCGGAAGCAATATTTAGCTCTCCACTTGTAATCTGGCCCTTAGTGCGCAACTTTTAATCTGGCCTGTAGAGTTGCAGGGTCAGTAGTGCTAAAATGATGTGCTCTAACAAATTAGAGCAAGTCAATTTTTGCACTACAATGGCCCTTAAGAAAAAAAATATTTCAATGAAAACATCTGCTCTGCCCCAAGTTTACATTCTTTATGTGAAATATAAAACGGAATAGAATATGACAGAAATTTGACAGATTTAGAGCTAAAACTCTGTAATACATTATTGAGAAATACATTGTGTTTTTGCAGCACCTGGATAAGGTATTTAAACAGAGAGAAATTCAGCAGAAGTTAGTGGATGCCCGGCTGGAGCAGGCCCAGGAACAGATGAAAGAAGCTCAGGAGAAACATAACAGAGAAAAGGACTTTGTGAGTATGAATATGAAAAGAACAGGGTGGGTATGCTGTTGTCAATAGAAAATAATTGAAGCAATTATAATATAAGCGGTGATTCAGTGGAGTGCAAATTTGAGATTCAATAGAGTAGGAGCTTTATAATGTTAATAGCATAATGTATAATATTATAATATTTGTGTTCCACTGTGCAATTTCTGTAAACTAATCTCAGTTGTTTTTTCTGCATATTTTGTTCTTTCCACATGATTCGATACATTTAAGCTATATACAGACAATAATATAAACAATCTCAAATGCATACATTTTGCAAATTGTTGAGATGACTCAGTTGGTTAAAATAAAACTTTTCGGTATCTGTTCAAACACTGTGGTTGCAGGCTCTATTCCCAACACTTAGGAAAATGCCATATAAATACAGGTAGAAAACCTTGTATCCAAACTGCTTGGGATTGGAAAAGGTTTGGATTTCAGAACAGTTTGAGTTTTGGAATATTTACATCTGTAAAATGGGAAAGTTTGGAGAGGGGATGGAACCAAGTGTAAACAGTCCAGTTTTTTGGCTTCCTGTCCCTTTAAAGATTGTCCCTTTAAAGGTAGGGATAGGAAGCCAAAAAAGATTGCCCCTTTATAGTTTATGAATATTGTGTGCAGTGCAGTACTCCCACCACAGAGATTACCATGCTGCTGCACCATCTGCTTGCTCTATGTTTGCTCCCCCCTGCTGGGGTGCCCCAAGGTGGCTACCTAGACAGCCTTATGCAAGCACCGGCCCTGGAAACAACTTTGCAATATATTATTATTGTTTATTTTGACCCCTTTTCATGTAATTTAGCTCTGGAAATTTAGCAATTTCTCATCTCAGAACTTGAAATGCACCCTGTTGACTTCTCACAGCTAACTCTGCTACATATCTGTCCCTAAGTTGCTTCATCAGATAACAACTCCAAAACTTTACATTTTATATTAACTTTATGAGAGTGGCCCCTCCAAATAAGGCAAATTGTGTGCGGATGTATTTAAAAGATAAGACTTGGCTGATATGTTATTTTAACATAAACGTCCTGTAATTACAAGTTGTTTACTGTCAATTTAAACAAAATACAAAATACAATTTCTCAGTCATTTTTTTCAGAGAAGCATAACACTTCATTTTCACCAAGGGAAAGGATGCTTAAAAACATAAAGAAAACATCACAAATGTATATTAAAGGGCCACTGTAAGTAAATATTTTCTATGCCTGTTACTAACTAACTACCCCAAATACGCTTTTATCAATAGCATTTCATTAACATATCTCTACCGTATATAAGAAATCTTGTCTGCAAATTTAATTGTTTTCCAAACACACTCCGTGGGTATCCTTTGCTCTGTACCAATCCGTTTACAATACCTAGGTTTCAAAATGGCGCTTTAAACTCAAAGTTATTGGTTTAAGTATTTTGAACATGCAGTGCTGAAAATAGTGGGCAGGATAACGTGACATCATCGGCGAATAAAAGATATAACTTTTAGAACGTTATGAAACTTCATTTTGGAGAAAATATAGGTCAGTAGGTTTTAATTAATGTTTATTAACTTTAATATGTTAGTTGTTTAGCTTAAAAATTATAACAGAAAGTAATCCTTTAACCTCTTAAGGACATATGATGGAATTTTTCCGTCATAAAACAATTGAGCAAACTGAAAGCTGTGTCCTTAAAGGGTTAATGTTCAATCAATTGTATCTTAAATTAGGTCAATATTTGTCAAAGCAAAATTACATATTATGCCAATTTTCTTTCAGCAAGATTACAAGTAGCGCGCTATGAGTTTTCCATGCACAATGTGGTGTTTTCGCAATTAATTTCCATTGCGCAGGTATTACAAGTCTTGAAAAATTGCGATTGCGCACATGCATTCGCCTTTTAAGCAACAATCCTTTCCGCACTCGAAGAGCTGTAGTTAATGCTTTTCTGCAACACTTCAAAAATACATTACAAAGTACACTTACACTCATATTAACACTGTCTAATAAAAATTATTAAAAAAAAATATTGCACACTAAAGTTATAAGGGTTCAAGATACGAGATCTCGGGTGTTAGAAAAAACTGTCTGACTGTTCAAAGTCTTATCTGGGTCAAATTTTTCTAGAGTTAAAAACATTTTATTCCACTCGAAAAATTATGTAAAAGAAGTTAAACAACTATATACAAACATCTTTATTAAGATTATACATGATTTAATTGTATTCATCCACTAAATATTATTTAAACTAAATATTGTCTTTGCATAATTATTGCAGCTGGCCAGTTCTGCAAATCAATACAAGACAATATGTATATATAAGAACATTTACAGCATATAATTTACCATCAATAATTCTGTGTAATTTCAGTGGAAAACACATTAAACCTTATACACACAACAGTTCAAAATACATTTACCTTCCACTACACATTTTGCACTATTGCTCTGACAATAATCATACAACAGAGACAATGTATATTAGAGTACATTACAAGAAATTTTGATAATGTGTTAAGAATCCAGAGTATACATTTAGTCCAGAATTTAATGAGTTGAAGTACATTATCACTTTCATTTTAAAGGTTTTTCTTTCCATGGGGAGAATCTTGATTTTGAGGTTTTAGATGGAGTGGTCAGGTTGGGTGAAATGATGACCAATAGGGGTACAGTATCTTGTTTCACAGTGATATTTTGATTGAGTGTCTGTGTAAGTTCATCCGAAGGTGCAGTTTTTGGCTAGTTTCTCCAATATAGCATCCCACTTCACATGCAGTGCAATGTATCATGTATACCACATTTGCAGATATACATGAATATGCCCCTTTAATGTTATAGGATTTACTCTTGTGATTAGCTGTGCTGCTTTCACAAATGTGTTAACATAGTTTACAAAGACCTTTGTAGCTCCTGGTTCCATTCTGTGTGTTCATTCTCTCAAGGGGTAGGTTCCTGTGGACCAGTATCTGTTTTAGGTTAGGTGGTTGTCTGAATGTTAGGATAGGGGGATGTGGAAAGATTTTTTTAAATGTGGGATCCTCTATGAGTAGTGGCTGTAAGTCTTTTTTATGATTTTTCGTATCCCTTAAGAGAAGGGTTGTATTTGTCTATTAATGGGATATGTGATATATTTTTATTCTCCCTGCATTGTAGTAGGTGTTCATGTGGAGTATTGAGGGCAGAGTTAATATTTTTATTTATAACCCTTGTTTTGTAAAGCTTTTTCTCTGAATGATTGGGACAGTGTGATGAGGTGTTTATCACACTCCTTGGTATCTGAGCAAATTCTGTGATATCTGGTAGCCTGACTGTAGATTATGGATTTTTTATGTGATTGGGGTGGGAGCTGTGGCTGTGGAGGCAGTTGCATCTATCTTTTGGTTTCCTGTATACAGATGAGTACAGTTTGTCATTTGTGATGGATATTGTTGTATCCAAGAAGCTGATACAGTCTTTGGAAAAGTTCATTTTAAGTTTGATTGAGGCATGAAATCGATTAAATTATTTATGAAAATGTTCTAGTTTTTTTGTGGCTAGGAATCTCTGTTCTAAGTCAGCCATGAAGAGGTTTGCATACTGTGGTGCCATTTTGGTGCCCATGGCTGTTCCCATAGTTTGTAGATAGATGGAATTATTGACTGTAGAAGCACTGTATGTCTGGTTAGGGCTGTCCAAGGAAAGAAAATTTAAGCAGGCATCAATACCATCTTTATGTGGAATATTGCTGTACAGGGATTCCACATCCATTGTCACAAGTATGGTAGTATCCTCTGGCAATTATGTTACCTGGCTGATTCTGTTAAGTGGTGTCTTTTATAAAGCTAGTGGTGTTAATAACTAAGGGCTTGAGAATATTCTTCACTAGGCCTGTTATTTGCTCAGTCAGAGCAAATATTCCTGTTATTATTGGTCTCCCTGGGTTCCCTGGTTTGTGGATTTTTGGGAGCATGTAAAGTGTTCCAATGCTAGGGTTAGAGGGCACCAGTTTGTCCAGTTTATGTTGTGTGTGTTTAGGGAATGTTTTTATTAGTTTTCTAAGTTGAAGAGTGTATTCCTGGGTGGGGTCCTTTTCCAGTTTCTTGTAATAAGTTTGATCTGATAATTGTCTATTTCCCTCTGTGATGTAGTCCTGTGTATTCATGCTCACCACTGCTCCTCCCTTGTCCGCAGGCTTAAAGGTAATATTTTCATTATTTATTAAGTTTTTTATAGCGTTTTTTTCTAAATGTAAGAGGTTATACTTTTTTTTTTCTGCTTTGTGTTAAGCAGGGATGCAGTTCTCAACCGGAAGCTTTCAATATAGCTGTCCTATTTTGTGTTATGTCCTGGTGCAGGTGTAACATTTGTATTCTTTTTACTTCCCTTGTAGTCCTCCATAGTGCTGGTATTTTCTTTGTCATAGAAAAATTCCTTTATCCACAATCTCCTGAAGAATTCTTCTAAGTCTGAGTACAGTTGTATGTGGTCTAGATTTTTACTTGAACAGAATGATAATCCTTTAGACAGTACTGATATCTCTGGTCCTGACAGGTGGTAGTTTGAAAGGTTCACAATCCCTAAGTTTTCTGCATAGTTTTCTATATATTTCCCCTGTCTGTTCTCCTACACTGGACACTGTCTGCCTCTGTTACCTAAGCCCCCCTCATGATTTTTACGACACCTCCTCCTCTCCCTGCACTCAGACCTCTAACACTTTCTGTCCTTTTTAGACATTCTGTGTTTCAAGATATAATCTGTAAATTCCATTGAATTGGTCAGTATTGCTTCAGACTTGAAAAAGGAAGGAACACTTCCAAAAGCTTGTCAACTTATAAATGTATAGTTAGTCCAATAAAAAGGTATCATTGCTCAATGCAATACTCTTGTTTTTTTTTGTTATCTAAATCACTGGACTAGCACGGCTACTCCAATCAACGTGACTATATATCTATATATATCTATATATATATACCTTTACCTGTATATATAGGTATAGATAATTATTTTACATTAACAGTATCAGATATATATGGCAGTTCTTCTTTGAGATACTTGTAATATCCAAGACAAGAAAGGACTGCAGAGCCTGCATTGTTTTGTTTACCAGTATCTATAACAAGACTTTATCAATTACATTGAGCAGTGGTTTAGAAGTAATGTTTCAAAGGAAAACTTATACTGGAGCAAATCATTTTAGCTATAATGGCAGCTCATCTTAGTTTGTTTTATAAAATGATTATGAAAGAGTCACATTACTAAATATGCATTGATTTTGCATTTAACAACTAAATGAAATAAATAGCATTAAAATGCATGGTTCTACTATTCAAGAGTGTTGTAAAAGCAGGTTCTGTTAATGTTTTCATTTACAGTGTGTACATATCTGGATAAACACAGGTGCTACAGTGGAATGTGTGCAACTGGGCATCATTTATTAAATTGTCATAATGTGTAAAGCTTGAACTTTTATTAACGACTAAAGAACTTAGAAATAAATGCTGCCACCTAGTGGATGAATTTATTGTCCCAGCTCAGTACAACTATGTGCTCCATCACAATCCTTTAGAAAATGTATCTAATTCTTTTCAGCAGAAAGACAACGTTTATGGAGATTTTTGTAGATAATCATAATTGTGAGTGACGGCTATATAAGGACACAAGAGAAAAGGACTTGAATAGCAATGACTAAAAATAATTTATGTTTTCAAATATTGCTGCAAATTATATTGTTTCTGGATTTAAAGCTCTTCAGTATTTATTAAAAAGTCATTCTTTTAATAGGTAGCATTTTGGTCTTTCCATTAAATAATTTCAGTTATTTCTATTTTATTTACCATCTGAGCAATGGGAGCTAATCAAACATTTCTTTCAAAACCCGCTAATAATAATAATAATAAAAATAATAATAATTATAATAATACTATAATAATACTATATATTTCTTAAGATTGTCCGGTGGCACAGAGCAAGATTTAGGTAAGGTTACAGATTACCCTCTGTCAGCTGCTCTCCCCCCACAGGAGAGCTCTTTTGAGCTCTGTATACCTAGTTTGGCTACCCACCAGAAGTCCCTAAAACCTACAGTTGCATTATTACCACCTTAAATTAGGAGAGTTATGAAAAATACAAATGCCAGGGGCCTTTTAAACAAATATTATGAAAGGATGTTACATAGTTAGAATCCTACATATGCATTTTTTATGAACACTTATTAAAAGTGGTAATATGGCAACCCTACCAAAACCTCTTCTGCTTTTTCCTAGGTCTACAAATCTATGGCACACATTATTAGTTCTTCTTTTTCCTGGGGCCCACAAAAACTAGTGCAGAGGGTTGCATGGGGTTCCTGGGGCCGCCCATCCCTGCTCTAAATTGTAAAAGCATTAGATATTTACATTACTGACTAGCTTACTATTTGCTTAACCCCCACAGAAACACAGTAGGAAACCCCAGTTGATTGGAAGTTATATGTGACTACCATTCCTTATTGGCCTACTAGCAGTGTCCGTCTCGGGAGCTGTAATGAGTATGATACCTTTACAGGAATTAAATACCTAGTTATCTAAAAGAGGAAATCCAAAAATGAAATGCTCTAGCGATTTCAAATGGATAATATTTTTTTTTTCATTCAAATGTCCCATTAACCTTAAAAATTAACTGTGAAATTTACAGGAAAAAAAAATCAAAAATGTGCTTGAAACCGTTGTCGGACTGTTATCCGACGGATATTTGTCCGATGGATAATATTCCAACAGACAAGTGGCCTTTGGATAACAGTCTGGCCAGGAGATAGATAGTAGATTGGATAGATAGATAGATTTGATTGATAGATAGATTGGATAGATAGATAGATAGATAGATAGATAGATAGATTTGATAGATAGATAGATAGATAGATAGATAGATAGATAGATAGATAGATGATAGATAGATAGATAGATAGATAGATAGATAGATAGAGTATTACACAGACAGAGAACTACAACAGGCAGAGAACCGCTTGAAACTGATAATTTCTGTAAAACTATAATTTCTCATACAATTTCTGAAGTGTATATTTTCTTGTACCTCCAGAATCTTTGTGTGGTTATTCATTGAGAAGAAAATTGTATAAATAACTGTACGTTTAACAATATTCTATGGAACCTACTTTTCAAAGTGTCTAAAAACTTTAAACTATGTCTAACTATAGTAAGTGGAAGTGAAACTATTTCAATCCTCGACGTTTAATTTTGTAAATACTATTATCTGAAAAAGTGTTATCAGCTCTATCAATAGGTAATGATTACAATTGCACAATAACTTCAGGTACTTATGACACATAGAACATATTAATCACTTTTTAAGATTTGGAGCGTTAAATTTAAATGCTTAGCAAAATAATTTAATCTGTAAAATACAAATAATCAATGAAGCTGAGGCAAACGTATTACATTTTTTAATGATTTCTACATGCATCCTATAATGTATTGTTTGGCCCCTCTGTATACCCAGCAGAAGAGGGATTACGGTATATGGAAATTGTCAAGGTTACCAACAACCTAATAACAGCAAAATCCAAATGCCACTTCTCTCTGCTTATCCTCTTTGATCTGTCTGCAGTCTTTGATACTGTTGACCACCCTCTTTTGCTCCAAACCCTCCAATCCTTCGGCATCTGCGACACAGCTCTCTTGTGGTTATCTTCCTTTCTAACCGTACCTTTAGTGTAGCCTTCTCTGGAGCATCCTCTGCCCCTTACCACTTTCTGTTGGGGTACCTAAAGGCCCTCTTCCCTTCTCTTTTCAATCTACACATCATCATTAGGTTCCTTAATAAAGTCCCACGGGTTTCAATACCATTTGTATGCCGATGACACCCAAATCTATCTCTCTGCACAAGGCCTACCTCCTTCCTAATAACACGTGTCACTAACTGTCTTTCTCATATCTCATATTGGATGTCCTCTCACTACCTTAATCTAAATCTCTCCAAAACTGAACTCCTTATTTTTCCCCCTTTCTCCAAAATCTCCACCCCCCCATTTTCTATAACTGTTGATAATTCCATCATTACCCCTACCCCGCATGTCTGATGTCTTGGGGTCACACTTGACTCAGACCTTACTTTCACTCCTCATATTCAGTCCTTGGCTAAAGCCTGCTGCTTCCACCTTAAAAACATCTTTAAAATTAGACATTTCCTTACACAAGACACAACTAAGATATTAATCCACTCTCTCATCCTTTCCCGCCTTGACTATTGCAACTCTGTCCTCTCTGGTCTCCCTAGCTGCCTCCTAGCTCCTTTACAATCCATAATGAATGCCAGGCTCGTCTTCCTTAACGTTGCTCTTTATCTGCTGCACCTCTCTGCCAATCCCTTCACTGACTTCCTCTTGCCTCCAAGATTAAACATAACATCCTCACTCTGACATACAAAGCCCTCAACTGCACTGATCCTCCCCCTACATTTCAGACCTTGTCTCCAGATACTCCCACTCCTGTCCCCTTGGCTCTGCTCACAATCTCCTACTCTCCTCTCTTGTTACTTCCTCACATTCCCATTTACAGGACTTCTTCAGACTGGCTCCTATCTTGTGGAACTCCATGCCTCGCTCCACAAGACTCTAACCTAGTTTTGTCAGTTTCAAGCACTCCCTAAAGACTCTACTATTCAGGGATGCATACAACCTACACTAACCTTTCCTAACTCTATTGTTTTCCCCTTAAACCCCTTAGAATGTAAGCCTATGAACCCAGCTGTATGTAGTTCGCCTTCATAAGAGCTGAATACAACAGTACAACTCTCGGCAGGGCCCTCTACCCATTTGATCCCTGTAAATGTTATCTTGTATACCGCCTATGCTTATAGTGCTGTGGAATCTGTTGGCGCTCTACAAGTACCTGATAATAATAATAATATGGAAAGTGTTTTGGTGATAGGATTTTCAAGATGGCCACAACAGTGTTCAGAAAAAACTCTCCACCCTATTTGTACAGTAAGGCTGTGTAGAATATTCTCTAGTGTGGACTAACCAATACTCAAATTAATGGTGAAGTTGATGTCTCTTAATGCCTGTTTCTGTTTGATTGTTGATGTCTGGAGTGCTTTATGTGTTGCATTTGGTGGTTGTGGAGGTTGATACGTTATTTTTTATTTAAACATGAACTCCTATAGCTTCTGTTTTTTTAGTTATATTTCCCTTTTTACTATTTAATGACAACAAATTTATTTATAAAATACAGTGACAGAAGGGTGTTTATTTGTTATTTGTAAAACCAGACTAGTACACTTTAAAGTTTTGGGGTATAGTGTCCCTTTTATAACAGTGAAACAGTAATTTTAAAGTTTAGATATATTTTTTAAAACAAATCTCCTGTCATTATCAGTTACATTTAAATCTCATCACTTTTCCTAAATATATTATAAAATGAAAAAGGATTTTATAGGAAAAATTGCATCATTTTCTTTGTTTAAAATAATATATATTTAAAACATTTCTGTAACACACATATGGTTTGGTCTTTTAAATTCACTCAAACACATTTTATAATGTTTTTATACATTTAAATGGGTCTTTTGAATCATATTTTTAGTAGTCACTTTGCAGGTGTAATAAAATTCTCCATTCAAGTAAAAATGTTAAACCAGAAACATAAAATAAAAAAAAAAATTATGTAACATTGCATTTTTAAATTGTATATTCTTTAAGTTTAAAGGGAAATTAATCCCTTATAAAATGTTTAACCTCTTCAGGACTGAGAATTTCAGAGAAAAACTTGCCCACAGTATCAGAGAATGTTTAGCATTTTTGCTATCAATCTGTTTAAACATGAAACAGAGCCTTGTTTTTTTTATTTACCTATCAAAACTATATATATTTTTAATAGACAACTAAAGGTATTGATCTAGGACCATTTTGGTATATTTCATGCCACCATTTCACTGCCAAATTGCTAACTTTTTCACAAACTTTGTGTTTCTCACTGAAATTATTACCATTCCGCTTTTGCAGTCATAACACAAATGGTTGTAAAAGCTTCTCTGTGATCCCCTTTGTTCCAAAATGGCTTTGCCATTGTTTTTTAGTAATAAGAAAGCCGCTAATTGCAGCTGTGCACCACACTTCTGAAATCTCAGGCAGTAAAGGGGTTAATTAGTAAGCTGGCAAAGGTAATAGTATTCTAGTGTAAATATTACCCTCCCACCTTACCTCCCTGATCCCTACCTGATCCCTCCCAAACAGCCCTCCCCCACCCACACTTTTCACCACCATTTTAGGTACTGGCAGACAGTCTGCCATTATTACGTTTTAGACCTTTTTTAAAAAATAAATTGTATTTATTATTTTTATTTTATGCAGTGTGGGATTCCCCATTATCCTCCCACCTCCCTGATTCCTCCCAAACAGCTCTGTAACCCTCCCCTCTGCCAGTGGTCTCCTCCATCCTAGGTTCTGCCAGTACCCAGTTAATATAAAATTTTGTAAAAAAAAATTGTATTTATTAATAAAAGAATGTTTTCTGTAGTGTAGTGATCCCCCTACCCTCTACCCCATCCAAGTGATCATACTATAGGGCCCCCTCTCATAATCCATTTTGTTGTAGTGTAGTGGATCCATCCCGCCCTCTATCCCAGAAAAAAAATATTTTTATAGCATAGTGAACCTTCCCTTCCCGCCCTTATTCGGTAATGGGCCACCCCACCTCCCTCCTTCCCTCCCATACATCCCATGGCACTACCACATCAGATACAGTCAGAGACACTGTCTGTGTGACTGTGTCACTGCCTGTATCAGTATTTTGCCCCTGGCTGTAGTCTTGGCTGTCTAAGTTGATCTTTTGTGGAATTTGTTTGTAATCTTAATGAGTAACTAACAATAAAATAGTAGTATTACAGGAAGTAGCATTACTTTTTATTGATCTAAAAAATGCATTTAAAAAAAATAAAAATAAATCAAGGTTATCCTATCTATGTGGTCTGAAGCTATACTGCCCTGCATGATGGAATTTAGTCAGCATTTGTAATTGTGCTAATGACAGTAAGAAAACAGTATGTGAATGCATTATTATTAGAGGTCTAAATTTAGCACATGTACTCTATGTATAATATATACTAGACAGTAGCTGTCATTTTAAATCTGCTGTTAGATTTCTACTTTGTATATGAGAGTATGTTTCAGTGGTCACATTTTAAACATAAAGGGCCAGATTACGAGTGAAGCGCGAACAGTTACATGCAATCAAAAAAGGGGTTTATCGTGTTTGTAAGTGTCAAGTTTATCGCTCGTTTTACAAGTTGAAAGTAAATGCAATCGCTTGAGCACAATTTAAGTTAACGCTCGTCAGGATAGCACAACCTCAGAGCTCTGGTTAACTGTTCTGCAGCAAAAAAAAGTGTCACAAAACACATCAAAAATACGTATTCCGATTTATGTGTTTATATGTGTATATGTTTTGGGTAAACTTAAGTCAGAAATCTGGGTAAGCCTAGGATTACCCAAGCAGCTGTGGGTAAAGCCCGATGTACTGTAATTCCCCCATCTACACTAATTTTTTTATTTTTTTGCCCCACCTATCCTTTGGTACCTCCCCTCAAGATAACCTTGAATTACAGTGCATCGTATATATGTTTGATGCAGTGACTCGATAAGTCTGAGGGGAGTTATGATCTTACATCGGGCTTTACCCACAGCCACTTGGGGAATCCTAGCATTACCCAGGTAATGCTAGGATTACTCAATATCTGACTTTACCCGCAACATATATATGTCTGTAAATACATATATACACATATACATATACAGGTAGCCCTCAGTTTACGCCGGGGTTAGGTTCCAGAAGGAATGGTTGTAAATCGAAACCGTTGTAAATTGAAACCCAGTTTATAATGCCAAGGGAAGTGAGGGAGATAGGTTCAAGGCCCCTCTCAAAATTGTCATAAGTAACACCTAATACATTATTTTTAAAGCTTTGAAATTAAGACTTTAAATGCTAAACAGCATTATAAACCTAATAAAATAATCACACAACACAGAATATATAATTAAACTAAGTTAAATGAAGAAAAACATTTGCTAAACAGCATTATAAACCTAATAAAATAATCACAAAACACAGACTTCACTTGCATTTTTCTGCAAACAGTTCTTTCTATGCATTCCAATTTCTATGCATTCGCATCTGGACTGATTTATAGACAGAAAGATCTTGTTCCTTTGAAATCTGCTCGATAGCTCAAGTCTGGTTAAACTGATCAATTTCAGCTTGCTTGGTTTTGCTGCAACACAAGCAGACAGCTCCATCTACTGGCTATTTTAATAAATGCACTGCTTCTCAATGCTTTTCAATAGCAGTCACATGACTGGAAAAAAGGTTGTTATTCTGAAATGGTGTAAATTGAACCATTGTAAAACGAGGGCCACCTGTATATAACTGCAATTGAGCCCTTTGCAGTCACGTAGATAAAAACATGTAAAATCCTATTTATGCAATATTCATATTTAATACAGTAGTATTCTGTGTATTTACTGTAAGTATTTCCCATTCCAATATTCTGCACATAGCAGAATATGTTGTTTAAATTGATATTCCTATATATATATATATATATGTATGTATATCTCTATACCTATATATAATCATCTAAATATATAGGTATAAACATAAATATGTATTTATGAATAAATAGAACATATTATTCTATGTGAAAAACATTGGAATGCAAAATATTACGCCTAGATTTAGAGTTCTGCGTTAGCCGTCAAAACCAGCGTTAAGGGGTCCCAACGCTGCTTTTTACCGCCCGCTGGTATTTAGAGTCAGTCAGGAAATCTGCCGACCGGACCTCACCGCTACTCTAATAAATGTATTAACCCCTAAAGCTAAGTCTAACCCTAACCATAACACCCCCCTAAATTAAATATAATTTTAATCTAACAAAATAAATTATTTCTTATTAAATAAATTAATCCTATTTAAAGCTAAATACTTACCTGTAAAATAAACCCTAATATAGCTACAATATAACGAATAATTATATTGTAGCTATTTTAGGATTTATATTTATTTTACAGGCAACTTTGTATTTATTTTAACTAGGTACAATAGCTATTAAATAGTTATTAACTATTTAATAGCTACCTAGTTAAAATAATTACAAAATTACCTGTAAAATAAATCCTAACCTAAGTTACAATTAAACCTAACACTACTATCAATAAATAAATTAAATAAATTAACTACAATTACCTACAATTAAATCAACTAAACTAAGTTACAAAAAAAACAAACACTAAATTAAAAAAAAAAAGATTACAAGAATTTTAAGCTAATTACACCTACTCTAAGCTCCCTAAAAAAATAACAAAGCCCTACAAAATAAAAAAAAATTCCCTACCCTATTCTAAAATAAAAAGTTAACAGCTCTATTACCTTACCAGCCCTTAAAAGGGCTTTTTGCGGGGCATGCCCCAAAGAAATCAGCTCTTTTGCCTGTAAAAAAAACATACAATACCCCTGCCAACATTACAACCCACCACCCACATACCCCTACTCTAACCCACCCAAACCCCCCTTAAAAAACCTAACACTAAGCCCCTGAAGATCTCCCTACCTTGTATTCACCCAGCCGGATATCACCGATCCGTCCAGAAGAGGGTCCGAAGTCTTCATCCTATCCGGCCAGAAGAGGTCCTCCAGAGGGTCCGAAGTCTTCATCCTATCCGGCCAGAAGAGGTCCTCCAGAGGGTCGGAAGTCTTCATCCAGGCGGCATCTTCTATCTTCTTCCATCCGGAGCGGGTCCATCTTGAAGCAGCCGACGTGGAGCCATCCTTCCTCACCGACGGACTAACGACGAATGAAGGTTCCTTTAAATGATGTCATCCAAGATGGCGTCCCTCGAATTCCGATTGGCTGATAGGATTCTATCAGCCAATCGGAATTAAGGTAGGAAAAATCTGATTGGCTGATTGAATCAGCCAATCAGATTCAAGTTCAATCCGATTGGCTGATCCAATCAGCCATCAGATTGAGCTCGCATTCTATTGGCTGATTGGAACAGCCAATAGAATGCGAGCTCAATCTGATTGGCTGATCCAATCAGCCAATCGGATTGAATTTGAATCTGATTTGCTGATTCAATCAGCCAATCAGATTTTTCCTACCATAATTTTGATTGGCTGATAGAATCCTATCAGCCAATCAGAATTCGAGAGACGCCATCTTGGATGACGTCATTTAAAGGAACCTTCATTCGTCGTTAGTCCATCGGTGAGGAAGGATGGCTCCGCGTCGGCTGCTTCAAGATGGACCCGCTCCGCTCCGGATGGAAGAAGATAGAAGATGCCGCCTGGATGAAGACTTCCGACCCTCTGGAGGACCTCTTCTGGCCGGATAGGATGAAGACTTCGGACCCTCTTCTGGACGGATCGGTGATACCCGGCTGGGTGAATACAAGGTAGGGAGATCTTCAGGGGCTTAGTGTTAGTGTTTTTAGGGGGGCTTGGGTGGGTTAGAGTAGGGGTATGTGGGTGGTGGGTTGTAATGTTGGGGGGGTATTGTATGTTTTTTTACAGGCAAAAGAGCTGATTTCTTTGGTGCATGCCCCGCAAAAAGACCTTTTAAGGGCTGGTAAGGTAATAGAGCTGTTAACTTTTTATTTTAGAATAGGGTAGGGCATTTTTTTATTTTGGGGGGCTTTGTTATTTTTTTAGGGGGCTTAGCGTAGGTGTAATTAGTTTAAAATTCTTGTAATCTTTTTTTTTTTTGTAATTTAGTGTTTGTTTTTTGTAATTTAGTTTAGTTGATTTAATTGTAGGTAATTGTAGTTAATTTATTTATTGATAGTGTAGTGTTAGGTTTAATTGTAACTTAGGTTAGGATTTATTTTACAGGTAATTTTGTAATTATTTTAACTAGGTAGCTCTTAAATAGTTAATAACTATTTAATAGCTATTGTACCTAGTTAAAATAAATACAAAGTTGCCTGTAAAATAAATATAAATCCTAAAATAGCTACAATATAATTATTCATTATATTGTAGCTATATTAGGGTTTATTTTACAGGTAAGTATTTAGCTTTAAATAGGATTAATTTATTTAATAAGAAATAATTTATTTAGTTAGATTAAAATTATATTTAATTTAGGGGGGTGTTAGGGTTAGGGTTAGACTTAGCTTTAGGGGTTAATACATTTATTAGAGTAGCGGCGAGGTCCGGTCGGCAGATTAGGGGTTAATACTTGAAATTAGGTGTTGCAGATGTTAGGGTGGGCAAATTAGGGGTTAATACTATTTATTATAGGGTTTGCGAGGCGGGAGTGAGGCGGTTTAGGGGTTAATACATTTATTATAGTGGCGGCGAGGTCCGGTCGGCAGATTAGGGGTTAATAAGTGTAGGTAAGGTATCGGCGACATTGAGGGGGCAGATTAGGGGTTAATAAATATAATATATGGGTCGGCGGTGTTAGGGGCAGCAGATTAGGGGTACATAGGTATAATGTAGGTGGCGGCGGTGTACGGAGCGGCAGATTAGGGGTTAATAATAATATGCAGGGGTAAGCGATAGCGGGGGCGGCAGATTAGGGGTTAATAAGTGTAAGGTTAGGGGTGTTTAGACTCGGGGGTTCATGTTAGGGTGTTAGGTGCAGACTTAGGAAGTGTTTCCCCATAGGAAACAACGGGGCTGCGTAAGGAGCTTAACGCTGCTTTTTTGCAGCTCAAACTTCCCCATTGTTTCCTATGGGGGAATCGTGCACGAGCACGTTTTTCAAGCTGGCCGTTACCATAAGCAACACTGGTATTGAGAGTTGAAGTGGCGGTAAATTATGCTCTACGCTCCCTTTTTGGAGCCTAACGCAGCCCTTCAGAGAACTCTAAATACCAGCGTTATTTAAAAGGTGCGGGGGGGGAAACACGCGTAGCTAACGCACCCCTTTGGCCGCAAAACTCTAAATCTAGCCGTTAATATTTTCATGTCGGGTTAGAGCACATGAGAATATGATCTGGTTTGCACGAAAGTATTTTTTTTTTTTTTTTTTGCTCCATTGACTTGTACGGAGGAATAGGTTATCAAGCATTCTGTTTACTTTCAACTTGTATTACAAGCACTACCTGACGCGCACAAATAGCTTACTTCTAAGTGCAGTTAACGCTGAAACGCGGGTTTTAAATAACTCACCACTTGTAATCTGGCCAAAATGTTGATGTGATGAGAATACAGTAGAACTAATGCTTTGTTTTTGTTTGATCCCTTTGTTTTCTCTCTAAAAGCTGCTGACCCAAGCTGCTGAATGGAAGTTGCAGAGCAAAATGCTGATGGAGCAGGAAACTGTACTTAAAACCCAGGTAAAAAAAATGGAATTCTATAATTTGACATCAATTCATTTACATCAAACATTCCACAGGGTTATTTCATGAATATATGTAATGAGATGCAATAATCATATATAACAATCCGATACACACACACACACTTATTATTATTTTTAAAGCTTGTGTCATTTGACTTGAATCTAGATGCAATCTTCATCTGCAGTTAAATAGTAAAGAGTGCAGTATGGATTCAAAAAAGTAATATTAGGATCACTATGTCCTTTTTTGGGGGTTATTCTTTAGAGTTCAGAATAGAAATTTAAAGGGACATAAAACCTAAATTTTTCTTTCATGCTTTAATGTATTTATATTATCAAATTTGCTTCATTTTCTTGGTAGCAATGTTTTACTGGGAGCTATGAACACATCAGCTGAGACAATGATAAGAGGCATATAATTGCAGTTACCAATCAGCAGCTAGCTTCCAGTAAGGCATTGCTGCTTTTGAGCCTATTTAGGTATGCTTTTCAATAAAGGATACTAAGGAAGCAAAGCAAATTTTATAATTGAAGTAAATTGGAAAGTGGTTTAAAAATGCATGCTATGATTTATGAATGAAAATGTTTGGGTTTTATGGCCCTTTAAATATCATTTTTGACCCACTATTTATTCTTCATTATTTAGCCCAAAGCATGATTGGGGCTATGTTCTTATGTAAGACTTTGTGAAGGCAACTTAAGTTCATGGCATCACATAGACTGAGTACTGAGTGTGGAAAACAATCTTAAACTAATGACAGTAAATTCTAGTGGCTGGCGCAACTCTTCACTAGTGCTGTGACAAAATAATACTGTGAAGTAACTAGGTGGGTCACAAGTCACTTTATAAATTAGACTTGATAAATATTATAGCAAAGATATTTATTATAATGTTCTTTTTCTCTTTTGTCTATATCAGCTCTAGATGTCCAGCCCTATGTCCACCTCAGACCCTGGTCCTCTATTCTTTGTCATCCTTCATATAACCCTGAGCAGGCAGACTGCTGTATGATGCCTGGTTTGCCATGTGTGTTGCATACTGTCTCTCAAGCACCACATGTAGGGCCTGTGCAGGGGGAATTAACAGGAGTATAGTGTTGTACCTGACTACCATACCCATACTGTAGGGCCTGTGCAGGGGAAATGAACAGGAGTATAGTGTTGTACCTGACTACCATACTGTAGGGCCTGTGCAGGGGGAATGAACAGGAGTATAGTGTTGTACCTGACTACCATACCCATACTGTAGGGCCTGTGCAGGGGGAATGAACAGGAGTATAGTGTTGTACCTGACTACCATACCCATACTGTAGGGCCTGTGCAGGGGGAATGAACAGGAGTATAGTGTTGTACCTGACTACCATACCCATACTGTAGGGCCTGTGCAGGGGGAATGAACAGGAGTTGAGTGTTGTACCTAACTACCATACTGTAGGGCCTGTGCAGGGGGAATGAACAGGAGTAGAGTGTTGTACCTAACTACCATACTGTAGGGCCTGTGCAGGGGGAATGAACAGAAGTAGAGTGTTGTACCTAACTACCATACAGTAGGGCCTGTGCAGGGGGAATGAAGAGGAGTAGAGTGTTGTACCTAACTACCATACTGTAGGGCCTGTGCAGGGGGAATGAACAGAAGTAGAGTGCTGTACCTAACTACCATACAGTAGGGCCTGTGCAGGGGGAATGAAGAGGAGTAGAGTGTTGTACCTAACTACCATACTGTAGGGCCTGTGCAGGGGGAATGAACAGAAGTAGAGTGTTGTACCTAACTACCATACTGTAGGGCCTGTGCAGGGGGAATGAACAGAAGTAGAGTGTTGTACCTAACTACCATACTGTAGGGCCTGTGCAGGGGGAATGAACAGGAGTAGAGTGTTGTACCTGACTACCATACTGTAGGGCCTGTGCAGGGGGAATGAACAGGAGTACAGTGTTGTACCTAACTACCATACTGTAGGGCCTGTGCAGGGGGAATGAACAGGAGTACAGTGTTGTACCTAACTACCATACAGTAGGGCCTGTGAAGGGGGAATGAACAAAAGTAGAGTGTTGTACCTGACTACCATACAGTAGGGCCTGTGAAGGGGGAATGAAGAGGAATAGAGTGTTGTACCTAACTACTATACTGTAGGGCCTGTGCAGGAGGAATGAACAGGAGTAGAGTGTTGTACCTAACTACCATACAGTAGGGCCTGTGCAGGGGGAATGAAGAGGAGTAGAGTGTTGTATCTGGCTACCATACAGTAGCGCCTGTGCAGGGGGAATGAACAGAAGTAGAGTGTTGTACCTAACTACCATGCTGTAGGGCCTGTGCAGGGGGAATGAAGAGGAGTAGAGTGTTGTACCTAACTACCATACAGTAGAGCCTGTGCAGGGGGAATGAAGAGGAGTAGAGTGTTGTATCTGGCTACCATACAGTAGCGCCTGTGCAGGGGGAATGAACAGAAGTAGAGTGTTGTACCTAACTACCATACTGTAGGGCCTGTGCAGGGGGAATGAACAGAAGTAGAGTGTTGTACCTAACTACCATACTGTAGGGCCTGTGAAGGGGGAATGAACAGGAGTAGAGTGTTGTACCTGGCTACCATAATTTAGGGCCTGTGCAGGGGGAATGAAGAGGGGTAGAGTGTTGTACCTAACTACCATACAGTAGGGCCTGTGCAGGGGGAATGAAGAGGAGTAGAGTGTTGTACCTAACTACCATACAGTAGGGCCTGTGCAGGGGGAATGAACAGAAGTAGAGTGTTGTACCTAACTACCATACTGTAGGGCCTGTGCAGGGGGAATGAAGAGGAGTAGAGTGTTGTACCTAACTACCATACAGTAGGGCCTGTGCAGGGGGAATGAACAGAAGTAGAGTGTTGTACCTAACTACCATACTGTAGGGCCTGTGAAGGGGGAATGAACAGGAGTAGAGTGTTGTACCTGGCTACCATACTGTAGGGCCTGTGAAGGGGGAATGAACAGGAGTAGAGTGTTGTACCTGGCTACCATACTTTAGGGCCTATGCAGGCAGAATGAAGAGGAGTAGAGTGTTGCACCTAACTACCATACACTAGGGCCTGTGCAGGGGGAATGAAGAGGAGTAGAGTGTTGTATCTGGCTACCATACAGTAGGGCCTGTGCAGGGGGAATGCAGTGGAGTAGAGTGTTGTATCTGACTACCATACTTTAGGGCCTGTGCAGGGGGAATGAAGAGGAGTAGAGTGTTGTACCTAACTACCATACAGTAGGGCCTGTGCAGGGGGAATGAAGAGGAGTAGAGTGTTGTATGTGGCTACCATACTGTAGGGCCTGTGCAGGGGGAATGAAGAGGAGTAGAGTGCTGTACCTGGCTACCATACTGTAGGGACTGTGCAGGGGGAATGAAGAGGAGTAGAGTGTTGTATCTGGCTACCATACAGTAGGGCCTGTGCAGGGGGAATGCAGTGGAGTAGAGTGTTGTATCTGGCTACCATACAGTAGGGCCTGTGCAGGGGGAATGCAGTGGAGTAGAGTGTTGTATGTGGCTACCATACTGTAGGGCCTGTGCAGGGGGAATGAAGAGGAGTAGAGTGCTGTACCTGGCTACCATACTGTAGGGACTGTGCAGGGGGAATGAAGAGGAGTAGAGTGTTGTACCTGGCTACCATACTGTAGGGCCTGTGCAGGGGGAATGAAGAGGAGTAGAGTGTTGTACCTGGCTACCATACTGTAGGGACTGTGCAGGGGGAATGAAGAGGAGTAGAGTGTTGTACCTGGCTACCATACTGTAGGGCCTGTGCAGGGGGAATGAAGAGGAGTAGAGTGTTGTACCTGGCTACAATACTGCCTGACAGCCAGATAGAAATAGGACAAATGTAGCACCAAAAGCCGCCATCTCACCCCTTAGTGCAGGACTCCCAGTGCACAAATCACTATATTTATCATGCATGGCACTAGCGCCATCATTTGCTGATCCTTTATGTAATTTGTTACACATAAATGCTTGAAATATTTTTAGAGACATTATATCATTATTATATCATTATATGACATTAAAAATAAATCAGGGCAATCATTTGAATTTCAAATGTATAATTTTGCCAGCCAGGGAACTTGTTTGCCTGCATTCAATGCTAATGAAGCAGCATCCACTGCCCACAGTTATCATTGCACTAGTCAAAATGTTTGCTACATCTCCCCGCCACCCCCCCCCCCCACACACACACACACACACACAGAAGGGCTTGTCAATCATCCCAGGCAACTTGTTCCAGGAAGATTTAAAGAGACATGAAATCCAAAATGTTTATAGTATGATTCAGATAAAGCTTACATTTTTTAACAACTTTTTAATTCTATTTTCCTTCATTCCCTTGGTAACCTTTATTAAAGGAGCATCAATACACTAATGGGAGATAGCTGAACACATCAATAACAAGAGGCATATATATGCAGCTATCAATTAGAAGCTAGCTATCAGCTCCTGAGCCTACCTAGTTATGCTTTTCAGCAAACGATACTAAGAAAACTAAGCAGATTATATAAGTAAAATGGAAAGTTGTTTAAAATTATATGATCTATCTATACCATGAAAGAAAAATGTGGGGTTTCATGTCCCTTTAAGTTCTGCACTTTAGTAGTGGAGAACAGTTTTAGCAGGTCACTATTTTATAAGTTGACCAGGTCAAAAGTTTCTATCACAGCTTCATAAATTGAGCCCTAAGTGCCCCAAAGCCAGAAAATGTTGACATCCTGATTTAGAACATTAAATAATATGAGATATAAATAGAGGAATTATTTAGGTATGCACTGATCTGGAGCTATTGCTTTGATACGAATATATGAATCAACTATAATGAAAGTCACAATAGAATAATACTTAAAAGATCTATAACAAAATTAATTCCCCAACTCTTCTGTTCAAAATTGATCATCCTCCGTTTTTGGGAGGAGAAATGGAAAACATGTAATTGTGAAGTAAGATGTTCTTAAGATGCCCAGTTAAAAGGACGATCAGGTCAAAATTTAAATGCACATAGATTAATTACTTCTTTGAATAGAAACATATTTACAATATACATGTATTGGCAAAATGCTTCTAGTAAAACGTATTATTGTTTTAGTGTTAGCATTTTTCTCTGCACGTGCACGTGAAGCATAGCTGGATATTCTCAGTGCACTAGCAGTTTAAATACTGCAGCTGCTTGGAGCAGCAGTGGGGCTTGTATTATGTCAGCAATTAACAACTTGAGTCATTACCAGATGGTACAAGCACCTTAGGCTCCCTGACAAGTGCTGTGTTGAAAATGCTGGTGCATGGTATAGCTATAGCTTTTAAAAGCAGCATTTTTGCTACTACATGTATATTACAAAAATGCCTCCATTCAAAACTGAAATGCATCCATGTGGATTCCAATTTTGGCTGGAATGTCCCTTTAAGGATGCACATATCGATTTAAAAACACTATGACATATAAAAATGACACACTACTAAAATTAAAAAAGAAAAAGGTGAATTATATTGTTGTTTTTTTTTTTTAAATCTGAACATCTTGTAGGAAAACCGACAGTGACCTTTAAAACAGCAGAAATGTAAAAGTGTAAGACACATAATTCAGTTTGAAAGCTAAGTGAGCTGTTTGAAAAATGTTTGGATTATACATTACTGTTTTACCACATCCAGAGATTTGCTGATTTATTTATTTTCTTTCATCTCTTTAGATATCACTTTATTCTGAGAGGTTTGAAGAATTTCAAAACTCTTTGACAAAGAGCAATGAGGTTTTTACTACTTTCAAAAAAGAAATGGAAAAAGTAAGTATAAATATAATGGAATTATGACCTATCATCATACGCTCAAGAGGGATTCATAAAGCATTAGAACATTGTACTGCAAAAGTAAATTTTTAAAAAGTAAATTTTTAACAATTTTCACTATGGGCCCAATTCTTCAAAATTCAAGCCCTGAGAGGCATTTTATAGAATGTCGCCAGACCAGAGAATTGAGTCCCTCTGTACTCCAGATGGGGATAGGAAGTCAGCCAATCAAGAGCTGCAGACATGTACGTGTGTATGTGTTATATGTTTCCTCATCTACGGCTTGATATTCAAAACCTCGCCGCTCAGGTGAGATGATCTAAGTCGTCTCGTCGGTACAGTGAGACCCTTTAAAAAAAATGGAGAAACACAATTTTTATCTTGAGAAATGTTTATGTTGCTATGTTGTGTTCTTTATGTGAAACAGAGACTCCTACATTACAATACAAGGCCTAAACAAATATTTTGTGTGATTTCTCTCCATGCCGGTGAGGTTTAAAATCAGGCTCACATAGTGGCATAGGAGCATACCAAGTAATAATGTTTTAATATGTGTTTAGCCATTTAGAAGTGGGTAATCATATAGTTGTAAAACTGTGTTAAAAATAAAACTGAACATTTTATTTTTCCCCTAAAATGATGCTTACTAGCTTGAGCTGTTATATCTGCTTTGAGACACATTACTGCTTGTAGGTCAGTTGGTCAACCATTAATCTCACTTTTAGTGCTAAGCTTCTATTGTGAATTGACCTGGCACTACTGTAAGGTCAGTTAGGCAATTGCATGTGACCTCACTTGCAAAATCCTCACACAGTATTCAAACTGACACTAGTCTATCAGATATAACTATATATACCCTATGTATATATATGTATATATAATATTATTCTATATAACTTGTGTAAGCTTTTTGTGTCGTCGTGATGGTGTATCACTGACTGAACATGGTACAGAGAATTAGACAAACTGCAACGCAATAACCTACACCACTATGTCTAATTATTAAAAATGATCATAGCTTTAAAGGGACATGGAAGCCAAAATTCAATTTTCATGGTTCAGATACACGTGCCCCTTTAAGATACTTTTCAATTTACTATTAATATTATATTTACTGTGTTCTCTTGGTATCCTTTGTTATATGCTGTTTATTCTCTATCACCTAGATTACGAGTTTCGCGTTCATGTTTTAACGCTGAAAAAATGGCCATTTCAGCGTTAAAACAGCAACACAGCCATTACGAGTCTTGTTGGTATAGCTGTACCGCAAGCCTTTTAGCCTGTAACGCAACGTCAGTCCCACACTCAAAAAAATTAGGTTTTTTTGTGTGGGATTTCCATAGCGCTGCCATTACAAGTTTTGCGCTGAGGCTAAAAAGCTTGCATTACACCCTATAATGACACAATCCGTTCCACAATCTGAGATTAGTAGTTATGAGTTTTACGCAACAAAACTGTTACACAAAACTCATAACTAAACTGTTACAAAGTACACTAACACCCATAAACTACCTATTAATCCCTAAACTGAGGCCCTCCCGCATCGCATATACTATTTTAAAGTTATTATTAACCCCTAATCTGCTGCTCCCGACATCGCTGCCACTAATAAAATTTATTAACCCCTATTCCCCCCCACCCCAACATCGCCCACACTATAATAAAGATATTAACCCCTATTCTGCCGCTCCCCAACATCGCTGCCACTAAATAAAGTTATTAACCCCTAAACCTCTGGCCTCCCACATCACTGCCATTTTGAAAAGGCTCCCTTGCATTGAAGATTCAGTATACGGCAGCGACCGTGTGAAGAGGATGCTCCTGTCAGGATTTACTGCCTATACCTTTAAGCTGCTTATCAGCCTCTTTTTCGCCTATTTAAAGGTCCCTCCTTCCAGCATACCTTGCTGGATTATTGTTCCCTGTTGCTCCCTTAGCTACTTTCTTGTCATATCTTTTGACTAGCTCTGGATATCTTTTGATTTGCTCTCTTAAGAGTGTTTGTCTACATAACTTACCTTCCGGGAAACTTTCAGCATCGCTCTCAAAACTGTTACTCTGTTTACGGACTTCCTACATTCATCCTCCTGTCAGCATTTCAGAGTAAAGGCACTGACGTCATCAGCTACTGCCGAAAGCCTCTCTGTGTGCTCCGTAGCTCCAGCATAGCGGTCTCGCCTCAACTACCGCTCTCTGCATCCACCTGCTCTTACGGACCTTTCACCATCTGTTGGCAGAATCCTGGCACTCTGAACTTACACAGGTCGTATGTAACGTTATGTTAGTAAGCAAGGAGCACTTCTATGCAGCTCTCTCTAACTTGACTAAGTACCGTCATTTGTTCTAGTGCCTATATTGACTCTGTTGAAATCTATGTTTGAATTCGCTATCTAACCCAAGAGATCATTAAGCCACTCATATCTACTTAGGTTTGACACTGTAACCTTGGCTATAATAAGTCAAAGGAGATAACTATTAAACTAAAGTAATTAGTTGTTATCCCCGCTTTCACAATACATACTTACTTGCTCAGAAATGTATTACGTTTCATTTAATGCTACATTCAATTAATCTGGATTCAGAAACTTTCAATAGATATTATATATAGATCACACATTGTTAATCCAGTTATATAATCACCTTTGATAATAACCGTGACATAATAATCCAGCCTTTTAATATGGATCCAGTTGAAGTGGCAAATCATGTGGTAGTTCTAACACAACGTGTGGATGCCCTCTCACAAACCATCAGAGATCTACAAACGGAAAATCAAACCGTTAAAGATTGCCTTAGAGAGATATATGCAGCTAAATCTATTCCTACAGATAATCCACCAGAACCCCAGGTTTCTTTACCCGATAAATTCAGTGGGAATAGAATGTTGTTTAAAGAATTTAGAAATTCTTGCCTATTACTATTTGAATTGAAACCTAAGACTTATAATACAGATAGGTTAAAAGTTTTGACTGTAATTTCCTATTTTGGAGCCCCGAACATGGGCAGATGCCTTTTATGAAACTCAGGATCCAATTTTGAATTCCCTAGACAATTTTCTGAAGGCATTTTCTTCCATATATGATAACCTCTTGAAGCAAAACTCAGCAGAGATATCTTTAAGGGCACTTAAACAAGGAAAACTTCCTGTTGAAGACTTCATAGCTTAATTTAAAATACATGCTATGAATTCACAATGGAATGAAGTTTCATTAAGAAACCAATTCAGACTTGGCTTGTCTGAAGAAATAAAAGACGAACTTTCTAGGATTGGTATTCCAGACAAACTAGAAGATCTTTTTACAGTTTGTATTTCTATTGATAGATGCATGCGTGAACGCAAAATAGAGAAGGCTAGCACATCTGCATACTATAAACGCTATACACCCAGCACACCTGTTGTTAAGGATTTAGAAACTCCTATGGAGATTGGTATCTTAAGAGGTCCTCTTACCACAGAGGAAAAGAATAGGAGAATGAAGCTAAATCTCTGCTTGTACTGTGTAGCAGCAGACCATGAGGTCAAGACATGTCCTATTCTGAATAAATCAAAATCCGGTAGGATAACACATTACTCTCTAGCTCTCACCACTAAAAATACTACAAATCCTTATTTCACTTTACCCTTTTCCTTACAGTGGGACCAGAACACCTTAAACACTGAAGCCATAGTCGATACTGGGGCATGTGGTAATTACATTGATTATCAATTTGTCACGTTAAATAAAATACCTACTATTGCAAAACAACAGCCTGTGTCAATTAATCTTATTGATGGTACTTCTATTTCATCAGGTCCTGATACTCATCAAACCATACTTCTTCTCCTTAGCACTAGATCTGGTCATAGGGAAGTAATCAGCTTTGATATTATAACCAGTCCTATCTATCCTATTATTATGGGCTTATCTTGGCTTAAGGTACATCAACCCACTTTCCTCTGGCATGATATGACACTTTCCCTCACATCTGAATATTGTAAAAAGACTTGTTATCCTTTGAATAATATCCTTCTTTTGTCTAACACTGATCTCCCATTAGATTACATAGATTTCTCTGATGTTTTCAATAAAACTGAAGCCAACACACTTCCTCCTCATAGGTCGTATGACTGCCCAAATGATCTCTTATCTGGCACTACAATTCCTTATGGCCATGTTTATCCTTTATCTAAGCCAGAATTGGATCATTTAAAGAATAATTTACAGGAAAATTTAGCTAAAGGCTTCATAAGACCATCTACATCCCCTGCAGGTGCAGGAATATGTTTTGTTAGAAACAAAGATAATACACTTAGGCCCATAATAGACTATAGGGAATTAAACAAAAGGACTATAAAGAATTGCTATCCACTGCAATTAATACCAGAGTTGATAGAGAGGTTACGTGGTGCCAAGGCTTTCACCAAATTGGATCTTAGGGGTGCCTATAGCCTCATAAAAATTAGAGCCGGTGACGAATGGTTAACAGCTTTCCGTACTCGTTACGGTTTGTACGAATATACTGTTATGCCATTTGGACTCTGTAATGCCCTGGCTACATTTCAATGTTTTATTAATGATATATTCAGAGACATCTTAGACATTTTCATTGTGGTATATCTTGATGATATTCTCATATTTTCCCAAACACATGAACAACACATCATCCATGTAAGAACAGTACTCGCTTGTTTACGCAAACACAGATTATACGCTAAATTGGAGAAATGCACTTTCAATACCACTGAGGTATCCTTCCTAGGTTATCACAACAACTCACTCTATGTACCTCCTAATTATAGAATTGAGTTTCTCAAATCATCCCATGACTCTCCGCTTTCTGGACATTTGGGTGTTCGTAAGACATATGATTTACTACAACGCTATTCTTGGTGGCCATCTATGATTACTACGATCAAGCAATACATCTCCCATTGTACACAATGTGCCACTTCGAAATCAACACACCAACTCCCTGTTGGCCTTCTGCAACCTTATCCAGTACCTAAGACACCTTGGACTGATATTTTGATGGATTTCATTGTCGACCTTCCAAAATCTTCGTCTTACACTACTATTCTTGTTGTTGTTGACATCTTTTTATACCTTTTTTATACCTGCTTCAGCTCTCCCTACTGCCCAACAAACTTCTGATTTATTTATTAAGGAGATTGTACATCTCCATGGCTTGCCTACTTCAATACTCAGCGACAGGGGGTCGCAGTTTACTTCCAAATTTTGGAGCCTGCTTTGTAAGTCTTTACATAACTCTCAGAAGCTCAGTACCTCGTACCACCCACAAACTAATGGTCGAACAGAGAGAACTAACCAGTGGATAGAACAATATCTTCGCTGCTATTGTTCCAATCAACAAGATTGTTGGTCAACCTATTTGCCTCTTGCGGAATTCGCCTACAATAATGCTACAAATACCTCTACAGCTCATAGCCCATTCTTTATCAATTATGGGTTACATCCTCGGATCAATTATTACCCACGGGTGGTGACAACATGTCCCCAAGTCAAATGATACTGTCAACAGCAAATTGTTCATCAGACCTTTTCTGATAATAGCTATCTTAAATCCAGCTACAGTCACATTGCAACTTCCCGAATCCTATAAGTTGCATCCCACTTTTCATGTCTCCCTTGTTAAGCCATGTCTCACTCCCAATGCTACACCTGCAGCCAGTATTGACTCTATTTCCCAGCCTGCAGATATTGAATATGAGGTTCACAGCATCCTGGACTCCAGACGTCGTCATGGGGTTTTATAGTACCTTATTCATTGGGCTGGATATGACCATGCTGAGGATTCCTGGGAACCTGCGACTAATATTACAGCATCCAGACTGGTTTCCCTTTTCCATCGCCGGAATCCAGATAGACCTTGCCCTTAAACCTCGCAGTGGTTTACTTTTTTGGGGGGACTATGTCAGGATTTACTGCCTAAACCTTTAAGCTGCTCATCAGCCTCTTTTTCGCCTATTTAAAGGTCCCTCTCTCCAGCATACCTTGCTGGATTATTGTTCCCTGTTGCTCCCTTAGCTACTTTCTTGTCATATCTTTTGACTAGCTCTGGATATCTTTTGATTTGCTCTCTTAAGAGTGTTTGTCTACAGAACTTACCTTCGGGGAAACTTTCAGCATCGCTCTCAAAACTGTTACTCTGTTTACGGACTTCCTACATTCATCCTCCTGTCAGCATTTCAGAGTAAAGGCGCTGACATCATCAGCTACTGCCGAAAGCCTCTCTGTGTGCTTCGTAGCTCCAGCATAGCGGTCTCACCTCAACTACCACTCTCTGCATCCACTTGCTCCTACGGACCTTTCACCATCTGTTGGCAGAATCCTGGCACTCTGAACTTAACAGGTCATATGTAACGTTATGTTAGTAAGCAAGGAGCACTTCTATGCAGCTCTCTCTAACTTGACTAAGTACCGTCATTTGTTTTATTGCCTATATTGACTCTGTTGAAATCTATGTTTGAATTCGCTATCTAAGCCAAGAGATCATTAAGTCACTCATATCTACTTAGGTTTGACACTGTAACCTTGGCTATAATAAGTCAGAGGAGATAACTATTAAACTAAAGTAATTAGTTATTATCCCCACTGTCACAATACATACTTACTTGCTCAGAAATGTATTACGTTTCATTTAATGCTACATTCAATTAATCTGGATTCAGAAACTTTCAAGAGATATTATATATAGATCACACATTGTTAATCCAGTTATATCATCACCTTTGATAACCGTGACAGCTCCGCTCCGGATGTCTTCAGGATGGAGCCACTCTGCCCCGCCAGGATAAAGATAGAAGATGCCACTTGGATGAAATTAGAAGACACCGCCTGGATGGATGAAGACCTCGCCATCTGGATGAGGATGGATGTCTGGACTTCAAAAACTATAAGTGGATCATCGGGGGTTAGTGTTAGATTTTTTTTAACCTTTTTTGGGGTGTTTTTTTTTTTTAGATTAGAGTTTGGGCTTGTCTTAAAATAGCTGAATGCCCTTTTAAGGGCAAGAAAAGGAGCTGAATGCCCTTACAAATGCCCTTTTCAGGGCAATGGGAAGCTTAGGTTTTTTTTAGAGTTAGGTTTTTTTATTTTAGGGGGTTGGTTGGGTGGTGGGTTTTACTGTTGGGAGTCTTTCTGTTTTTTTCCAGGGAAAAGAGCTGATATCTTTAGTGCAATGCCCTACAAAAGGCCATTTTAAGGGCTATTGTTAGTTTATTGTAGGCTAGGTTTTTTTTTTATTTTGGGGGGCTTTTTTATTTTGATAGGGCTATTAGATTAGGTGTAATTGTTTTTATTTTGGATAATTTCGTTTGTTATTTTTTTGCAATTTAGTATTTTGAATTTTTTGTAACTGTAGATTTCATTTTTTTAGTAGTGTTAGTTTTTTTAATGAGTAATTTAAATTATTTAATTGATAGTTATTTTAATGTTAGTATAATAGTAATGTTTGTTTAATTTGAAGTTTAATTTCACAGCTAAGTTTTTATTTATTTTAAGATAGGGATCTTGTAATTTTAATTTAAAGTTAGGGGGTTGTCAGGTTTAGGGGTTAATAGTTTAATTTAGTTTTTGGGGATGTGGGGGGCTGTCGGTTTAGGGGTTAATAGGTAGGTGTATTTAGTGGCAGTGATGTGGGAGGCCAGAGGTTTTGGGGTTAATAGCTTTATTTAGTGGCGGCGATGTCGGGGAGCGGGGGAAAAGGGGTTAATATCTTTATTATAGTGTGGGTGATGTTGGGGTGTGGAGGAATAGGGGTTAATAACTTTATTATAAGGGCGGCGATATTGGGGGCGGCAGATTAGGGGTTAATACGTTTATGTAGGTGTCTGCAATGTTGGGGGCGGCAGATTAGGGGTGTTTAGACGTGGGGTTTATGTTAGGGTGTTAGGTTTAAACTTAACTTTTTTTTCCCCATAGATATCAATGGGGTTGCGTTACAGAGCTTTTCATTCCGTGATCGCAGGTGTTAGAAAAAAAACTAACACTTTCTCCCTATTGATGTCTATGGGAAAAGCGTGCACGAGCACGTCAAAGCAGCACTTCTATTTTGTGCGGTATGGAGCTCATCGCCATTATATCGCACGCACAAGGTAGCTTTTTCAAAACTCGTAATGGCAGCGATATGGACGGTGAAATAACGCAACTTTTGTTGCGTTCATTTCGAACCCTCTATAGCGCAAAATTTGTAATCTAGGTGTATGTCATTAATGACTGAAATATATAAGGCTAGAAAGAAAATGTCTCCCCAAGAAAGAAAATGCAGTCAACGAGTAAATAATTTGACTTTGTTTCCCGTCTTTAACATTGAGTAGACTATTAACTTTTCTTCCCAGACTTGTAAATTAAAGTGATTAAGAATTTATATATGTATGTGTGTGTGTGTTTGTATGTATATATATATATATATAGATAGATAGATAGATAGATAGATAGATAGATATAATATTGCGCACCACGGAAAACTATATTTAAAGAGCTTTTAAAGCACTCAAAACAATTACTCTGCTATCTTTAGTGCACGGAAAGCACCAAACGTATTTATAGAAAAAAGAGGGGGAAAGTGTACTCCTATCCAGCACTCTGCTCATGTAACACAAATCATTCAGCCAATGAAAATATGCTTTCCTATTCCTTGATGTAACATCAAATGTTATTATCATAACTGCAGGGCTCAAAATTTCCAGTACTAAGCTACTAACCAGGCCAAAATGTTACTCGCCACCTCTCATCCCACCCACCAACTGACCAGGCCACGCCCACTGCCCCACACTATCTTTACATATTTTTAGGCATTGCACCTTCTTATGCAGTCATTTTAATCGTGTTTTTATTTTATGCCATGACAAATTAAATAATGGTACATACAGTAATAATCAGGTGCACATAAAAAATATCTAACATATAGGACTACTCATGGGTCCTTGGCATATGGATACATATATATATATATCTATATATATATATATATATATATATGTGTGTATGGATCTTTAGTTATTGTAGCTACTAAACAACATGTCAATGAGTAGAGGAACTATAGGAGCATGGAAACTATAAGACAACATTTAAGGGGAACATGGGTATTGATTATAGCTATCCTATGGGGTAGTTCTATCTTTAAGTGAGGACAAGTTCAGAGAATCATTTGTCTCAAAGCATAAGTAAAATAGGAGTCCCATATTAGAATAGAATTGAGAATAATAAGGGTTATTAAGGGGTACCATGCGTCTTGTAAATATCCTAGATAAATTCAAACAATAAAATAACTCTCAACAGCAGAGTAGGTATTAACAGTAATATCAACATTCATCTCACTTGCATCGCATCAAAGTGAAGTATGTAAGTACATAGCTCCTAAACCTAGATATTTCTATAGATCAAGAAAGAGGGTCCATCAGCCGAGTAAAGGTTTAACTATTCTGGTAATGTCTCTGGTCCTAGCTATTAGTGAGTCTAAGGTATATATAAGAACTACCAATCCTAATTATATTACTGATTTAAGTATAAGTAATATATGGTAACTGTCTGTATTCGTGCCACCTCGGCTGCTGGCGGCACTTCACTATGGTCAAAGTATCATACATAAATAGGGTACGTGTAAAATGAGATATGGATAGGATATGATAGCTTAAAGGAGTTATAGTCAACTAACTATATTTCTTAACGTCTCTGCTATAGGGACCTCTAAACCCAAGATGAGGTTACATTTAGGTAATATTTACACTAGTGCTTTGGAGATGTTACTTCATATGTAATGTTGGCAACACATGGGTATTACATTTGAGGTATGAGATATATAGACTAAGCGATAGTTATTAATCCCTACCAGTGTATAGATGTACATAAGTATAGATCATCAATATATATTTATAGCATAACATTTAAATAAGGGGTTATAGAGGTTGTCTAACCCGGAAAGCATGGTTATGTGGGCTACTATAAGTCACTGCACCGACTAATTCACAGAGTCACCTACCGGTTCTTTTGTTTAGTTGTCCCCAGACCGGGCTCCTAAGTAAGTGCACACAGCAGCAGTTGTTAAGGTTTAGCAGGTTAGAGTCTCGGGTAGGGAACTTCACGTGGGACTTAGTATCACTTCCATTTGTTTGCTGTGAATCAACTGGTCCCCCGTTACTCACAAGGAGGCCTGTGCGGTATGGAGCTCATCATCATTATATCGCACGCACAAGGCAGCTTTTTCAAAACTCGTAATGGCAGCGCTATGGAGGGTGAATTAACGCAACTTTTGTTGCGTTCATTTCGAACCCTCTATAGCGCAAAACTTGTAATCTAGGTGTATGTCATTAATGACTGAAATATATAAGGCTAGAAATTTCTACTAGAAAGAAAATGTCTTTCTAGTAGGTGAGTGGATCGCCACTCACCTGACCCCCTTCAATAGAACATTCAGGTGAGTGGATCGCCACTCACCTGACCCCCTTCGATAGAACATTCACTGTGAGTTCCCACCTGCCGTTTTCCTGGCCAGCTGCTTGTTATAGGCCTCATTCTGCTCCTCCATTATATCCTCCTCCAACTCTGACACTCTCCTCTGTTGTTTCCCAACAGCATCAGCCTCTTGGTAGATCTCCAGCTCCTGGGCTGCACTAGGTGCTCATAAGAAATATGGCAAAAACCATCACGACTCTATGAATCTGATCACACATCACTGTTTGAAAGTTATCCAGTAGGTCCCCAATAGCAAAACATATTCAGGAGCTCCAGGAACACACGTCCTGCCGTCCCAGCGATCAGCTCCACCCCCCCCCCCCCCCCCCAAAGTAGTCTCTTTTAAATTTTTGCTAGAAAGTTTATTTTTTAGCCTTTAGTATAGCGTTGTGTGCAAAGTGTCACTAAAGGTTGTGCAGTAAATGTACAAAAAATGTACAAGTGGAATTTTTGAGCCCTGATAATTGTATATACAAGGTTCCTATAAAAATACTCGGCAATATCTAATAAATCAGCAGTAATACATTCCTTTGAGAAGTCATATTAAAAAAACCTGAATTATACTTTAAACATTTAGCAATGGAAAGTCATATAAATGGTCCTAATTTGACTAAGTACTGCAGAGTACGAAACGTGTAAGGGATTCATTCCTTTACCCTGCGGGACACTTTTTTGATTTTTAATATGTCACAATAAAGCTTTGCTTTTAACTTTATTGTTTTCCGGAGTGCTGCCTTTTTCTATTTTGGTCCTAATTTGCATTTTGGCCATTTAACAAATGTCCCATATTTTCCCAAATCAGCATAACCAGCAGCGGTATAAAAAAAAGGACAATTCATACTCAAATACAGGAACAGATCTTTTCTTGCACATCCACATCACCATACTAAAAGTCATCTAGCAGTATAAGCACCACATGGAAATTTCTGATCACTAACTTTGCAGATACAACCATTCCCTTATAGCTATAACATGGGACTTTATCCAATTCAATTGCACATACCAGACTCGGAGCTCATCGATCCTGACTTGTGCTTCACCACAAAGGTCCATCACTCCAGAAGTTCAATACCGTGTGCTAGGGTTTACGGTCTATTTGCTGTCTATGTTGCTCCTTCCCAGTGTAAAGCTCAGGGTACACTAGTCACATGATACCCCACACATCTTTAGATATTCCACCACTGGTTTATGCCAAATGTCCTCTGTTGAAAATTATGAAAAGGGCCAGCTGTACACCCCTTTGTTCAGAGCGTTAAAGGGATACTAAATTCAATTGTTTTCTTTAATGATTCAGATAGAGCATGACATTTTAAGCAACTTTCTAATTTACTCCTATTATAAATTTTTGTTCATTCTCCTGCTATCTTTATTTGAAAAGCAGGAATGTAAAGCTTAGGAGCCGTCAAATTGTAGGTTCAGCACCTGCTTAGCACTTGCTGATTGGTGGCTAAATGAAGCCGGCCGATGAAACAGGTGAAGCTTTCCAAATAACAACATTACAAATATGATTAACCAATCAGATGAAGCCGGTAGAAACAGTTGAGGGTGAAAGGCGCATAGCTTAATGCTCTGAACAAAGGGGTTTACAGCTGGTCCCCTTCGTAATTTCAGCAGAGGATACTTGGCATGAACCGGTGGCCAAATGTTTTAAGAACTTTACACGAGGAAGGAACTACATAGACAGCAAATAGACTATAATTCCTAGCACACGGTATTGAACTTCTGGGGAGAATGACCCTTGTGGTGAAGAACAAGTCAGGGTGGAGATCTCTGAGTCTGGTATGTGCAATTGAATTGTATAAAGTCCTATGTTATAACTATGAGGGAACGGTTGTATCTGCAAAGATGGTGATCAGAAATTTCTGTGTGGGGATTATACTGCTAGATATATCTATATATACTTTTATGATTCTTTCCTAGGGCATCACTTGCATTAAAGTCACCTCTGAATACTTTTAGTTATAATATTAGCCTTTAAAACAATCATCTTTCCTCTGTTCCCAGCTTGACATGGGACATTTGTCTCAATATAGATTTATATTGAACCCACAGATAAAAAAGATAGATAGATAGATAGATAGATAGATAGATAGATGATAGATAGATAGATAGATAGATAGATAGATAGATGATTGACAGACAAACAGATAGATAGATAGATAGATAGATAGATGATAGACAGATATAGATATAGATAGATAGATAGATAGATAGATATGGAATACCATTTAAAAAATATAATGTTCAAACATTTTCTTAGTAAAACAATTTTGTTAAAAAAATAAAACAAAAAGAAGAATCATGCTGCTTTTTGCTTATTTATTAGGCTGACCATGCCATCCTTATTTAATTACCAGAATTACAATATCAGTACTAAACTTTAGTATACATATAATTTCACCTGCTTTCAGCTGAACAAATAAGTCTAATAAATGCAGAAGCATATGGCCAATGATTCTAAATTATAGACAACATTAGTAATAATGCTGGCAGTAAAGTGTTTTTAAATTAAATTAAATTCAAGGACAAAGGGCACAAAAATGCATCAGTGCTTTCATAACCCTCCTTTATGAGTATTTAAATGGTAATTGTGAATTCATTCATAATCTAAACAGGCATGTAACGACTAAGTAGTATTTTTAGATTAATATTTCTGAACTGCTATCAATCTCATGCTTTTCTAGCCGCTGGAAGCCTAAAACATTAATTATCAAATCTGACTCACCATGGGTAATAATTATGGTATCACAAAAGTCAGTTAAACATGTAAAAATAGTATTAAAAAGGATTGATCTCAATAACTAATATGCATGTTTCAACTGTGCCTATAAATTAGAGCCTTACAGTGTCATAAGTCTTTTGTTGCTTTATCAGAACTCTTTACCTCCCCCTACTGGTAATCTCAAATATGACAGCACAGACTTTTGTATACAACTGGAAGAATTCAGACAAAAACGTACAGCATAATTACTGCTCAGAAACAATAACTATTAAAATTAAATTTATGTTATTGTCCCAATTAAACATCTAAATACATTTTCTATACAACAGTCTTTTCTTTTTTTTCATAAAAAGCCAACTTTAAACCTTTATCATTCAGAAAGAGTAATCCATTTTAAGACACTTTTCAATACACTGCAGTTATCAAATTTACTTTGTACTCTTAGTATCCTTTGTTGAAAAGCATATGGAACTGAAAGTTAGCTGGTGATTGGTGTCTCGTGTCTGTGGCTCATCACATGGATCCCTGCTCTGGAGCTTACTTTAACTATGTGTTAACACAGTTATATAAAAGCAGCAGTGCAATATAAAATGTTCTGTCATATTAGAGCATTTTCATTTTTGCCCTTTTATGTCCCTTTCATGTTTAGGAAAGTGTTTAAATATAAAGCTAATTTAAAATAAAAATATATACTTAATAAGCAAAATAACAATTTAAATAGTTTAATAGTCATGGAGATAATAATTATATATTTCATGGGAATCATTTTTGTTGTATTTTATTTTTCTATAAAGCAGAAATTAGTAAAAACATTTTTCCATACAATAATATCTTTTAAAGTTTTCAATCCATCACTTTGACAATTAGTTTATGACTTGGGTGATGCAACCGTTACACTGGCTGATGCTGCCTCAAAGGAACATTATAGTACAAAAATAACATGCTCTAATTTACAACCCGGTTGTACAACCTCTGTTTCTGATTCTCAGGATCAGCAGTTCTCTGAAGCTATGGATGTGTACTTTAACTATGTGTTTAACCACATTGTGAGAACTGAACATACAGCATTGCTGGGTTACTGGTGCTAAAATGACATATTTTAACAATTTAGAGCATGTAATTTCTTCACTATAATGTCTCTTGAAAAAAAAAAACGTGACATAAGTGTTGATATCTACTTACTGACTTACTTCCAGTTTTTCCACGTTCATAAAGAAATCAGCAGAAGCCTGGGCGTTTGTGGTCATCGGGTTTATCGCTCATATTGCGAGTTGAAAGTAAACGCGATCGCTTGAGCACAATTGTGATTTATGCTAAAATGATTACTGTGACTTCAGAGCTCTGGTTAATGGTTTCATGAAACTTAAAAGTTGCACAACCGACTTAAAAAACACATTACAAAGTATAGTTACAGTCATAATAACACCATCATATAAAAATTATTTAAAAACAATATTGCACACAAAAGTTATATGGGCTCAAAGATAGGAGGTCTCAGGCAAAGGGTTTTAATATTGAGATACATACATATATAAAAATGGATATGTATGTATACTGTATACATGTGTGTGTACATATGTATTTGTGTATATATGTATTTACAGACATATATAAACATTTAAAAACATATTTCTTTCTTGTAATTGGCAAGAGTCCATGAGCTAGTGACATATGGGATATACAATCCTACCAGGAGGGGCAAAGTTTCCCAAACCTCAAAATGCCTATAAATACACCCCTCACCACACCCACAATTCAGTTTTAAAAACTTTGCCTCCTATGGAGGTGGTGAAGTAAGTTTGTGCTAAGATTTCTACGTTGATATGCGATTCTCAGCATTGTTGAAGCCAGATTCCTCTCAGAGTACAGCGAATGTCAGAGGGACGTGAAGGGAGTATCACCTATTGAATACGATGATTTCTCTAACGGGGGTCTTTTTCATGGGTTCTCTGTTATCGGTCGTAGAGTTTCATCTCCTACCTCCCTTTTCAGATCGACGATATACTCTCAAATTTACCATTACCTCTACTAAGAACTGTTTTAGTACTGGTTTGGCTATCTGCTATATGTGGATGGGTGTCTTTTGGTAAGTATGCTTTCATTTACTTAAGACACTCTCAGCTATGGTTTTGCACTTTATGCAAATTATATAAAGTTCTAAATATATGTATTGTACTTATATTTGCCATGAGTCAGGTTCATGTATTTCCTTCTGCAGACTGTCAGTTTCATATTTGGGAATATAAACACTTTAAGAAATTTATTTCTTACCTGGAGTTTAGTCTTTTTCAATTTGACTACTTTTTGAATTTGCGGGTATTAGGCCCGCGGGTGCGTCAAATGTTAGACTTTATTGCATCATTTTTGGCGCAAACTTTTTTGGCGCAGGAAAATACATTTTTGACGCAACTTCGTCATTTCCGGCGTCATACATGACATTGAGACCTTTCACATGACGGCGTCATTAGTGACGCAAGTGTGTAATTTCCGGTCATTTTTGCACCAAAAAAGTTTACGTTACGTTGTGCGTCATACTTGGCGCCAATTTTTCTTCATTATTTCAATACCCCATTGTTGTTTGCCTCCTGCTTTCTTTTCTATCAAGAGGCCTATGCTTTTGCATTTTTTCCCATTCCTGAAACTGTCATTTAAGGAAATAGATAATTTTGCTTTATATGTTGTTTTTTCTCTTACATTGAGCAAGATGTCCCAATCTGATCTTGCCTCTGAAGTTTCTGCTGGAACATTGCTGCCTGACATGGGTTCTACAAAAGCTAAGTGCATTTGTTGTAAAATTGTAGAAATTATTCCACCGAATGTCATTTGTAATAGTTGTCATGATAAACTTTTACATGCAGATAGTGTTTCTATCAGTAATAGTACATTGCCCGTTGCAGTTCCTTCAACTTCTAATGTGCATGATATACCTGTAAATTTTAAAGAATTTGTTTCTGATTCTATTATGAAGGCTTTGTCTGCATTTCCACCTTCTAATAAACGTAAAAGGTCTTTTAAAACTTCTCATTTAGCTGATGAAATTTCAAATGACCAACAACATAATAATTCATCCTCTTCTGATGAGGATCTATCTGAAACAGAAGATCCTTCCTCAGATATTGACACTGACAAATCTACTTATTTATTTAAAATAGAGTATATGCGTTCTTTATTAAAAGAAGTGTTAATTACTTTGGATATTGAGGTAACCAGTCCTATTGACGTTCAGTCTAATAAACATTTAAATACTGTTTTTAAACCTCCTGTGGTTTCCCCAGGTGTTTTTCCCATTCCTGAGGCTATTTCTGATATGATTTCTAGGGAATGGAATAAGCCAGGTACTTCCTTTATTCCTTCTTCAAGGTTTAAGAGATTGTATCCTTTACCAGCAAAATCTATAGAGTTTTGGGAAAAGGTCCCCAAAGTTGATGGGGCTATTTCTACTCTTGCTAAACGTACCACTATTCCTATGGAAGATAGCACTTCCTTTAGGGATCCTTTAGATAGGAAACTTGAATCTTATCTAAGGAAGGCCTATTTATATTCAGGTCATCTTCTCAGACCTGCTATTTCTTTGGGTGATGTTGCGGCTGCATCAACTTTCTGGTTGGAAAATTTAGCGCAACATGAATTGGATTTTGACATATCTAGCATTGTTCCCTTACTGCAACATGCTAATCATTTTATTTGTGATGCAATTTTTGATATAATCAAAATTGATGTTAGATCCATGTCTTTAGCTGTATTAGCTAGAAGAGCTTTATGGCTTAAATCTTGGAATGCTGATATGACATCTAAATCTAGATTACTATCTCTTTCTTTCCAAGGTAATAATTTATTTGGTTCTCAGTTGGATTCTATTATTTCAACTATCACTGGAGGAAAAGGAGTTTTTTTGCCTCAGGATAAAAAACCTAAGGGTAAATCTAAGGCTTCTCACCGTTTTCGTTCCTTTCGTCAGAATAATGAACAAAAACTCAATCCTCCTCCCAAGGAATCTGCTTCCAGTTGGAAGCCTTCCTCAAATTGGAATAAATCCAAGCCATTTAGGAAACCAAAGTCTGCCCCTAAGTCCGCATGAAGGTGCGGCCCTCATTCCAGCTCAGCTGGTAGGGGGCAGATTAAGGTTTTTCAAGGATTGTTGGGTAAAATCTGTCCAAAATCTTTGGATTCAGAGCATTGTCTCTCAAGGGTATCGAATAGGATTCAAAGTAAGACCTCCTGTGAGAAGATTTTTTCTCTCACGCATCCCTGTAAATCCAGTAAAAGCTCAGGCTTTTCTGAAGTGTGTTTCAGACCTGGAGTCTTCAGGGGTAATCATGCCAGTTCCTCTTCAGGAACAAGGTTTGGGGTTTTATTCAAACCTATTCATTGTACCAAAGAAAGAAAATTTGTTCAGACCAGTTCTGGATCTGAAAATTTTGAATCGTTATGTAAGAGTACCAACTTTCAAGATGGTGACTATAAGGACTATTCTGCCTTTTGTTCAGCAAGGACATTATATGTCCATAATAGACTTGCAGAATGCATACCTTCATATTCCGATTCATCCAGAACACTTTCAGTTTCTGAGATTCTCTTTTCTAGACAAGCACTACCAATTTGTTGCTCTTCCATTTGGCCTAGCAACAGCTCCAAGAATCTTTTCAAAGGTTCTGGGTGCCCTACTATCTGTAATCAGAGAACAGGGTTTTGCGGTGTTTCCTTATTTGGACGATATCTTGGTACTAGCTCAGTCTTTACATACTGCAGAATCTCACACGAATCAACTAGTGTTGTTTCTTCGGAAACATGGTTGGAGGATCAATTTACCAAAAAGTTTCTTGATTCCTCAGACAAGGGTCACCTTTTTAGGCTTCCAGATAGATTCAGTGTCCATGACTCTGTCTCTAACAGACAAGAGACGTTTAAAATTGGTTGCAGCCTGCCGGCACCTTCAGTCTCAGTCATTCCCTTCAGTGGCTATGTGCATGGAAGTTTTAGGTCTCATGTTTGCTCGTTTTCACATGAGACCTCTACAGCTTTGTATGCTGAATCAATGGTGCAGGGATTATACAAAGATATCACAATTAATATCCTTGAATCCCAATGTACGACACTCTCTGACATGGTGGATAGGTCACCATCGTTTGGTTCAAGGGGCTTCTTTTGTTCGCCCAACCTGGACTGTGATCACAACAGATGCGAGTCTTTCAGGTTGGGGAGCTGTTTGGGGATCTCTGACAGCACAAGGGTTTTGGAAATCTCAAGAGGCGAGATTACCAATAAATATTTTAGAACTCTGTGCAATTCTCAGGGCTCTTCAGTTCTGGCCTCTACTAAAGAGAGAACCGTTCATTTGTTTTCAGACAGACAATATCACAACTGTGGCTTATGTCAATCATCAGGGTGGGACTCACAGTCCCCAAGCTATGAAAGAAGTATCTCGGATACTTGCCTGGGCGGAATCCAGCTCCTGTCTAATATCTGCGGTGCATATCCCAGGCGTAGACAATTGGGAGGCAGATTATCTCAGCCACCAGACTTTACATCCAGGGGAGTGGTCTCTCCATCCAGATGTGTTTTCTCAGATTGTTCAGAGGTGGGGGCTTCCAGAGATAGATCTCATGGCCTCTCATCTAAACAAGAAACTTCCCAGATACCTGTCCAGGTCCAGGGATGTTCAGGCGGAAGCAGTGGATGCGCTGACACTTCCTTGGTGTTATCAACCTGCTTACATCTTTCCGCCTCTAGTTCTCCTTCCAAGAGTGATCCCCAAAATCATCATGGAACAGTCTTTTGTGTTGCTGGTGGCTCCAGCATGGCCACACAGGTTTTGGTATGCGGATCTGGTTCGGATGTCCAGTTGCCCACCTTGGTCACTTCCGTTACGGCCAAACCTACTATCTCAAGGTCCGTTTTTCCATCAGGATCTCAAATCATTAAATTTGAAGGTATGGAAATTGAACGCTTAGTTCTAAGTCATAGAGGTTTCTCTGACTCAGTGATTAATACTATGTTACAAGCTCGTAAATCTGTTTCTAGAAAGTTTTATTATAGAGTTTGGAAGACTTACATTTCATGGTGTTCTTCTCATAAATTCTCCTGGCATTCTTTTAGAATTCCTAGAATTTTACAGTTTCTTCAGGATGGTTTGGATAAGGGTTTGTCTGCAAGTTCCTTGAAAGGACAAATCTCCGCTCTTTCTGTTTTATTTCACAGAAAGATTGCTATTCTTCCTGATATTCACTGTTTTGTACAGGCTTTAGTTTGTATTAAGCCTGTCATTAAATCAATTTCTCCTCCTTGGAGTCTTAATTTGGTTCTGAAGGCTTTACAGGCTCCTCCATTTGAGCCAATGCATTCTTTGGACATTAAACTACTTTCCTGGAAAGTGTTGTTCCTTTTGGCTATTTCTTCTGCTAGAAGAGTTTCTGAGCTATCTGCTCTTTCTTGTGAGTCTCCTTTTCTGATTTTTCATCAGGATAAGGCAGTTTTGTGGATTTCTTTTCAATTTTTACCTAAGGTTGTGAATTCTAACAACATTAATGGAGAAATTGTTGTTCCTTCCTTGTGTCCTAATCCTAAGAATTCTTTGGAGAGATCCTTACATTCTTTGGATGTGGTAAGAGCTTTGAAATATTATGTGGAAGCTACTAAAAATTTCAGGAAGACTTCCAGTTTATTTGTTTTATTTTCTGGTCCTAGGAAAGGTCAGAAAGCTTCTGATATTTCCTTGGCTTCTTGGTTGAAACTTTTGATTCATCAAGCTTATTTGGAGTCGGGTCAAACCCCGTCTCAGAGAATTACAGCTCATTCTACTAGATCAGTCTCCACTTTGTGGGCTTTTAAGAATGAAGCTTCAGCAACTTGGTCCTCTTTGCATACATTTACTAAATTCTACCATTTTGATGTATTTGCTTCTTCGGAAGCAGTTTTTGGTAGAAAAGTTCTTCAGGCAGCTGTTTCAGTTTGATTCTTCTGCTTTTGATTTAAGTTTTTTCTTTCAAAAGTGAAAATAACTTATTTTTTGGGTTGTGGATTATTTTTTCAGCGGAATATGGCTGTTTTTATTTTATTCCCTCCCTCTCTGTGACTCTTGAGTGGAAGACTCCACATCTTGGGTATTGATATCCCATATGTCACTAGCTCATGGACTCTTGCCAATTACATGAAAGAAAACATAATTTATGTAAGAACTTACCTGATAAATTCATTTCTTTCATATTGGCAAGAGTCCATGAGGCCCACCCTTTTTATGGTGGTTATGATTTTTTTGTATAAAGCACAATTATTTCCAAATTTCCTTTGTTGATGCTTTCTACTCCTTTCTTTATCACCCCACTGCTTGGCTATTCATTAAACTGAATTGTGGGTGTGGTGAGGGGTGTATTTATAGGCATTTTGAGGTTTGGGAAACGTTGCCCCTCCTGGTAGGATTGTATATCCCATATGTCACTAGCTCATGGACTCTTGCCAATATGAAAGAAATTAATTTATCAGGTAAGTTCTTACATAAATTATGTTTTTTTATGCAATATTCATTTTTAATAAAGGTTTTAACTATTACATCCCAATGTTCTGTACATAGCAGAATATGTTCTAAGTATTTCTTAATATATATATATATATATATATATATATATATATATATATCTGTATATAGCTATACCTACTGTATATATAAAATCATCTATACAGTATATATATATATATATATATATATATATATATATATACATACAGTATATTTATAAATATATATTGTACCAGAATACCATCAGATATGTATCTAAATATTTATTTATGAATAAATAGAACATATTCTGTTTTGTGCAGAACATTATAATGTGAAATATTCATATTTTCATGTTAGGTTAGCGCACATGAGAATATGCGATCGAGTTTGTGCGAGGGTGGATTTTTTTCCACATTTTTTCTACATTGACTTGGGGGAATACGTGAACATGCATGCAATATCTTAAGTTCGGCTTTTTGCACTCGTCGAATTAGCACTCAAGCTAAAACCTATATACTGGAGACACAATATGAGGCCATGGACAAAAATAGTGGCTAAAATAGTACAGTATGAATGACAGAATAAAAACAATTTTATCATCAGGAAAGGACAAAATACGAAACCATATGGCATCTGTATAAAACTTTAAGTTAAAACAAATGGTATTACTAGGTTGGCCAACCTGATTAAAATTAATATTGAAAAAGAGTGGAAAGGTGAGCGCCAAAAAAGGCTAAAGTGGCAATGTGATACACTAAAACAGCCTTGATTAAAATATATAAAATTATTTATATAAAATCATTAAGTTTAATACAACTCACAATGTAGTACACAATAATATCATGGATCCATGTAACATAAAATCTTTAAAACATCAATATAATCAATATAACAATTAGTGTGAAACTCTTGGTATGATGGCTAGCCTGTTGTTGAACTAACAAGGCCAAATAGAGGTCATTGTATGTGATTTCTTCAACTATATATATTTTTTTATCCTACCACACTTCTTCACTTGTGATATAACCACGGACACACTAGGATATGTACATTTAGGACTGTACATTTGGACCTGCCTCTATTTGGCCTTGTTGGTTCAACAACAGGCTAGCCATAATACCAAATAGAGGCAGGTCCCAATGTACAGTCCTAAATGTACATATCCTAGTGTGTCCGTGGTTATATCACAAGTGAAGAAGTTTGGTAGGATAAAAAAAATATATATAGTTGAAGAAATCACATACGATGACCTCTATTTGGCCTTGTTAGTTCAACAACAGGCTAGCCATCATACCAAGAGTTTCACATTAATTGTTATATTGATTATATTGATGTTTTAAAGATTTTATGTTACATGGATCCATGCTATTATTGTGTACTACATTGTGAGTTGTATTAAACGTAATGATTTTATATAAATAATTTTATATATTTTAATCAAGGCTGTTTTAGTGTATCACATTGCCACTTTAGCCTTTTTTGGCACTCGCCTTTCCACTCTTTTTTTATATCTTATCTTCAGGTCTAGTAACTAGGGGACCTTTCAAGGGGAGCTTGAGGCACATAAGAAATAGCGCAGGGTTCACACACTTGAGATAAAATTAATATTGCGCAATTAGGATTAACTGGTACAGGTCCCACTGTGAGACCATCAGATGATAAAATCCGGATAGATAAAAGTTGTTAGGGATGTTGAAGTACTAGACTAGATACAGACAAAGTCTGTCAGTAATCCCTGTGTGATTTCCCAAAGTATTGTGGCTGAGCAAATATTAAGCAAATTTGTGTATATAACAGGTAATCCACATGAAATATGTGGTGTATTTAAACACCTACTTTACGACCTTCTTTTGTTGTGTAGACCGATCCTGGTGGAGGTACTCTCTGCTCAGCTTTAATCTGGGTGCCCGCGGTTTGTATTCCAGAGTTTGTTTTCCCGACTCTGTGGCTCTTTTTGATTGCTTGAATAATTAGCACTTAGAAATTCTCAATGCAGCTCTGCCCCCAGTGTGATAAGAGTGAAGAATTTTGAAAACCTAATTTTTTACCATGTCAGTTCTAGGCATGAGCAAATCTGACTCCCTGTTATCTATTCACTAGCCTAGAAGTTTTATGACATCAGCTTTTTATCTTAGCCTGATGTCATAAAACTTCTAGGCTAGTTAATAGATAACAGGGAGTCAGATTTGCTCATGCCTAGAACTGACATAGTAAAAACGTACGGCTAGATTACAAGTTGTGCGTTAGGGTAAAAAAAGCAGCGTTAAGACAGAGGTCCTAACGCTGCTTTTTTATGCCTGCTGGTAAAAAAAAGCAGCAAAACGACTTACGCAAATGTTGTAAACAAAAAATTTCTATGGGACTTCCATAGCACCGGTATTACGAGTCTGTCCTGCTAGGCCAAAAAGTGAGCGGTACACCCTAACCTGTCAAGAGTCCTAACGCATTTAAAAGTCAGTAGTTATGAGTTTTATGGTACAACGCCGTAGCATGAAACTCATAACTAAAGTGCTAAAAAGTACACTAACACCCATAAACTACCTATTAACCCCTAAACCGAGGCCCTCCCGCATTGCAAATACTAAAATAAAATTTTTAACCCCTAATCTGCCGCTCCGGACACCGCCGCCACCTACATTATATGTATGAACCACTAATCTGCTGACCACAACATCGCCGACACCTACATTATATTTATTAACCCCTAATCTGCCACCCCCAATGTCGCCGCCACCTACCTACACTTATTAACCCCTAATATGCCGCCCCCATCGCCACCACTATAATAAACATATTAACCCCTAAACCGCCGAACTCCTGCCTCGCAAACATTAGTTAAATATTATTAACCCCTAATCTGCCGGCCCTAACATCGCCGCCACCTAACTACATTTATTAACCCCTAATCTGCCGCTCCCAATGTCACCGTCACTATATTAAAGTTATTAACCCCTAAACCTAAGTTTAACCCTAAACCTAACACCCCCTAACTTAAATATAATTTAAATAAATCTAATTAAATATTACTATCATTAGCTAAATGATTCCTATTTAAAACTAAATATTACCTGTAAAATAAACCCTAAGATAGCTACAATATAACTAATAGTTACATTGTAGCTATTTTAGGATTTATTTTTATTTTACAGGCAAGTTTTGCATTTATTTTAACTAGATAGAATAGTTATTAAATAGTTATTAACTATTTAATAACTACCTAGTTAAAATAAAGACAAATTTACCTGTAAAATAAAACCTAACCTAAGTTACACTAACACCTAACACTACACTATAATTAAATAAATTAACTAAATTAAATACAATTACCTAAATTAAATTAGCTAAAGTACAAAAACAAACAAACACTAAATTACAGAAAATAATTACAAAAATTTAAACTAATTACACCTAATCTAATAGCCCTATTAAAACAGAAAAGCCCCCCAAAATAAAAAAAAAACCCTAGCCTAAACTAAACTACCAATAGCCCTTAAAAGGCATTGCCCCAAAGTAATCAGCTCTTTTACCTGTAAAAAAAAATACAAACACCCCCCCCCCCCAACAGTAAAACCCACCACCCACACAACCAACCCCCCAAATAAAAAAGCTCCCCATTGCCCTGAAAAGGGCATTTGGATGGGCATTGCCCTTAAAAGGGCAGTTAGCTCTTTTTCCGCCCAAACCCTAATCTAAAAAATAAAACCCACCCAATACACCCTTAAAAAAAACCTAACACTAACCCCCTGAAGATCTACTTACCGGGAGACGTCTTCATCCAAGCCGGGCGAAGTGGTCCTCCAGACGGGCAGAAGTCTTCATCCAAACCGGGCAGAAGTGGTCCTCCAGATGGGCAGAAGTCTTCATCCAGACGGCATCTTCTATCTTCATCCATCCGGCACGGAGCGGGTTCATCTTCAAGACATCCGACGTGGAGCATCCTCTTCATCCGACGACTAAAACAGAATGAAGGTACCTTTAAGTGACGTCATCCAAGATGGCGTGCCTTAGATTCCGATTGGCTGATAGAATTCTATCAGCCAATCGGAATTAAGGTAGAAAAAATCCTATTGGCTGATGCAATCAGCCAATAGGATTGAAGTTCAATCCTATTGGCTGATCCAATCAGTCAATAGGATTGAGCTATCATACTATTGGCTGATTGGAACAGCCAATAGAATGCGAGCTCAATCCTATTGGCTGATTGGATCAGCCAATAGGATTGAACTTCAATTCTATTGGCTGATTGCATCAGCCAATAGAATTGGCTGATGTCTTGAAGATGGACCCGCTCCGTGCCAGATGGATGAAGATAGAAGATGCCGTCTGGATGAAGACTTCTGCCCGTCTGGAGGACCACTTCTGCCCGGCTTGGATGAAGACTTCTGCCCATCTGGAGGACCACTTCGCCCGGCTTGGATGAAGACGTCTCCCGGTAAGTCGATCTTCAGGGGGTTAGTGTTAGGTTTTTTTAAGGGTGCATTGGGTGGGTTTTATTTTTTAGATTAGGATTTGGGCGGAAAAAGAGCTAACTGCCCTTTTAAGGGCAATGCCCATCCAAATGCCCTTTTCAGGGCAATGGGGAGCTTAGGTTTTTTTAGCTAGTATTTTATTTGGGGGGGTTCGGTGTGTGGGTGGTGGGTTTTACTGTTGGGGGGGTTGTTTGTATTTTTTTTTTACAGGTAAAAGAGCTGATTACTTTGGAGCAATGCCCCGCAAAAGGCCCTTTTAAGGTCTATTGGTAGTTTAGTTTAGGTTAGGGTTTTTATTTTTATTTTGGGGGGCTTTTTATTTTAATAGGGCTATTAGATTAGGTGTAATTAGTTTAAATTTCTGTAATTTGTTTATTATCTGCAATTTAGTTGTTGTTTTTTTTTGTACTTTAGCTAATTTAATTTAATGTAGGTAATTGTATTTAATTTAGTTAATTTATTTAATTATAGTGTAGTGTTAGGTGTTAGTGTAACTTAGGTTAGGTTTTATTTTACAGGTAAATTTGTCTTTATTTTAACTAGGTAGTTATTAAATAGTTAATAACTATTTAATAACTATTCTACTATTCTACCTAGTTAAAATAAATACAAACTTGCCTGTAAAATAAAAATAAATTCTAAGCTAGCTACAATGTAACTATTAGTTATATTGTAGCTAGCTTAGGGTTTATTTTATAGGTAAGTATTTAGTTTTAAATAGGAATTATTTAGTTAATGATAGTAATATTTATTTAGATTTATTTAAATTATATTTAAGTTAGGGGGTGTTAGGTTTAGGGTTAGACAGGTTTAGGGGTTAATATCTTTAATATAGTGGCGGCGGCAGAATAGGGGTTAATAAATGTAGGTAGGTGGCGGCGATGTTAGGGCCGGCAGATTAGGGGTTAATAATATTTAACTTATGTTTGCGAGGCAGGAGTACGGCGGTTTAGGGGTTAATATGTTTATTATAGTGGCGGCGACGTTGGGGGCGGCATATTAGGGGTTAATAAATGTAGGTAGGTGGCGGCGACATTGGGGGCGGCAGATTAGGGGTTAATAAATATAATGTAGCTGTCGGCGATGTTGGGGGCAGCAGATTAGGGGTTCATAAGTATAATGTAGGTGGCAGCGGTGTCCGGAGCGGCAGATTAGGGGTTAATAATATAATGTAGGTGTCAGCGATGTCGGGGCGGCAGATTAGGGGTTAATAAGTGTAAGATTAGGGGTGTTTAGACTCGGGGTTCATGTTAAGGTGTTAGGTGTAAACATAAATTTTATTTCCCCATAGAAATTAATGGGGCTGCGTTAGTGAGTTTTACGCTGCTTTTTTGCAGGTATTAGACTTTTTTTCAGCCGGCTCTCCCCATTGATTCCTATGGGGAAATCGTGCACGAGCACGTTACACCAGCTCACCGCTGACTTAAGCAGCGCTGGTATTGGAGTGCGGTAATGAGCAAAATTTTGTTCTACGCTCACTTCTTGTCTTTTAACAACGGTTTCTGAAAACTCGTAATACCAGCGCTGCAGGTAAGTGAGCGGTGAGAGAAAACTGCTCGTTAGCACCGCACAGCCTCTAACACAAAACTCGTAATCTAGGTGTTAGGTTTTCAAAATTCTCTTGAATACAAACCACGGATGCCCAGATTAAAGCTGAGCAGAGAGTACCACCACCAGTGTTCTATCAGATTTTGCTACTTTGCCAGAATCTGCTACCTCGGACTGCGTATGTGCTGTATTACGTAATCGCAATCCACATATGTTAAACAGGAATGTGTGGAATGCGATTATGTAGATCAGCCGCATGTACATTTAGAGGTAGCAGATTCTGACAAGGAACTTGTGTCGGATTTTGCTGCCGCTATGAGATGCGCGCATGCGCTTTTGAAATTGAATACTGTCAAACAAATTAAAAGTGTATATAATATAATATATATATATATATATATATATATATACAGTATATATATATATATATATATATATACAGTATATATATATATATATACACACACATATAGACAGGGCGAAGTTCAATCATTTCTCACTGTAGTGAAAAATGCGACGATGTGCTTTCATTGTCATATTTTTCATAACCGTGACAAGTCATTGAAATGTGTTCTGTATATATATATATATATAAATATTATATGCACTTTTAATTTGTTTGACAGTATTCAATTTCAAGAGCGCATTCGTAGCGGCAGCAAGATCCGACAGAACTTCCTTATCAGAATCTGCTACCTCTAAATGTGCATGCGGCTGATTTACATAATCACATTCCACACATTCCTGTTTAACATATGTGGATTGTGATTACGTAATACAGAGCAAGTGCAGTCAGAGGTAGCAGATTCTGACAAAGGAGCAGATTCTGATGGAACTCCCGGCTCCAGGATCGGTCTACACAACAAAAGCAGGTTGTAAAGTAGGTGTTTAAATACACCACATATTTCATGTGGATTACCTGTTATATACACAAACTTGCTTAATATTTGCTCAGCCACAATACTTTGGTAAATTACACAGGGATTACTAACAGACTCTGCCTGTATCGAGTCTAGTACTTCAACATCCCTAACAGATTTTATCTATCCAACTTTAATCAATACGGATTTTATCATCTGATGGTCTCACAGTGTGACCTGTACCAGTTGATCCTAATTGCGCAATATTAATTTTAATCAGGTTGGCCAACCTAGTAATACCATTTGTTTAACTTGATGTTTTATACAGATGCCATATGGTTTCGTATTTGTCCTTTTCTGATGATTAAATAGTTTTTTTATTCTGTCATTCATACTGTACTATTTTGGCCACTATTTTTATCCCTGGCCTCATATTGTGTATCCAGTACATAGGTTGTAGCCTTGAGTGCTTCTTTCTCTTATCTTTGGTAGTATTGTATTTTTTAGTTGTGGGAGGATACAACTAGAGGAATTAGCTTAACTAAATTGCAGCACATCAGCACATCCCTAGTTTTAAGAAAGAAATTACTTGCCTTATAGAGGCCATTACCTGCCTCTGTTTCTCCTTGAAAGTTTGGGTTTATATTTAAAGATACTACACTCAAAATACCCTTAGACTTAACCCAGTGTTTATGATTAGACCTCCTGACTAATCAAAAAAAGAATTTATGAAAAAAAGGTGTGTTAGGGTTAGCGCTAAATTAAAGCTTAAAAAGGGTGTAAAGATCGATATTCTTTAAGAGTTATAAATATTTCTTATATAGTGATGTTCATAAAAACATTGTGTTTCATATTAAAAATTTTAATGAGAATTAAAAATACAAATAAAGATGGATGCCGGCATCAATTCTATATGGATAGTTAAATACAATGTATACAAATGTAGCGTAAAATAATTGACAGATATATCAAAATAATTAAAAGCAATTTAAACAGGTTTGAAATATTATACTTTAAAGAAAAAATAGCGATTATCACCGTGCATATAGGTGTTAGATATTTGCATTGATATTACCTTATATGCAGAGATTTGTGTATATTCGCTATTGCAATGGACCGGGACTCTCAGTGTTTAGTCCTGTATTGATTATGTTTTTTTGAAACAGTTTCTATTTGTCGGCAGTTCTCTCAAGAGAAATAAAGGTCAAAGTTCCAATTTTCACTGCCGTATGATGTCCGTGTCCTGATGTTTGTGATGGCTTTGTGTGCGTATCATATACGCCGTGTCGAATGTCAGCGTGACAGTGAAATCTCTGTATTGTTGTGGGGAGATTTCTCCTTGTGGTTAGTTGCCTCCAAGTGGTTCCGGAGCAAAGTTGAAGAGAGGTAGATTGTTTACTGAGTCCCCGCTGTCTTATTTCACAGCGTTAGTATATAAGAAGGATAGTGATCAGATCATGGGTTAGGAATTATACTTATAGAACTGCACATGCTTATGATTAGTTCAAAGTACCCAGCCTACTGCACTATATCTGACTTAAATGAAAGTATCCAAAAGTAACAATGTTTCCAGTGAGCAAAGTTCTACGCGTTTCAGCCGCTTGGGCCTTTATCAAGATGCTCACCTGGGGGATTCACCTGGTTTAAAAATGTTGAGCTTTGTTCTGATTGGTGGTTATTTGATTGGTGCATATTGAATCGTTACATCGTATGAACTTTTAAAGTTTTTTTTAGGGTACATTTAAAATAACTTATCAAGTTTCAAAAAATCATAATAATTAGTCTTATATAAAAGAAACACATATAATTCACATTATGAAATTTATTTACAACTTTTATCCCTATATTAATTATCCCTATATTAATTAGCGCTATTGTGGATATTTAACCCTTAATCTCTATAGTAAAGATGGCAATATTGCCTCTGAGATTCCACAGATATTGTTAGGAAATATAAATATATATATATATATATATAGTGGGCCTAAAAAGATGTATATGTATAGAGGGTAATGTAAAATAATGTATATTGCAATATAAACGTATAACAAAAAAATAAAAAACATATAAGACACGTGAAAATTAATAAATTATATATACATATATCTGAATGTAATGATGTATGTATATATAATAATTTATTTAATTATATTGGCGATCAGGGGAGTGTTAAATAATGTGTTAGGATGCTAATATAGCCATCCTTTTTTAGGACGATGTTGGTTTGAATATATAAATATTACATGTATATATAAAAAAAAAAAATTTTTTTTTTTTTTTATAGTATATAAATATTATTAGAAATATATAAAAATATATAAAATTATATAAAAATATATAAAATTATATAAAAATATATAAAAATATAATTGTCAATTTATATACATGTATTATATTTGCCCATATATAATCTCTAAGTTTAGTACAGTAACATATCGCGGAGGGATTATTATATGATGGTGGGATTTAAATTTCCACTATACAACTATTTTTCATGTATTTGAACTTTACTGTCTATTAGAATAGACCATTCAGATCCAATTCTGAGTTTAATCCAGAGGGGTAAAGTGTTTTAAAATTAAAAATGTATTCAGCTTCTTTTTTACATAGTAATGTTGTGATGTTGCCTCCTCTAATTCCTAGATTAAGTTAAAAAACTTAATCTAGGAATTAGAGGAGGCAACATCACAACATTACTATGTAAAAAAGAAGCTGAATACATTTTTAATTTTAAAACACTTTACCCCTCTGGATTAAACTCAGAATTGGATCTGAAAGGTCTATTCTAATAGACAGTAAAGTTCAAATACATGAAAAATAGTTGTATAGTGGAAATTTAAATCCCACCATCATATAATAATCCCTCCACGATATGTTACTGTACTAAACTTAGAGATTATACATGGGCAAATATAATACATGTATATAAATTGACAATTATATTTTTATATATTTTTATATAATTTTATATATTTTTATATATTTCTAATAATATTTATATATTAAAAAAAAAAAAAAATTTAATTTTTTTTATATATACATGTAATATTTATATATTCAAACCAACATCGTCCTAAAAAAGGATGGCTATATTAGCATCCTAACACATTATTTAACACTCCCCTGATCACCAATATAATTAAATAAATTATTATATATACATACATCATTACATTCAGATATATGTATATATAATTTATTAATTTTCACGTGTCTTATATGTTTTTTATTTTTTTGTTATACGTTTATATTGCAATATACATTATTTTACATTACCCTCTATACATATACATCTTTTTAGGCCCACTATATATATATATATATATTTATATTTCCTAACAATATCTGTGGAATCTCAGAGGCAATATTGCCATCTTTACTATAGAGATTAAGGGTTAAATATCCACAATAGCGCTAATTAATATAGGGATAATTAATATAGGGATAAAAGTTGTAAATAAATTTCATAATGTGAATTATATGTGTTTCTTTTATATAAGACTAATTATTATGATTTTTTGAAACTTGATAAGTTATTTTAAATGTACCCTAAAAAAAACTTTAAAAGTTCATACGATGTAACGATTCAATATGCACCAATCAAATAACCACCAATCAGAACAAAGCTCAACATTTTTAAACCAGGTGAATCCCCCAGGTGAGCATCTTGATAAAGGCCCAAGCGGCTGAAACGCGTAGAACTTTGCTCACTGGAAACATTGTTACTTTTGGATACTTTCATTTAAGTCGGATATAGTGCAGTAGGCTGGGTACTTTGAACTAATCATAAGCATGTGCAGTTCTATAAGTATAATTCCTAACCCATGATCTGATCACTATCCTTCTTATATACTAACGCTGTGAAATAAGACAGCGGGGACTCAGTAAACAATCTACCTCTCTTCAACTTTGCTCCGGAACCACTTGGAGGCAACTAACCACAAGGAGAAATCTCCCCACAACAATACAGAGATTTCACTGTCACGCTGACATTCGACACGGCGTATATGATACGCACACAAAGCCATCACAAACATCAGGACACGGACATCATACGGCAGTGAAAATTGGAACTTTGACCTTTATTTCTCTTGAGAGAACTGCCGACAAATAGAAACTGTTTCAAAAAAACATAATCAATACAGGACTAAACACTGAGAGTCCCGGTCCATTGCAATAGCGAATATACACAAATCTCTGCATATAAGGTAATATCAATGCAAATATCTAACACCTATATGCACGGTGATAATCGCTATTTTTTCTTTAAAGTATAATATTTCAAACCTGTTTAAATTGCTTTTAATTATTTTGATATATCTGTCAATTATTTTTCGCTACATTTGTATACATTGTATTTAACTATCCATATAGAATTGATGCCGGCATCCATCTTTATTTGTATTTTTAATTCTCATTAAAATTTTTAATATGAAACACAATGTTTTTATGAACATCACTATATAAGAAATATTTATAACTCTTAAAGAATATCGATCTTTACACCCTTTTTAAGCTTTAATTTAGCGCTAACCCTAACACACCTTTTTTTCATAAACTCTGTTTCTTCTTGACCAGATCGAATATTGTAACAAACTGTGAGGCCTGCCGCCAACATTTGTAAACCTTTTCCATGTAACCAATTGGAAGAAGTGGCAATGGTAGGCAGTGTGATACACTATATAGCAAGAGTTTAGATTGCCTTGTAACATAGATCTTTTACGAGTACGGCTTTAATTTCCTTAAAAAAGGTGATTGTGATTGTGATTGAAGCTGCTTTTTACTCCTGAAGTTAAATTCACATTTTTAGCAAGACTGACCGGTGTATTCTTTCACATACATCTTCTGGGAGTAAATTCCATTTAGTGCTTCACTTTGTATTTCCAATACTGCACTATTGGTGGATTTTTCTTCCATGATAGATTAACTAATGAGTAGAATTCCCAGTACAGGAGATGCTTTAATTGTCCAAGCCACAACAGAGAGTACCATGCATGGGCTTGTGCAAAGCATCTTTGATATCCTGTAGACCTGTTAAAGGGTATTAAAGCTATCAGAAGTGCTTAAAGAGACACAGTGCAACACCATGTAAAATGTTGAATTATGCAAACTAAAAAATATGTACTTTCATCATTTATATTGACCACATTTCATTTGACTTATCTTTGAATATTGTGAATCCTGTAGGAATTTACCATCTAACACGTTATACTTAATCAGTGCAGAAGCTCACTAATATCTATCCCTAATAAACATAAGATACATAATACTTAAAAGGCTACAACATAATAAAGGTTTTGATTAAAAACAAAACCAGTATAAACTCATTTAAAAACATTTTTTTGTTATTTGTGCCACAAAAAGTAAGATGCGGCATGCCTGATCCTAAACTCCAATAGTGGCGTTAATTTAATAAACTAGCCTAAAAATTAGGTCTCACCTTCATTTGAAATAAACCCATGCATGGGTCTAATGGATATCTAACACATCCAAGTCTTGCACCAAGTATGGTGGAGTGGCACAATAACATTAAATAAATAAATTAATGGTCCGTTATATGATAACATTATATAAATATATTCATGGTCCATACAGAGAGTTTTCAGGAAAACTTTCTATTCCTAAAAAAAAAGGGATAGTGATTGGCAGTACAAGATAATTTAAAAAGAGTTTAAATACATTTTGGCAAAAGCAGAATGGCTAGGCATTTTAAAGGTATTACTGACACTTGGCATATTTTTCTATATAAAAACAGAAATCAGAGATTATTTGTAAAGGTTAAATTAGACATAAATAATAATAATCCCTATTTCAACTAATTTGATGTTGGATTTTAAAGGTAGTTACTCTCTCCCCAAAGGGAATAAATTAGGCTATAGTAATTATTTATGTAAATGGAACTTTAGAAACATTATAGAGCTGTAGGGTATAAGATATATTAGGTTTTCCCCATGTAAAGATTATTTTTGAAGAGGTGTTAATGCTGTTGAATGTAATTTATTTATTTTTTGGTAAATTTTTGCTATATAATGATTTATATAAGCACTAGGTGGCTTATCAAATGTAAATATATATATATAACCTGATGTTTAATCAGATATTAAATGGTTAATTAAAATTAAGGAACTTGCTGCCCTCTAGTGTTTATAAGGACGGATGTAATAATGTGAATTTGAGAATGATTAAGGGCTGTGTCCCAAAACTTTGCTACAGTTTCTATTTCCTATTGTATGAAATAAAGCTTTAAGATCTGGGATGGTGCAACCATTTGTGACTTTTTCACAAATAGATGAGCCATTAATAATTGCCAATGCTACAGATCCACTAATGAAATAATGAAGCATTCATTTATATGTGTTGTGGGAAAACATCACTATAGTGAGAGGGATGATCATGGTTTGGGAGTTAATGGTTTGAACAGATTTTATTCACAAAGTACAGTTCACCAGAGAAAGCTATGAAAGAGATTTAGGGCCAGACGATCTAAAGATCTCTGGGCTAGTGGGATTCTTTAAGAATGCTCGCAAGTACTTCTATTTGCCTGAAAACAAGGTGTCTCGCTAAGGGGTGTATACTGTATTTTCATATTGGACAGAGATGCATACATTTCAAAAGTGCACAACGAAAACCATAATTTTAAAACTCAAGCAAAATTACTGAACCATACAAAATTGTATTGTTAAAGTGCATCAAAATTGTTCACCAAAATCCGTATTTTATCAAAAACATAACATTTGTATGTAAATTACACAGGAATAAATCGTATTAAATATGCACAGTGTAAATCGTAATTTAAGTACACCCTAACAGAAAAACACAAGCATATGAAAATAAAGGCGATTGTAAGATGTTATACACAGAAAGCAGCGCAATGTGATTTGTGTTTGATGCAGGATTTAATTTTTATAGTGGGCTCCCTGCTCACTGATAACTTCACTCTATCCAGTGAAGGTTCCCTCTCCAGCAAGCTCCATTAATCACTACGGCAAACATTGCGCCACTTGTAGGAGCTGCCCCTTTTAAGATAATTCCACGAGGGCAGCCACTGCGAGGGCTGGGTTGAAAATCATGTCTGATCCAGCAAAGTGTAGATCATCCGACACTTAGAGAGAGATGGAGACGCTGAAACACACAGAGAGAATATCTGAGATAAATGTAAAACAATGCTTTGCTATGCCATAAACTATAATTCAAGCACAAGCTGCATTTGCTGTTGTATAAAGAACTTTAAATGTCAATTTAGGAACACATCAGATACATCATATTGTGTCTTATGATGCCACATGAATCATTCAAAGGCATTATAATCCCATCATAAACAGTATGTATCCTCTGTATGTAATATAATTACAGTTACATGATGTAACTGCATAGGATTGTTGAAAAACATAATGAACTTCATAATGTTGTGAGTTATCAAATACAGCTCTTTAAATAATAATTTTATTGTTTTAAATAAAGAGTCAGAAGTTTTTTTTTATCTTGTACATTATTTATTGAAATGGTGTTGGAATAAAGTGATTAAGGATTTAGAATCTTCTTTCCGTCAAGTATATTAAGTAATATTTCAAATGTGTTCAAAGAGCTGTAATGTATTCTAATAAAGGTTTATGGAGCATTTTAGAAGTTGCAAATTGTACTTAAAAATTACTTTCATATAAAATTTTAAGAAGCATTGCTTTTGCTGTGAAATCATTCATCTGTAATTCACAAATACTTGACAGACTTGTAATAGAAAATGAATGTTAAAATAAGTCATTTCTTTTGATGTGCTGACATAAAATGTAACTACTTTTGTCAAAATATAACAGTCAGTACAATATGATAAATCAGACAGCGTTATATTTATTTTTGTCATCTGCTCTATGTATTTGCATGCTCATTTTATTTTGGCAGCATCTGGTAATTTGTTTTTATGATTTTAAACTAAATTTTGTTTATTTGTTATGAATTTTCTAGATGACAAAGAAAATGAAGAAATTAGAGAAAGACACAAACACATGGAAAACAAGATTTGAGAACTGCAATAAAGCTCTGTTGGACATGATTGAGGAGGTGAGAAACGTTCAATTATGAGAAAATCATGCTGTAGTTGCTACACTTTTTATTCATGGGGTGTTAGGAAATGCTTCAAAGCCCACAATCATTATCAAAGCACTCCAATCCTTAAAGGTACCAACAGCCAAGAACTTGCCAATAAATCTCTATAATACATACTCTACACAGTTTTATTATGGATGATTCCAAATACCTCTTAGTCACATCCCTCAGACTGCTAGAATCAGAAGCAACATACACCCCTCAGATCAGCAGGGGGTATTGAAACTATTCTTTGGTGATCTGATATACAGGGGGGGTTTAGAATACTGAGCTCTTTTTTTTTGCCTCTGCTTTTCTAATTTTCCATCAAAACTGGCATATTAAAGCAACACTTTAATTTTTTAATGAAGGTTCAGAATACTAATCCTCTAGCCCTAGTCACAGAAATAGAAAGGAGACAGTTATGAAAGACAGAAAATAGTAATAGAAAATGTTGACCCAAACCATTTCCAAACACAACCTTTATAGCATTTTGGCCATATTTGTTAGCACCTGTGAATAATGAGGTCTAGAATTTTCCCTGAATCATAAATATCCCTTAACTATGCTCCTTTGTTCCTGGAGATCCTATAACCTTTGAGTCAGCTGTGCCTCACCCTTATCTGGCCTAGCTGAAGTCAAATTGAAAATTCAAGCAGGTCTTATTGATTGGAGTACCTCAAGAATCTGTTCTGGGTCCTCTACTCTTCTCCATTTATACTTCTTCTCTGGGTAAAGTTATAAGCAACTGCTTATCTGGTATTTCTTCCTGGATGGCCTCTCACCACCTAAAGATAAACATGTCCAAGACTGAGCTCCTTCTTATCCCCCCCTCAAGCTCTACACCGACCTGTGACTTCTCTATCCCTGTTGACGGCATCACCATTTCCCCATCGCCCCAAGTCCGCTGCCTCGGAGTTACACTTGACTCAAATCTATCCTTCACCCCCCCATATCCAATCACATTCTACCACCTGCCGCAACCATCTATGCAACATTTCCAAGATTCAACCTTTTCTGTGCGCTAACACCACAAAGCAAATTATCCACTCCCTTGTTATTTCCCGACTTGACTACTGCAATAACCTACTTACTGGCCTTCCTCTTTCCCGCCTCTCCCCTCTTCAATCCATCCTAAATGCCTCTGCCAGGCTGATCCACCTTTCCCGTCGCTCTGTATCTGCTGCACCTCTCTGCGAGTCCCTTCATTGGCTCCCCATACACAGCAGAATTAAATTCAAAATTCTCACCCTTGCATACAAAGCGCTCACCAACTCCGCTCCCTTCTACCTATCCTCTCTAATCAACAAGTATACTCCAGCCCACCCACTAAGATCCAACAATGACCTGCTCCTTGCTTCTGCGACTATCACCTCCTCTCATGCTAGACTTCAGGACTTCTGTCATGCAGCACCTACCCTCTGGAACACTCTCCCTCGTGCTGTCAGGCTTTGCCCAAATCTTTCTTCCTTTAAATGCTCTCTGAAGACTTTTCTGTTCAGGGAAGCCTACCACCCAACTCAATAATATTGCTTTTACCTAACAACATTTCCCTCCTCTAACTCTGCATTAACATCTTTCTCAATCTTGCAGTCCTCACCTCCTGTTTCTCAACCTCCTACCCTTCTAGATTGTAAGTTCCCACGGGAATAGGGCCCTCGATTGTTTTATTTAAATTATCTGTATTCATGGACAGCGCTGCGGAATATGATGGCGCTTCATAAATAAAGTATAATAATAATAATAATAATAATTTCAATGAGACTACAGTCTCACGTCCATTAAAAGGGAAGATACCCAAAAAAATACAATAACCCAAAAGTAAAAAAACAAATTATTTTCTTTCATGATTCAAATAGAGCATACAACTTTTCAATGTAGTTAAATTACCAAAATGTCCTTCATTCTCTTGGTATCTTTTGTTGAATAAGCAGCAATGGACTACTGGAAGTTAGCTCTAGCTAGGTGAGCCAATGACAAGATACATATATGTGCAGCTAGCAATCAGCAACTAGCTCCCAGTAGTGCATTGCTGCTCTTGAGCATGCTCCATCTAAATCATGAAAGTTTTGTTTCACTGGTTGGACAGGCATTAAATCAATTATCTCTGTGTTATAGGTCAAAATAAGTTGAGTCAATATTGTGTGTAGGTAACTGGCCCACAATGGTTGCAGAGGATATTGTCTAGTCTAGAGTCTGGTTTGCACTTATAACTGACTAAAGAGTATTTTAGGGAACATTTGTCTGTTATGTGTATTGATAAGTGCTGGTCTGATTGGTCTAATTGAGGACAGAGATAGCCAAATAGTTAACATAAAATAAGCACGGGAAAAATATGTGGTAAAGAAGAATTAACCCTAAAAAACATAAGGGTGGGGTCTCGTGGACTCTCACCACCATAAAAGAAATTAATTTAAATTATGTTTTCTTTCATACAGGTAGTGAGAGTCCGTGATCCATTACTCCTGGGATTTAAATACATCTTTTTTTCTTTTTCACTGAAAAAATTAAATTCCCAACCCCAATAAAAATATATTTTTTTTTCTTAAATGCACTTAAAATAAATCAAACAGGCAAAAAAATCAAACTGAGACAGCTGTCTGAAGAACATTCCTACCAAAGGCTTCTTCATAAATAGCAAAAACATCAAAATGGTAGAATGTAAACATATGCAAAGAAGACCAATTAGCTGCCTTGCAAATCTGGACAACTGAAGCCTCATTCTGGAAAGCCCAAAAAGCTGCAACTGACCTACTAGAATGAGCAGTAATCCGTTGCGGTAGATGCTGACCTGCCTCCAAGTAAGCCTTGTGAATCAAAAGTTTTAACCAAGAGGCCAAAGAAGCAGCAGAAACTTTCAGACCTTTCCTAGGACCAGAAAAATAAATGAACAAACTAGAGGTTTGTCTAAAGTCTTTAGTAGCATCAATGTAATATTTAAATGCCTAATAATGTCCAAAGTGTGCAAACATCTTTCTGAAGCATTCTTGGGATTAGGACACAAAGAAGGAACAATAATCTCTCTGCTAATGCTGTCTGAAGAAACAATTTTAGGCAAAAAGTCAAAAGAAGTCCTTAAAACTACCTTATCCTAATGAAAATCAAAATAATCTAGCAGAAGAAATAGCCAAAATAAATAACACTTTCCAAGAAAGCAGTTAAATATTCACCTTACGAATAGGTTCAAAATGAGAAACCTACAAAACCCTTAACACCAAGTTAAGATTCCATGGAGGAGAAATTGGTGTTTAATATGTACCAGAGCCTGAACAAAACCATTAATAATAAGAAGATTAGCATTCTTCCTATGGAACAAAATTGAAAGAGCAGAAATCTGTCCCTTCAGAGAACTGACAGATAGGCCATTATCCATACCATCATGTAAGAAATGCAAAATACTATGAATTATGAAAGAATGCCAGGAAAAACCATGCTCTACACACCAATAAATAAAGGCCTTCCAGACATTGTGATAGATTTTCCTAGTTGCAGTCTTACGAGCCTGAATTAAAGGGACACTGAACCCAAATTTTTTCTTTCGTGATTCAGATAGAGCATGCAATTTTATGCAACTTTCTTATTTACTCCTATTATCAATTTTTCATTGTTCTCTTGCTATCTTTGTTTGAAAAAGAAGGCATCTTAGCTAAGGAGCCAGACAATTTTTGGTTTAGTAACCTGGACAGCACTTGTTTATTGGTGGGTGAATGTATCCACCAATCAGCAAGAACAACTCAGGTTGTTCGCAATAATGGTCCGGCATCTAAACTTACATCCTTGCTTTTCAAAATAAAGATACCAAGAGAATGAAGAAAATTTGATATTAGGAGTAAATTAGAAAGTTGCTTAAAATTGCATGCTCTATCTGAATCACGAAAGAAAAAATGTGGGTTCAGTGTCCCTTTAATGTTTTAATCACAGAATCAGGGGAGACCACTCCCCTGGATGTAGAGATTGACGACTGAGAAAATGCTTCCCAGTTGTTCAGCCCTGGAATATGACTCGCAGAAACTAGAAAATAATTGATTTCTGCAAATGAGAGAATTTGAGACACCTAATTTATGGCTAGGGAAACTGTGAATTCCCCCCTAATGATTGACATAAGCCACTGCTGTGACATTGTCTGCCTTAAAACAGATATGAGATTCTCTTTTAAACAGAGACCAAGCTTAAAGAGCCCTGAAAATTGCACTGAGTTATAGAACATTTATAGAAAACCTTGCTTTTCAAATAAAGATACCAAGAGAATGAAGAAAATTTGATATTAGGAGTAAATTAGAAAGTTGCTTAAAATTGCATGCTCTATCTGAATCACAAAAGAAAAAAATTTGGGTTCAGTGTCCCTTTAATGTTTTAATCACAGAATCAAACAAAGCCATCAAGTTAAGAACTTGAGATCCGGATAGAAAAACAGACCTTGAGACAGAGACCATAAAGGACAGCTGGACATTTGAACCAGATCTGCATACCAAATAGTGCAAGGCCAAGCTGGGGGTAATCAGGATTACTGAAGATTTATCTAGACTTATCTTGGAAATCACTCTGGGTAGAAGTACCAGAGGAGAAATAGATAAGCAAGCTGAAATGGCCAAGGAGCTACTAGAGTGTTCACTAACTCTGCTAAAGGGGCCCTGGACCTTGCACCTGGTACCTGGGAAGTTTGTTGTTCAAACGAGAGTTCATCAGATTTATTTCTGGGAGACTCCAAAGATACACAATCTGAATGAACACATCTTGGTGTAGAGACCACTCCCCTGGATGTAGAGATTGACGACTGAGAAAATGCTTCCCAGTTGTTCACCCCTGGAATATGACTCGCAGAAAGTACAAAAGAATTGATTTCTGCAAATGAGAGAATTTGAGACACCTCATTTATGGCTAGGGAAACTGTGAACGATTGACATAAGCCACTGCTGTGACATTGTCTGCCTTAAAACAGATATGAGATTCTCTTTTAAACAGAGACCAAGCTTAAAGAGCCCTGAAAATTGCACTGAGTTATAGAACATTTATAGAAAACCTCGCCTCCCGAGGATCACAAACGCCATGTGTTCTTAGAGACCACAAACAGCTCCCCAACCTGAGAGATTTGAATCTGTAGTGATCACAGTCCAGGTAGGATGAGCAAAAGAAGCCCCCTGAATAATAAACTGATGATCCAGCCACCAAGTCAGAAACTGACTTGTATTGGGATCCAAAAATATCTTTTGAGACAACTTAGTATAGTCTCTGCACTATTGACAAAGCATACAAAGCTGAAGAGGCCTCGGGGCATATTTATCAAGCTCCCTATGGAGCTTGATGCCCCTTGTTTAGATATGGAGCTTGATGCCCCTTGAAGGCTCGCCAGAAACAGTAGTTATGAAGATAACTTCTCCACCTGCTCTGAGTCTGCGGACAGAAATCAACCCGATCGAATATGATCGGGTTGATTGACACCCACTGCTAGAGGCCGATTGGCCGCGAATCTGCAGGGGTTGGCATTGCACCAGCAATTCACAAGAACTGCTGGTGCAATGATAAATGCAGACAGCGTATGCTGTTGGCATTTATCGATGTGCAGCGGACATGATACGCTACTTTGTATCATGTCCGCTCGCACATTGATAAATATACCCCCTCATGTGAACTCGAGCAAATGGAATTGCATCTGAAGCATCTAGTACTTCTATACACAAAGCCACTAAAGGAAATGAAAGATAATGAAGGTTCAGACAAGCTGACACCAATCTATACCTTCTCTGCTCTTTTAGAAAAAAAACTCATGGACACTATTTGGAAACCCAGGAAAGTAAATTGCTTGGAAAATTGATTGATCCTCCAACCATGCATTTGAAGAAACAACAAGAGTTGGTTGATGTGAAATTCTGCTAAAGGAAAAGATGGAGTTTGAACCAAGATGTCTTCCAGATAAGCAAACACTGCAATCACAGACAAAAGGGCACCCAGAACCTGTGTAAAAATTCTTGGAGCTCTAGCCAGATCAAATGGTAGAGCAAAAAACTGAAAATTGTTATTCAGAAAGGTGAACCTCAGAAACTGGAAATGTTCTCTGTGAATTGGAACATGAAGGTAAGCATCCTTTTAAATCTATTGTGGACGTAAACTGACCTTGCTGAACGAAAGGCAGAATAGTCAGAATATTTTCCATTTTAAAAGATGAAATCCTTATAAACCTGCTTAGAGCTTTTAGATCCAGAACTGGTCTGAAAGTACCTTCCTTCTTTGGAACAATGAAGAGATTTGAATATTATCCCATCCTCCAGTCCTGTAAAGGAACTGGAACACTCATTCTCATAGCTTGAAGATCTGAGACAGACTGAAAAAAAAGTTTGAGCTTTTACAGGATTGCTTGAAACATTGGATAGAAAAAAATCTCAATCTGGGAGGCTTTGTTCTGAATCCTATTCGATATCCCTGAGAAACTATATTCTGAACCAATGTATCTGGAACAGAATGAAACCAAGCCTCCTGAAAGAGGCTTAATCTGCTCCCTACAAAAACTTCTGGATTGTGGGCCGCTCCGTCATGTAGATTTGGTAGTAGGGATAGATTTCTTACCCTGTTTTTGACTTGTTCCAGTTAGCACTAGGTCTTCAGACTGTGCCAGAGGTGACTTGCTTCTGAGCAGAGGAGCCAATCTTTTGTTCCTTATTCTGATGAAAGGAATGAAAAGGATTAGAAGCTTTAGATTTCCCTCTAGACTTTCTTTCCTGAAGAAAAAAAGCCACATTACCTCCAATAACATTAAATATAACAGAATCTAAATCAGAACCAAACAACTTCTTTCCCTGAAAAGAAATAATCTGGATTTTTACACAATATCAGCAGACCAGGATTTAAGCCAAAAGGCTCTCCTGGCAAGGACTGCTAAAGACATGCTTTTGGCATTAATTTTCTTAATATCAAATACAGTATCACACATAATAGAATGGACATTTTTGACTAAACCGAAAAGATTAGCACTGGTAGAGTCATCAGAACACTGTGTGTTGAAGCAGCAGCCACATCAGCAATAGAAATAGCTGGCCTGAGTAGATATTCTGCTTGTGAAAAGGCACTTCTATGAAAATACTCTAGTTTTCTATCTAAAGGGTCTTTAAAAGAAGTACTGTCTTCCAAAGGAATAGTAGTACATTTAGCCAGAGTGGAAATGGCCCTATCCACCTTGGGAACAATTTCCCATAGATCAGCACTAGCAGCAGGTAAAGGATATAACTTTTTAAACCTTGCAGAAGGAACAAATTAATTACATGGCTTAGATCATTCCCTAGAAATTATGTTAGCGATAGCATCAGGAATATGGAAAACTTCAGGAAGATTAACATCAGTTTAAAATTTGTTTATTTAAATTATTACAAGGTTTATCATCAGAAACTTTACTATCTTTAATCACTAAAGTAATTAAAACCTCTTTTAAAAAAGAACAAATATGTTCAATTTTAAACAAAAAAGAGGAAATATGAGGTTCAACATCAGTTGAAGATTTCTCATCACCAAAGGAAACTTCACCATCTGAAGACATAACAGTATCCCTGTTCAGGGCACATAGAAGGTACAATCTGAACTGACCTTTAACGCTTGTTTCAAACAGCTTGCACCTCAGATACTGCAGCCTTCATATAATTTTTCACAGTAGGTGAAACAATATCAACATTCTCCTGTAATGAACAAATAGAAGGTGCATTAATAGCCAAAGAAACAGAATTAGGTTGACCTGATTGCATTACTAATTCTAAACATCAGTCACATAAATGAGCTGGAGAAGGCACCTCAGCTTTTTTTTTTTACAATAAGCACACCTTATAATGATAGAAAAGTGTTCAGGGGACTCAGTTTATTGGGTAGATTTAGGGACAAAATCAGAATGCTTCATTATAGCACATGGCAAAGTAATGCAATAAACACTATAACCCTATTTAAAAGCTCTTGAGGAATGGAAATCACTTACCCCCTCCTAAGTAGCTGAAGGGTAGATAACGCTCATCAGTAAGAGGAAAACACACATGAAAAAAAGCTATTAGGGATTATAAGGTATTAAGCTCGCCAAAATCCAAAGTGCGCATAGCCGAGGAACAACATGCGCTAACCCAACAAGCATTAACCAGACGTGTGCAACCTTGATGCGTGTAAATCCATATATATATATATATAAACAAAAAAGTGCCTATAACATGGCTATAGAGTGTCTAAATGTTAATAAATGATACTTACCAATAGACACTCGTTCACTAGCAAACAAGCAGCAGCCAAACTAGTACTGAAACTTATCAGCAGAGATGGAATAAGAGTATATTGTAGATCCATAAAGGGAGGCAAAAGACAAGTCCCTGCAACCCACTATGGAAGTTTTATTAAAAATGTCCCATGAGGTGAAAAAAGAATCACAAACCATACCCCACATACATCCCTCTGACAAGCACTGTACTCTGAGGGGAAACCAGGACTCATTATAAACTGAAAACCCTCTCTCTGAAGAAGGAAATGCACATCTTCATTCTTCAACCACCTCCAGCGGATGCAAAGTAAAGACTGACGTATGTGTGAGGTGGGAGGGGTTTTATAGGGCTCTTGGGGTTTGGGAATCTTTGCCTCCTCTTAGGGGTAGAGAAGAGTAAGTCCCAGGAGTAATGGATCATGGACTCTCACCACCTGTATAAAAGAAAAAAATATTTTGGGTTTCATGTCCCTTTAAGATATCTATCAAAACAAACATAAGTCTCTATATACAAAATACATTACATAACAAATCCTTAACTTTTAATTTATAAAAATGAGAAACAATAACTTTTTTTTTTTTTTTTTAATATTTTTATTGAGGCAAACAAACAGGATTACAGTCATGAAATGAAGGGCAACATCACAAAAGCAATAATACAGATCTATGGTTTCGTACAATAATATATCCTTAAACAAGACGCTAATCAAGTCCTGGTAATACCATTTATCAATGCCTCTATTTTAATGATTAAACTTTCTGGCGTCTTCGATGTAATATAGATCCACTCATGGGATCTGGTGGCTGGTACCTATCTGAAGACATATTTTGAGACAAAAAATTCTTCAGGAAACTTTGCAAGCACAGTATATGTAGATCATAATGAGCAATCTGTAATATAAGATATAACCGAGGTCTAGATATCTTACAGAACTCAAATAAAGCATTATAAAAATTTACCGGTTTACACTGTACGTAGGAGACAAAGGGCATAAGAATAAACAGTATAATATATGTTATGGTTAGGACTTGAAGAGCCTTCTAATGAAAAAGTAAGAAAAAGCAAAGATCATAAGCTCTTCAGACAGAGCAGAGGCTACTTAACTCTGCCAAAATGCGGAGATAAAGGTACGTACCCTTCACCGCATAAGTAAAAAAAAAAAGAAAAAAAAATAAGAGATGAAGGGGAGGGAGGGCGGAAAATAATCTGGCAAAAGTATTCCTCACAGCTACTGACAGTTTTACAAAGAAACAGGCTTCTTGGTCATGACCATCGTCTGGAAAACATCAAACAATGCTATAAACTGTATAGTAGAATCCATATAAACATTAAAAACTAATGTGGTGGTTGCTTCGGGTATGGAAAAACACATGTGTGAGCTATTATGTTTTTGTCGCCCTTAGAAACATAGACTAACAATACAAGAACATCACTCAAAACAAACATTTGCATGTTCGTGGTGCACCATCACACATAAATCTATCTAACACTAGCTAGGGTCTATAATAGATGGCATAGTGCTCTAGTGGTTTAGTGAAACTGAGAGTAGTAAGCACATCCCAGGCACAAGCCTATCTTGGTCAACTAACTATGCTGGCAAAAATATTCCTCACAGCTACTGGCAGATTTTACAAAGAAACAGGCTTCCTAGTCATGACCATAATCTGGGGAACATCAAACCTAGATATATAATGCATAATAGAGTCCCTATAAACGTTAAAAACTAATATGGCGGTTACTTCAGGTATATGAGAACCTATGTTTGACCTATTATGTTCTTGTCACCCTTCGAAACATAAAGTAACAATACAATAACATCACTCAAAACAGACATTCGCAGATTCGTGGTGCAACATCATACATAAATCTATCCAAGACTGGCTAGGGTCTATAATAAATGGTATACTGCTCCAGTGATTTAGTAAGACTGTGAGCAATACACCCTCAACAGCCACAAGCCTATCTTGTACAACCTTAGCAGAGGCAAAAACTATTTCCTAGGATATTAGATATGGTTAAGTAGCCTTCTTGTGTAATGGGGTTTGACTCAAGTTGATACTCTATTATTATAGGCATCTCCAGCCATCAGTGGGAACAATAAAGGTTGATCTGCATCTATATGATAGACAAGACCTTGCTAGCCAATGGGACACGCTGTATAAACTCACACCCTAGCCAGCTATAATGCATTCAAACTGTGACATATTTATGTTAGGAGTTACCCACCTAGGTAAAAACAGATAGCTGTTATTAGGAAAAGCCATAGCAAAGAGTAAAGACAAATAATAATGTGACAAAATATTGGGGAGCTTATTAATGATCATAAATGTGGTTAATGAACCAAACACTCAACTTAAGGACTATTACTGACAAGTCCTCATTAATACTGTTCATAGGGAAAACATCAAGAAGGTCTAGTCCCGAAATCCACACGTTCTCAGATAATGATCTTCATAAATGTAGATTCTTCAGCTACACCTAAAATAAAATGATTCAATACATCCAGGAGCTGAACTTTAAGTAGTAGCATATTTAACAGGCAAGATGGTATTGTGGGCACTTAGCAACCTATGCTGTGGTAAGAATGTCACCCAACTCCAGCTTTTATGTTCATCTTAGAGAGCCTAAATCCTTCACGCTGCAGGGTCATCAAAAGAAGGTTAGTATCCATAGGCAAACCTCATGTGAAGCACCCCCCTAGGCCCTAGGCTATGGAAATCTCCAAGGCAGTGCCACAATAGGAGACAGACAGTGATCCACACACACCAGCAGTGCAGCACTCACGGAGACCGGCCACTCCCACATCTGCACTTGGCCCCGCAGGAACAAACAAGAAACACCTCTAGGTGCTATTATCTACATGACTCACCAACTCGCCTCCACCGGAGGGGAGCCCATCAGTCTCACAAGTGTCTCCCACAGGGGCCAGCACACCGCAATCCAGCAGGACCGGCACTCCACAAACCTCGGTAAGACCTCCTACACTTCCATCCTGCAGTTGCACAATCTCAGGGAGATCAGGCCCGATGCGAAAGTCCCCAGCACTTATCTGCACTACTCCAGGCTTCTTACTAACAACCATCTCTCCCTTCTCTTCATTTGTTATACTTTTGCTTGTTACGTGCGCTGCTTCAATCTTTGTGAGCAGCGCGTCAAATCTATTGAGGATCCGTTGCTCATATTCAGCCAGTAGGGTCTGTAGTGTGGCGCAGATGACTTTCTCCATATTCAAAGAGAAGTTTGCGGCCCACTGTGTCTTCAAAGATAGCGATACCCCAAAATAGTCGCCTTATTTATTCAAGCCAGATGTTCTGTATGAGACCCCTTAGGTTTCTAGCAATAGTTCAGCATCCAAAGACTGTTCCACAGAGGAAAAACTGAATAAAATTGAAATAAAAGCAGGAGCCTCCTAGATGCACGTCTTAGTTCTTTGGCTGCTAGCTCCGCCCCCCCAACAATAACATTTTGATAAAAAAAGAAGGTATTAAATATAGGTTGACTGTTTAGGAGGTAATAATACTGCTGGACTGACCCATACAAATGTGTTCACTCTACTCACTAGACTTTTTACATAGTCTCTATTTGCAAAAATGACAAATATGACAATAGCTTCACCTGCAACTCGCAAGGAAGGGCCAGAATAAACCAGTGCCATTTCTGATCAGATATAGTTAATCTACGTTTAACATCTACCCTAGCATCATTTCTAGCATCATTTGTAGTTTGTAGGAGGCATGGCATGACAGCACAGTACAGTGTGTGTGTGTGTATATATATATATATATACTGTATATATATCCTGTATTAGGCTACAATGTGTGATTTTGTAAAATTTTGGGATGGTGGTGTGCCACAGGATTTTTTAATGTAAAAAAGTGTGCTACGGCAAAAAAAAGGTTGCAAATCACTGCCATAGAGAATATTCTAAGAAAAATCGATCCTATTTAAGAAATGTGTAAAATAAAAGAGAAGTATTACATGACGATCATGAGTGTTTTGCATTAGATATAATTATTTGATTAATATTTTCCATTAAAACAAATCTTTATGTATTTGGTAGTATTTTACTTCGTTTATTTAGTAAAATAGAAGCATAAATTTGATTAAGAAAAATATTTTATTTAAAGTGATGGTAAATACTAGCGTTTCAAAAATGCTAGGATTTACCAGCACTAAAAATAAAGTTTATAAAAAAAACTGTGTAGAAGGTACCTTTATTTGTTGCAGCTTCACTGCTATGTTAAGTAGCTCCAGACGCCCATGGAAAAAATCTTATTTTTCAATAAGGTGACATTTCCACTTCTTAGCCAATAGCCATACGGCACTGTGCTGTATTCTAGCACGGCTATTGGTTAAGAGGTTTAAACGTCACTTCATTGAAAAAAAAAAAGGACTTTTCCCGTGGGTGGCCAGAGTCGCTTAGGTTAGCAGTGAAGCTGTGACAAAATAAAGGTACCTTCTGTACAGTCTTGTTAAACTCGTAAATAAAGGTCACCTTTAAATTATATTTTATGAATTACAATGTATATTTTAGAAAAGATGCATCAATGAAGATATGTTCATCCACAGGTGTACTTATTAAGTGTAATTTATTAATTTATTGGAATTAAAGATACTGGCTGCTTAGAACTCAAACTTACATTTCATTATCATTATTATTATTGTTTTTTGTTTGTTTTTTCCAGAAAACGATGCGGGCCAAAGAATATGAGTGTTTTGCGGTAAAAATCAATAGATTAGAAAAGCTGTGTAGAGCTCTGCAAGAGGAAAGAATTGAACTATACAAAAAAATAAAGGAAGCTAAGGCCTCAAATGAGACCTTGGAAGAAGTGGAAGAAGAAATCGATGGAGTTGGCACCTCTGATCTGGCTGAAACGTGTAGCACTGAACCTTCCGTTATAGATGAAAAAATTATTAAAGATCTAGAAAAAGCTTTTATGGTGACACACACTTTACAAGACGTGTCTGAAGATAGTGGCTTGGAATGTCTTCAGTATGGAATCAGCGACTTGCCTTCTCAGATGGAGAAAGTGGCTGAAAGTTGCCCAATAGCTAAACGTTCCCCAGATTTGAGCTCCCAGGAACCATCAAAGAATGAGTCACAGCAGTCATCAGCGAATAATGACATGGAAGATGTAGACTGATCCAAAATATTATTTAACATTGATCTGCAATTTACTGCTAATATTTGATAGGCACAATATATTATGTTTAGAGTGCATAGAATTGCAATCCATTGTATTGCAATGTGCGTATAATACAAAAAGGGAGAGTATTCCCTTACAACAATTTAGATCACCTGCAAAAATGCAATGAAATCTTAAAGAGAGATAAATATGTTGTGGAATAATATATTTTTTAACCTGAATTTGATACATTTCATATTATTTTAATTAATTTCTAGGGACATGCTTTTTATGACTTAGGTAGAGAGTGCAATTTAAAAAAAGAATCCAATTCATTTCTGTTATCAAATTTACCTATATATTTTGATCTTCTTGATTAAACTTTAGATCCTATCCATGAGTGAATACCTAGGTAGGGAACATGCTTCATTGCACTATATGATATGCAACAATATAAAACATAGAGGGCCACATTACAAGTAGCACTCTAAATAACATTTTTGCTTGCACGCTAAATGCGCTCAAAGTAAAATTTGAATGCAGCCAGGTTGAAAGTAAAAAGCGAGAGCAAAAGTCTGATGTGCGCTAACTTCAGGATTTTAGATACCCTGACCGCACTTATTTGTTCTCCCCATAGACGTCTATGGGGCGCGCTGTTATAAAAATGTATTTGTTATCATTCGCGTGCTAACCCGGAACTGTGTTAGACAAACAGAGCTAAACCCAAAGGTAGTTATGAATACTTTAAATGTTTATATATATATATATATAAATATATATATATATATGTGTGTGTGTGTGTGTGTGTGTGTGTGTTTTAAATATGTATCTATACCTATATATCTATATGAATATATACAGATATAGATATACTGTATATTGCATATGCAGATATATGTGTAGAAATATAAATTTATAAATAAAAATGATATTTTGTTCTATGGGAAGAACATTGGAATTTAAAATATTTTTATTCAAAACACATTAAAATGAATACAAATTATATTGCATGTTTCAAGGTATTTGACTGGGAAGGGCTCAACAGTGCATATATATATATATGTGTGTATTTGTGTTTACATGTATATTTGCACATATAAACACATAAATACACATATATAGGCATATATACACACATACACATATACAGAAAAAAATAAACAAAGCTATCCAAAATAAAAAATTTAAACCTAAACTAATACCCCTATAAAAAATAAAAAATACCCCCAAAATAAAAACACCCCCTAATTAATACTAAACTACCAATAGCCCTTAAAAAGGCCTTTGAAGTATATTTCTCTAAGTTAAACAGCTCTTTTACCTAAACAAATTATCAATTACCCCCTAACAGTAACCCCCCCCCCACCCACCCACCAAACCCTAAAGGGGCATTTGTATGGGCTCTTTTCCAGACCATTAAATCCCTTATCTTAAAAAAAAAAAAAATCCTAACACTAAGCCCCAAATAGGTACTCACCATTCCTAAAGTCTGGCGGAGAAGGTCTTCTTCCAGGTGACTCCATCATCTTCTATCTTTATCTGGAGCAAAGGCGGTGCGGAGCGGAGGTGCAGAGCTGTGGATCCTCAGCGGCGGTCCTCACTGGCAGCGCAGAGCTGAGGTGCAGAGCTGTCTTCCCCGAGGTGTGGATTCTCAGCGGCGGTCCTCAATGGCCGTGGCGGCAGCGGCAGTCCTCAGCAGCATGGAGGCTCCTCTTCATCCAATGTCCATCTTACACTAAAGATTAAATTCAAGGTACCACAATCAATTGGGGGTAGCTTGCATTCCTATTGGCTGAAATTTTGAAATCAGCCAATAGGATTAGAGCTACTGAAATCCTATTGGCTGTTCAAATCAGCCAATAAGATTGCAGTAGCTCTCATCCTATTGGCTGATTTCAAAATTTCAGCCAATAGGAATGCACGGTACCCCAATAAATATGGGGTACCTTGCATTACATTTTCAGTGTGCCACGGACGATCGCATGAAGGGGAGCCTCCACACCGCTGAGGACCGCTGCTGCCAAGGACCACCACCGTTGAGGACCACCGCTGAGGATCCACACATCGGGGAAGCCATCTCCGCGCCACCTTTGCTCCAGGTGAAGATAGAAGATGATGTAGCCGCCTGGAAGAAGACATTCTCTGTCGGACTTCAGAAACGGTGAGTACCTATTTGGGGATTAGTGTTAGAATTTTTTATTTTTTTATTTTCAAGATTAGGGATTTAATGGGCTGGAAAAGAGCTGACTGCCCTTTTAAGGGCAGTAAAAGAGCTGAATGCCCTTTTGAGGGCGATGGCCATACATATGCCCCTTTAGGGGCAATGGGTACTTTAGGTTTTTTAGTGTTAGTTTTTTTTTATTTTGGGGGGTTTGGTGGGTGGGGTGTTTTCTGTTAGGGGGGATTTAGTAATTTTTAAATGTAAACGAGCTGTTTAACTTAGGTCAATGCCCTACAAAAGGCCCTTTTAAGGGCTATTGGTAGTTTAGTTTAGGGGTGTTTTTTTTTTTATTTTATTTTTTTTCATAGGGATTAGGTTTAATTTTTTTTATTTTTGGCAATATTGTTTATTTTTTTCTGTAATCTTATTTTTTTTTATTTTTTGTAATTTTAGATTATTTTTTTTCTTTAACTTAATGTTCGGTTTTATTTAAGTGTAACTTAGTATTGGGGTTAATTTAGGGGGTGTTAGGTTAGGGGGCTTAGTAATTAAATTAAATTAGTTATTTGCGTTGTGGGGGGTTGGCGGTTTAGGAGTTAATAGGTTAATTAGGTTTATTGCGATGTTTATTGCGATGTGGGGGTTTGGTGGTTTAGAGGTTAATAGGTTAGTTAGGTTGATTGCGATGTGAGGGTTTGCGGTTTAGGTGTTTTGTTAATACTTTGTTCGGGAGGTTAGGTTTTTTTTTTGTTATACTTCGTGTGTGCAGGTGGGTAGGTTTTTTTTGTTATAATTTGTACGGGCGGTTACGTGTTATTTATTTCTTGCGAGCCGTCACGTGTTTTTTCAATATTTCGTGTGGGCGGTTGCGTGTTTTTTTTTTTTAAGGCTTCGGGTTTGCCTACGCTGCATCCAGGTGGATTCCGAAAATGGCAGGGTGTGTGGATTCTTTCACAACCCTGCCATTTTCGGAATCCACCTGGATGCAGCTTTGTTGCATCCAGGTGGATTCTTTTGGCTGCGCACGCAGCCAACATTCTTTTGGCTGCCTCACACAGCCAACATTCCTTTGAGGATGCGTGCGCAACTGAAGACAGCGATGGACGCGTTACAAACGCAATAAAAGTATAGATATATACACACACACACACACACACACACACACACACATATATATATATATATATACAGTATATACACACACACACTCACATTGGAGCCCTTCCCAGTCAAACCGTTTTTAACCCTTTTAAAACATATTAATCAATAGTATTATTATTATTATATGTGTCTAATACTTTATTTTACTGTGTTTTGCATAACTTTATATTTTTTTAATCCCTTACACTTTACTTTACTAAAAATTTTTAGCATAGTTTCGGTTTGCTCTCGAGCACAAACTATAACTTTTAGATTGAAATAGTTTTTTATTAAACAATCAGTTCAATACACAAATGATTCCATGCAATATTTCAAGCAGAATATATCAAAGCAAGTTTTACAATCTCCCCATGTATACAATTCTTTTGACATAGTAGTCTTGTGTATTTGAGATAATAGCCCTCACATGGGCGAGAATCTGTTATGAAATGTTCCACTTTTAAAGGGCATACATTAAGTAATACATAAGAAAAGAAAAAAAAGAAAAAACCCTAAATATAACTAACAAACGAACAAACCACTTATCTGCATGTCTTCTAATAACCGTCTTGTAACTAACTTATATTCTATTTCTAATCGTTAATTGTCCACTGAGTTCATTTTAGAGCCCTAGCTTCTCCTTCCTACAGCAGTTTTACAGTCCTTCTTCATCTGGCTGCTATTACTCTAGTTACGTAATTTGTCTTTCATTTAACACCCAATAGAACCATGTCTTATTGAAAGATTCCACTGTGTCTTGAATATAGGCAGCTGTTTCACACATAGCAAACATATTTCTGATTCTCCCCAAAATCTCCCTCCATTCTGGTACTCCCAATTTCCAATATTTTGCTATAGCAATACGAGTCACTGTACACATTATCCTAATAAATTTATTTATATATAAATTGAATTTTGGGTCATCTGCACTCAACAACCCTTGCATAGGTGTCAATATAACCTGTTCTTACAGAACTGTGGTGATCATTCTGGAAAGGTTCAGCTGAATCTCCTTCACCTTAGGACATTCCCACCACATATGGAAATACGTGCCTAATTGTGTACATCCTCTGTAACATTGTCTGGTCCCTCCCCTTACCATATGAGCTGTTTTTAAGGGGGTGAGATACCAGCGAAACATTGTTTTAATGCTGTTTTCTTTCAGATCTGCTCCTAACAGGCCTTTAGTGGAATCGAAAAATATTTGGTTCTAAGTTTTCAGGTCCTGTGTCTTACCTACATCAGTTTCCCATTGGAGTATAACAGTGGGTTTGGAAGTTGTTTTTATTTCCTGTATGTAATAATAAAGTTGGGAAATTGCTTGTTTCTGTCTGTGTGTCGCGTAGCATAACTTTTCAAAAATGTGTTTTTTAGTCTTGTGATCTGTCTCAGTTTTAACATACGTGTTAATAGCTGAAGCTATCTGCAAATATTAAAACCATGGTAGTCGTACAGGCTCAAGCTTATTTTGCAATTGGTTGAAGGTCAGTATTTTCTTATTATCTAGAAAGTCAGCTATCCGGTATAGGTCTTTATGCGCCCATTTATCTATCAGTCGTCTAGTCTCTCTTGATAGAATATATCTTAGAGGTCTTAATAATGAGGTGGTAGGCAAAATCAAATTCCCTCTGTTTGCAACCTTGATATGTTTAATTGTCATTGTCGTTATTGGGTTCTGGTAGTCCCCCTTATGTCCATAATTGTCACCTTCCCATATAATGTCTAATTGAGGCCACAACACATCACTTTGTCTTCTTCCTAGTAATGAGTTTTGGGCTAACCTAGCTGCCAGATAGTAATCTATCAAATTGGGAAGTCCCACCCCCCCCCAACTGTCTATGCCTTGTAAGTATTTCCTGCGGTATCCTTGCCTGTCTAGAGCCTCTCAAATATCTATGAAGATCTGTTTGTAGCTTTTTCAGCTCTGTTTTATCTATGTTTATTGGTAGAGCCCGAAACAAATACAAGATTCTCGGAAGTATGTTCATCTTAATTGATGATAGTCTACCATACCAGGAGAAGTTATATTTCCTCCATTTCAGCAAATCGGCTCTTATTAACTTAAACAGGGGTAGGTAGTTGGCTTTGTATAATTGAGAAGATTGTTTGGTTAGTCTAACTCCCAGGTATTTGATATCGTCCTTCACCCATTTAAAATCGAAATTCATTTCAATCAATTTGATTGTTTGTTTTGGTAAGCCCAATGAGAGCGCTTCACATTTTTCTATATTTATCTTGTATCCTGAAATATCTGAAAATTGTTGTAGAATCCTGTAAATGTTAGGGAGTGAAATAAGCGGCTTAGTTACCGTCAGCAGCACGTCGTCTGCAAACAATGCTATTTTGTGGTGTATGTGTTGTATCTGCAGTCCTGCAATGTCTGGGGAGTTTCGTATGTTCCGCAGCTAAAGGTTCAATACAGATAGTGGACAGCCTTGCCTAGTGCCATTGCGTATATCAAAAGCTTTTGATTGGTGTCCAATTACTCTTATATGTGCTGTCGGTTTAGAGTATATGCCTCCCAGTGCCTTTATAAACGACCCATCAAATCCCATCCTTGTTAGTACTGTATTCATAAACGTCCAAACTATCCTATCGAATGCCTTCTCCGCATCCAAGGAGAGGATCAGAGAATGTGTTTGCTTGTAATGGAGGTAGTCAAGGATTGTGATCATTCGCCGAATATTATCTGGGGCCTCCCTATTTTTAACAAATCCGACCTAGTCGGGGTGTATGAGAAGGGGAAGAATATGTTTCAGACGATTGGCAAGTATTTTCAGATCTTGGTTTATTAATGATATGGGCCGGTAACTAGAACACATCATGGGATTTCTACCTTTCTTAGGAATAACAATAATCTTGGCTTGTAAAAGATCTTCGGGTATAGGCTGGCCGTCAAGAATGTAATTAGCAAATTTGACTATGTGGGGAATCAGTAGTTGTCTAAAGAGTCGGTAATACTCTCCTGGGAATCCATCAGGTCCCGGAGCTTTCCCTGGTTTAAGCTCTTTAACCGCCGTCACGACTTCCATCTGCGTTACCTTAGCGTTTAGTTGGTCTTTCTGTTCTGTAGTCAGTTGTGACAGGTTGGCTGAGTCTAGGAAATTTTCAAGAACCGTCTGAGTTTTGTCAGTTAATTGAACATTTTTACCATCATATAGGACCTTATAGTATTCTGCAAAGGTGTCCACAATTTCTTGTGGGTGTGATGTGACTCGCCCCTCAAAAGTCTGAATATTCGGGATAGCTACTGACTGATATGAGTCTCTAATTCTCTTCGCTAAATATTTGTCTGGTTTGTTTGAATATATAAAGTAGTTGGCTTTAAGTCTTTGGGCTGTCTTAACCGAGTTGTCATTTAACATAGTGTGTAAGTCTGCCTTTTTCTGTTGCAAGGTGTGGAGTTTAACTTGTGAATTGGTCTGTCTATGTTCTCTTTCTAAAAGGAGAATTTCCTGTTGGAGTTGTGTATGTCTCATCTCCGCCTTTTTCTTACAAACTGCTTTTTCTTTGATTAATAGTCCCCGGAGTACGAGCTTATGTGCAGCCCATACTGAGAGTGGATTGTCCGTTGTGGCTGTGTTAATCTTCCAGTAATCGCTCATCTCCCTAAGTATTCTGTTCTTAGTGTCTGGGTATTTCAAACAATTTGGGTCAAAAACCCATGTTTTAACACGTCCTGGGGATGCCATGGATCCCATAAGAATTTGTGTGATGGAGTGGTCTGACCAGACACATGGGTGTATCCTGGCTTTTTGTAAAATAGGTTGCAATAATTGGCTGGTAAATACATAGTCAATTTTGGTGTAACATTTGTGTGCCGATGAATAATAGGTGGTGTCAGTGGTGTCCCCATATAGAGTCGCCCATGTATCTTGTATATAATGTGAATCCAACATCCTGATAATTTTTTTGATCATCAAGCCCTAAAGTAAGACAATGGCCTCTATTTATGAAAGGTCTTGCGGACCTGATCCGACAGTGCGGATCAGGTCCGCAAGACCTCGCTGAATGCGGAGAGCAATACGCTCTCCGTATTCAGCATTGCACCAGCAGCTCACAAGAGCTGCTGGTGAAACGCCGCCCCCTGCTGACTCACGGCCAATCGCCCGCCAGCAGAGTGGTGTCAATCAACCCGATCGTATTTGATCAGGTTGAATTGCGGCGATTCCTGTCCGCCTGCTCAGAGCAGGCGGACAGGGTTATGAAGCAGTGGTCTTCATTCGGAGCTTGATAGATAGGACCCTATATCCTTCAAAGTATGAAAGTCTAAGACTACTAGATGTAAACACTGGAACTAAGCACAACACAGTCACATCCTTATTAAGTACAGTGTATGGATCCTTCACAGAGGGTTAGAAGGTGTGAAACCCTTCTTGCAGAAGAATGTCCACATGAAATATAGTTTTCAGGGTAAAAATGAGACACATTTACAGGTTCAGATGGAGCCTCAAAAAGTGGATCAAGTACAAGAATCCCAAGGAGGAGTCATTAAAATGATTCCTGTGCCCGTCAGAATTTTGTAATAGACAAAATGGCAAAAACTTGCAACCAGAAAGCACTATAACTCAAAATTGCCATCATGAACTGTGGAGAAATGCAAATATGCTTAAGAACTGGATCATTCCTGTTGAAATCCATTAAGTTTAATTTTAGATAACCCCACTGTCCTGACAAAAGCTTCTCTGTGAAGTTGACATTCTGTCTGCTAGACTGGGACTAGGCAGCCTGCATTGTAAATCACATTTACATGAAGATGGACTACTGTGAATAGTATGATAATTCTGGGCACAAAGAAAAAATTTACTATTTTTTCTTGAGAACTGCCAGACTCTTAATTCCAACCTGGAAATGTATATATTGGACACTACTGTCTTGTCTGTAACAACTACAAGAGCAAAACTGATTAGTCCAGATTCAATTTTCTTGTTACAAATTTACCTGTTGAGTTTTTCTTTCATTTCCAACCTAACTTACTGAGATCTGTCTTGCTCTGAATGTCTAAAGGGAAGAATCTAGCTGAGATTGTACTCCTGTAACCACCACCCCAGGGGTTCTTTGAGATAAGAAAGGAAACAAAGTAGTGTTGTAATGGGGCATCTGTCATCTTGTCCATAATATAAATTGTTTAGGCCAGTTTTCTTAACATAGTCATCCAGGTTCTGGCTATGACAAATTTGTATTGTATGTTTGGCTATGAGAAAGTTGTATTGTATCTGAATGGTCAACTAAAATATACTTTTTTTGAGTCTTTCATAAAAGAAGATATACCATGACTTCTACAATGTTAAATTAGATCTGATTCTCTAAAGCTCTCTAGTATGGCTAAACTAAAGGGGCAGTCAACACCAGAAATTGTGTTGTTTTAAAAGATAGATAATCCCTTAATTACCCATTTCCCAGTTTTGCATACACGTTTTGTCTCTGTTATTACCTTGTATCTAAGCCTCTGCAGACTGCCCCCTTAGTTTAGTTCTTTTGACAGACTTGCTGTTTAGCCAATTGGTGCTCATTCCTCTGTAAATGCATGTGCATGAGCTCAATGTAATCTATATGAAACACATGAACTAATGCCCTCTAGTGGTAAAAAACTGTCAAAAATGCATTTAGATTAGAGGTGGCCTTCAAGGTCTAAGAAATTAGCATATGAACCTCCTAGGTTTAGTTTTCAACTAAGAATACCAAGAGAATAAAGCAAAATTTATTTATTACCCATTCCGTAGTTTTGCATAACCAACAAGGTTATATTATTATACTTTTTACCTCTGTAATACCTTATATCTAAGCCTCTGCAGGCTGCCCCCTTATTTCAATTCTTTTGACAGACTTGCGTTTTAGCCAGTCAGCGCCCTCTCATAAGTAACGCCACGGGCGTGAGCACAATGTTACCTATATGGCACAAGTGAACTAATGCAATCTAGCTGTGAAAAACTCAAATGCTTTGAGATAAGAGGAGGCCTTAGCCATTAGCCTACCTAGGTTTAGCTTTCAACAAAGAATACCAAAAGAACAAAGCAAATTTGGTGATAAAAGCTTATCGGAAAGTTGTTTGAATTTGAATGCCCTATCTGAATCATAACAGTTTAATTTTGACTAGACTATCCTTTTAATTATGATTAAAGCATATCTGTTTCTGTTCTTTATCTACTTTCCAAAGGAGATTTGTTGTTTCTAAAAGTTTCTTCACATTTATGTTAGTATTTTTCATGGAAATTCAAAACATAATAGACTCCATGAAGAAAAACATTGACATGTTTATTTGTATAGCTTTAATGTACAACAAATTTAAACACAATAAAAAGTCATCTATAACTCAAGACAAAATTAGTCCATAAACACTTTAAATCCAGCTTTATTAATTTAGAATATACATTTTTTTATATCCCTGGCTAAAAGTGCACCATTAAAAGTCCCATGTGAAAACAAATACTTTTAGTAGGTTTTAAAACATTTGAAATTCAATCAACCCAAGCAACAATTTTACCTCCAATGGCACATTTTAAGGCAAGTGAGTCTCGGAGAATGTTTTCATTAACTTTTTACCTTGAATAAATCAAAGACAAAAAAACATCTAGTGTTAAGTCTTCTGATGGTATTAGTTCTTGGGAATGGTTATTTTTTTATGGCTAAAAAATAACAGTAAATTTGTATTCAAGGGCAACATTTATATTTATTTGGTGGGCATTCAAACAATTTACTATCAGTTACACGTAATTTGTTTTGAAAAGCAATGTATGGGGAAAAAAAAGTTTCCACATATGATGGTTCAGATCAATACCTATAATGCTTGAAAGAAGGTCAACCAAAGGAAATAAAAACTTATCAAATATAGGACTTTGCAAACAATCAATTCAAAACCCTACAGAAAGCAGTTTTATTCTTGTGAAGCATCTCTCAAGAAATTGGAACAACATAAAACTATTCACCACAAAAATGGTCTAACTACAAACGGCAAAAATATAAAATCACAACAGTCCGCATATGTGGAAAAGGGTATTCAAAGGGACTTGGTGAACAAAAACCAAGAGCATATATATATATATATATATAAATATATATATATATATATATACACATACACACACTTTTTTCATAAAAAAGACCCCTTTAAATTGTAAATGTTTAAATGTGTAGTGTTAATTAACAGTAAAGTAGGTTAACTTATTTAGTGGTTTAAAATTGTGCTTGAACACTACCAAAACAAAGCAAGCCTAATGTGTAACAAAATAGTATATGTCAGAAAACGATACACATCTCAAAACCTATTTATGCAGAAATATGTCTAATGCAGTGCATAGGCTACCTGAATTATATATAAAGCTTTAATGGCAAACACTTAGATAATAAGTAGGTGTTGTACTTTATTAGGGGGGTCTCTCTCTCTCTCTCTCTCTCTCTCTCTCTCTCTCTTCAGATAGAGCATGCAATTTTAAGCAACTTTGCAGGAATGAAAGCTTTGGAGCCAGCCAATTTTTGGTTCAGTACCCTGGATAGGGCTTGCTGATTGGTGGCTACATTTAGCCATCCAATCAGCAAGTGCAACCCAGGTTCTTAACCTAAAATGGGACGGCTCCAAAGCTTTTATTCCTGCTTTTTCAAATAAAGATACCAAGAGAACATAGAAACATTTATAATAGGAGTAAATCAGAAAGTTTCTTAAAGGGACACTGAAACCAATTTTTTTCTTTCGTGATTCAGATAGAGCATGCAATTTTAAGCAACTTTCTCATTTACTCATATTATCAAATTTTCTTTATTCTCTTGGTATCTTTATTTGAAATGCAAGAATGTAAGTTTAGATGCCGGCCCATTTTTGGTGAACAACCTGGGTTGTTCTTGCTGATTGGTGGATAAAACCAATAAAAATGTGCTGTCCAGAGTTCTGAAACAAAATAAAAGCTTAGATGCTTTCTTTTTCAAATAAAGATAGCAAAAGAACAAAGAAAAATTGATAATAGGAGTAAATTAGAAAGTTGCTTAAAATTGCATGCTCTATCTGAATCATGAAAGAAAAAATTTGGGTTCAGCGTCCCTTTAAAATTGAATGCTCTATCCGAATCAGGAAAAAAAATGGGTTTAGTGTCCCTTTAAAGGGACAGTAAACACCAGAATTTAAGTTGTTTAAAAAGGTAGATAATCGGAGACTTCCGGAGGAGGAGCACAGGTGTATGGTCACGCAAGACACCTGCTCTGATTTACCTTTCCTTCAAGCCTGATGGCGGGAAGGCTGCGCCCAAACCCTTAGACCCAGGGCGGCTTGAATAGCTAATACTAACGCTACCGGAATCTCAACTTAGTGCCACTTCAAAGCACTAAAACTGCATGTAGCAGCATCCTCAAGAACCCATAAAATCTATGCAAAACTTCCTGCTTTAAATGTTTGAACAACAGAACCACTAGCAGCCGCTACAATAAATAGCGGAGAAGCATAAAAGGGAGAACTTTTTAACACACTAGCATTTAGTACATTCAATATCTGTACTATCTTAAAACTTTCCCTCTACACTGCTGGTATCTGCACACGGCTTCCACCTAGCCCGAAGGGCAGAAGAATACCTGAGCTCCGGTCAAAGACTTGACTAACAATACAAAGGTCTAATATCATTTTGGACCCGGCTCTCTAAAAATATAGAAGATGCCATTTCTACTTATCATCAGCGCATAGTCCCTCTCACAACCTTACCGGATCTAGTAACTCCTACCTGGCTTGGAGTGAGAGTTTTTTCCCCTGTCGACTGGTGACTGATCCGAATGCTGCTCTCTGGATGCCTTGGAGCACATCGTTCGTAGAGACGAAAGAGAACAGAGGCGTAAGGATACGCTGAACGCTACTTCTGATTGGACCGGACTTCTCTTCCACCGATGATGCGTGAGAGATCCGGATCCTAATCTTCCACTGCACTGGTTGCCCGGACTCCGACAGAAGTGACTTTCCAGACGCCGGAGCTGAGCTCTCAGTCACCTACCGGGTAATTTGGCCTGCAACTACCCTTTCTCCTGCTTGACCGGTGCTTCCCCTCCCACCGGTGCTGCGTGTAGGGGAGGCCCGGCTTATTGGAGAAAATCTTATGGACACTGTATGCCTTGATCAGGAGTCGGTAAAGTATGCAATATATAAAATGACTTTTGCATGTACTTTCTCTATTGCCGCAATCCTATTGTTTGCCCCTTGGGATTAAGCAGATATGGACTACTAACAATTGAATTGTATAGATTTAAGATGGAAAGCCCCTGCTAAAACCAAGAAACCTAAGTAAATTTTTTTTGGAAAGACCTATGACAAAATGAATGTATAGACTCTGTCAAAAATAACTCTCTCTATCATTGTCTATAGAGACTAGGAGAGTTTAGGTGCAAATGTATTATTAGTAAAACAACTTGAAAGTATTACTCTATAAGAACACATTAACAACAGCTTGGTAATCTCTCTTTTTTAAAGTTGTTAGAGGTATATATAAGCTATGCTAAATATACATTAATGTCCTTAAAACTACACATACAAAATCTGAGCAACATAATTTGCAACTTTCGCTTGATTGTAAACCACAGTTATAAGCTTGGTATATAAGATCTTGAATATTGTATTAGTTTATACTCTACTGTTATTTGAAGAGGCCTGTAGATAAAACACTCTAGATAACCATCACAACAATAGCATATAGAAATACGAAGAGGAGGGAGAGAGAAGGGAGAGGGGAAGGAGGGGAAAGGGAAAGGGAGAAAAAAAAGAAAAAGAACTATCCTCTTAGCACAGCAGTATTAACTTGCTATCAAATTTTTGTATATAGAAATCAGAGGAGCCTAACTATAAAATAGACTATCAGCAAGACAAATTGCAATAACAGTGTATAGATATTTAAGAAGCTAACTGATTAATATAGTAACATCAATTCACTATTAAATAAAGAAACACAAGTATAAGCAAACATCTATTTTTTATTAAGAGGCTAAATTGACAGGGACAAGAGAGAAACACAGAGGGAATATAATCTTGGGGCTAACTCTGACAATACAGCTAAATTGGTTAAAACTACCCTTTACAGGTAAAATCTGCCAGAGATTAGTCCTAACTAAAATCAAAGAAACCCTAATAGAATCTAATCAAACACATTTATTTTAATTAAGTAGAAGGAAAGGGAGAGAAAAAAAGAGAAAAAGAGAAAAAGTCTACTGAAATAGTATAAGGTCAACCCCTTGAGATAACATACCAGAAGACACTAATCTCTGTTCATACCTCTTTTTAGAACATAAATAAGACACAGGTAAAGTGAATCTCTGTCCTACCTCTTTTGTCCTCATATTAACGTAATAAATAGAGACTGGGTGTTTAGACAACCTTAAGAGCTGAATATTTTTTCAAGCCTTCAGCACAAAATTGATATAAATTCCTGTCGTGTGCCTGCGCCATAAAACACGAATATCCTAAATCACTGAGAATAAGTACAACTCTTTTTGCACGATTTACTTTAGGTCACTTTAAGCACTTATCACTATCACTTTAATTGATATATGGTCTTGGTTTTTCTCTCTCCCCCTTTTTTTTTTTTTTTTTTTTTTTTTTTTTTGCACCAAAACACTTACACATCCCCTAAAATAAACTTCACACGAGAAGAATAAAACCCAATTCTTCCCGGTCTTAAAAGAGGCGCTCTCCTCCTTTATCCTATTTCTTTCACTCACTTGCTAAAACACTCTCCACAAATTTCTTACCTTTATTAACACAATAAGTGTGTAGCCTATGGACAAATTCTTATCCACTGCATCTAAGACACCATCACCAATTATGGCAGCTAGAAACAGAGACAGGAAGCCTAAAAATACCCAGGATCCTGTCACTGAATCACAATCAACCCCGTACAGTGTAGTACCCCCCCCAGAATCTCTCAACTTACACAGCTTAGTTGGAAGCATTACAGAAGCTCTCACACCTAAATTTGAGGCACTTAGGGCAGAGATCAAACAAGACATTTCTCTATTAACCCAAGAGATTAGGCAATTCTCCAATAGATTGCAAGAAATGGAGCAGAGAGTGTCTGACCTAGAAGATTTAACGGCAGGACACAATTCTAATTTAGAAACTTCAAACAATAATATCCAAAAAATCCTTAATAAGTTGGAAGATCTGGAAAACAGATCTAGGAGAAATAACATACGAATAATTGGGCTCCCAGAGGATAAACAATATGATGACTTATCTTGTTTTATATCAGATACACTTACAAAGGCCCTTGGAATCCCCTTAACTTATCATCCGATATTGGTGGAGAGAGCTCATAGACTGGGTACCTCTCACTCAGGTAATAAAAATGGTAATCGTCCCAGACCGATTATCGCAAGATTACTTAATTTTCAAGATAAAAGCACGATATTGCAATATTTTAGAAAAAACCAACCAATCCTCATAGATAAGACTAGGATCTTAATTTTTCAGGATTTTTCAGCCCATACAGCTGCTAAGAGAAAAGAGTTAGCCCCGATCTGCACCAAGTTTATACAGAGCGGCCATCGCGCTACTATAATATATCCTTCCAAACTTAAAGTAATAACCAATGATAAAACATATCTATTTGAGGATGTCAGACTGGCTGAAACTTTCTTCAACTCCCTGAATTCACAAACATAATAAGGAATGATTCTGTTGTATAAAAGTTTGGTCCTTGAGACTAGGGTGCCCCCCTGGCCTAGGGTGATTCATGTTCAATACATATATATGTACAGTGTGTTTTTTTTTTTTTTTTTTTTTTTTTTTTTTTCTCTTCCTTCTTCCCCTTTCCCTTTACATAAATGGCGCAAGTGATAAATAATTTAAAAATAGTATCTTGGAATGTGGGAGGTATTTCAACCCCTATCAAACGAAAAGCGATACTTGCCTATCTTCGAAAGACCCAAGCTGACATTGGCTTTTTACAAGAAACCCACCTAAATTTAGAGGAATCTTTAAAATTAAAGACGCAATGGGTTAAAGAAATTTTGATAGCGCCAAGTATTGGGAAAAAAAGAGGTGTGGCTATACTAATTGGTAAAAGATCTGGGGTGACGGTTTTGCACTCTGAGGCTGATTCCGGGGGGAGATATATCCTGGTAAAAATAAAATTATTAAATATAACTTATACACTTTGTAATTTATACGGACCAAATACTAATGACCCAGAGTTCTGGAGCATGATCCAATCTAAACTTCTCTTATTCAGTGAAGGGCACTTAATACTAGGAGGAGATTTCAATATGGCACCAAACTGTCCCTTAGATAGATTAAGAAAAAATCTCAAACAGTTAAAGCAGAAAAAAGATAACTTAGACACTAAAATAATTAACCAGATTAAGTATAATTTAGCGTTACGTGATATTTGGAGAGCCCAGAACCCTGACGTCCAAGACTATACCTGCCTATCAAAAGCTCATAAAACCCTCTCCAGGATTGATCTGTTTTTAATAGACCAATCCATACCTATATACAAAGTGAAAGCAGATATAATGCCAATTATTTTGTCTGACCATGGACCTATTTCCCTCGAGTTTCACTTTGATCACCCTAAATCGAAAACATCGCGATTCTTTTTTCCTTATCATTTGGCAACAGACTCAAAATTTAAAAGGTGGATCAAGGATAAATTTACTGAGTATCTTAATTTTAATGGCGAATATATAGAGCACCCAGATATATTTTGGGAAACAGCAAAGGCCGTGCTTAGAGGAGAAATCATTGCTTTTACTGCCATACTAGCTAAAAAGATAAAATTAAAAGAAAGAGAAACAAATAACTATCTGGTCAATTCATATAATCACTATTTACTTGCAAAAACCCCCCTAAATTGGGCAAAGTACGTCCGCGCCAAATCTATCAGAGACACTTTTCTAATGACTCAAGAAACCAATAGAGAAATCAGACTTCAGGCTAAATTATATAAATTTGGCAACAAATCGGGAAAAATGCTTGCCAAACTAGTTAAAAATGAAGAAAAAAAGCCAATAATAGAAAGATTATCTCACAAGGGGAAGCAGATAACAGAACCAGAAGAAATTCTGAATATATTTACTGAATATTTTCGAAATATATATTCTAACAGAGGATATGATGCTTCTCAAGCCACAGAGTTTTGGAATAAAATTACCTGCCCCCTGGCCTCTCTTGAAGAAGTAGCTATCCTTAACTCCCCTATCTCAAAAGAAGAAATAGAAAAGGTAGTCACTAATCTTTCCCTCAATAAAGCAGCAGGCCCAGACGGGCTCCCAAATGAATTTTATAAGCTTTTATCACCTGAAATAACGCCCTACTTGAGTAATCTTTATAACAAAATATACATTAATGGTAAGCCGGTCCTCTCCTCCTTTTCTTCTTCATTCACGACTTTGATCTTAAAAGGAGGAAAGGATCCATCACAAAAAGAATCATATAGGCCAATCGCCCTCTTAAATTCTGACTACAAAATCATGACGGCTATATTAGCAAATAGGATGCAATCTATTTTAACGAGAATTATTCACATGGATCAAGCGGGCTTTCTTAATAAGCGAAATTCCGCTGCAAAAATTAGAGAACTCTTGGTCACAATGGATTATATTCAGAATCTTCCTTCTTCTGAGGCGGAGAGAGAGGGCACCCCAGACTTAGCTATTCTGTCAATCGACGCTGAAAAAGCGTTTGACTCAGTAATCTTTAATCACATAATAACATCTTTATTAAAATTTGGGATTAAAGGAAAGTTTCCTGATTTTTTAGAAAATCTGCATCAACAATCCAAAACACAACTGATAATAAACAACACTATCTCTACCCCTATCTCAATAGAACGAGGGACACGGCAGGGCTGCCCTCTCTCCCCGCTTCTTTTTGATATAGCTATTGAACCCTTAGCAATTATGATAAGAAAATCTCTTGATGGCATAAAAATTCGGAACTATGAGATAAAAACTGGACTATATGCCGATGACTTATTAATCTATCTCTCTAATACAAAATATAATATACCAAGACTTATTTGTATAACAGATCACTTTAGTTCTTTTTCGGGTTATAAAGTCAACAAATTAAAATCCGAGATACTTTGGCTAAGAAGAAATAATAGTTCTATCCTTAGTACACCATTTACTGCAGTCTCTGAATCTTTCAGATATCTTGGTATACATATACCAACTAACTTAAAAGATTTATATAAACTTAACATAACTCCTATACTAACTACTATAAAGGAAAAGTTAAAAGACTGGCAACATTTACCATTATCTACATCTGGCCGATCAGAATTATTTAAAATGATTCTTCTCCCCAAACTTCTTTATATCTTGCAAAATGTGCCCTTGATTTTGTTGGAGAAAGATATACGTTCTATTAATATGTGGCTTAGGCAATTCTTGTGGCAAGGCCAAAGATCTAAGATATCACTTGCTAAACTTACTGCACCAAGAGATTATGGAGGTTTAGCAGTCCCAAATATCAGATTTTATAATCTTAGCTTTTTAGCCCGCATCATAATGGATTGGATCTTTGCCAAGAACTATGTATTAAATAATGAGCTAGAACTCAACGTCTGTGAACCCTACCTCCCATCTGCTATGATTCATTGTCTGCCAAAAAAGCTTCCAACAAAGATTAAAAATCTCAAAACTATATATAACCCCATTAAAGCTTGGTGGAAAATAACTAAGCTTTTAGCAATTACTAGTACTGCCACAAATCACCTACCTCTGATAGGAAACCCACAATTCCAAGCAGGCATCAATTCTGCGGTCTTTAATAGATGGCATGATAATGGCCTCAACAGGGTATTATATCTAATTAATGCTGATAGAAAATGTGTTAAAACCTTTGAAGATTTAAAAAATGAGTATAATCTTGACAATAAGGATTTTTTTGCATATCTGCAAGTAAGACACTTTATTGTTGAATTAACTAAAGAAGCGGGTTGGCATTGGACGTTAGGCAATCTGAAAAACTGGTCAATCTTAAATAAAAATGGGCAGATGTCTATAGCCCCATGCTATCATACACTTAGCATTAAAAAGAATGCCCCCACCCTGGATAAGATGGCAGAGATATGGTCTTCCCTAATACCCCAGAGCAATATTGAAGCAAAGACTCTTCAGTTGTCAATCAACAGAGTGGCAGCAACCACTTTGTCGGCTACCTGGCGAGAGGCGCACATTAAACTTTTGCACAGGGCCTATTTCACCCCGGAGAAAGGCCTCAGAGTGCATAATCAACAGTTTAGTAAATGCCCTAAGTGCTCTTACCCGGCAGCAAATCTTATACATATGTTTTGGCATTGTCCCAAAATCAGAGGTTATTGGAGTAAATTAGAATATTGGCTTAAAACTACCTTGAAAGCCGAAATGCTCACTTTATCACTATATCAAATCATTTTATGTTTAAATAGGGAAAATATTCATCAAAATAATGAAAAATTAATAAACTTATCTATCCTAGCTTCCAGATATTTGATTTGTAAAAAGTGGAAAATGAGAACACTACCAACGATCACTGAAGTTAAAAATTATTTAAAAAAACAATGTGTAATAGAACAAAGAAGTGCAAGTATTGACAAGGAATTGGAGATAAAGAATTTTTTTAATAAATGGGCACTGTTCATAAAGACACTCCATGAAAGTGAAATTGATTACTTGATCTTCCCATTTAAAAACTCAGAAATAGTTCTTCTTGGCATTTGGTAATTAGGAAGGAAAGATAGGGAACCATGAATATCTCGTTAGCTCGCCCCCCCTTCTCTCCAAAAGTGATTAGCCTCCCCTTCCCTTTTTCCCCTTCCCTTTTCTCCCCCTTCCCCCCTCCCCCTTTTCCCCCCTTTTTTTTTTTTTTTTTTTTTTTTGTTTTTTTTTTGTTTGTTTTGTGTTTGTTTGTTTGTTTCTCACTGATATAGAATATCATATGAGTCAAGGCAATTAAGCAAATTGTTTTTGCACCCAAAAGGGGAGGGAGGGGGGGGGGTCTAAGAGAAAAATTCTCAGTGGAGCACTCAACAAAATCTTATGACATGTTAATAACATTGACAAATATTCTTCTATAATTTTATGTAATACTTTTTTTTTTTCTTTGTCATGGGCCCTGCGTGGCACAAAATGTGATTTCTTTTTTTTTGTATGCTCCATTGATCAAAAAATAAAAAGTAAAAAAAAAAATAAAAAAAAAAAAGGTAGATAATCCCTTTATTACCCATTCCCCAGTTTTGCATAACCAACACAGTGATTACCTTGTATCTACGGCTCTGCAAACTGCCCCCTTATTTCAGTTCTTTTGACAGACTTGCATTTTTAGCCAATCAGTGCTTGCGCTTAGGAGCTTCACGTGCCTGAGCTCAATGTTATCTATATCAGACATATGAACTAACGCCCTCTATTGGTGAAAAACTGTCAAAATGCATTCAGATTAGAGGTGGCCTTCAAGGTCTAAGAAATTAGCATATATACCTCGTAGATTTATCTTTCAACTAAGAATACCAAGAGAACAAAGCAAAATTGGTAATAAAAGTAAATTGGAAAGTTGTTTAAAATTACATGCCCTATTTAAATCATGAAAGTTTTTTTTTACTTGACTGTCCCTTTAAGATACATGAGCAATGTCTAAATTAGGACAACCGTAACCATGTGTAAACCTTTTAAGCATTAAACATGTTAAGCCTAAATGGAAGAGAGTGACTTATCTTTTGTTCAAAAACAGCCACCCAATAAACATGCCTTAGTAATAATTATCTCTCTGTTCTGAGGATTCTACAAAAATGCAATGTTTCCTTTAAATGGATTCAGTAAACCTAGAAAAAGTAAATTTATGCTTACCTGATAAATTTATTTCTTCTACGATACGACGAGTCCACGGATTTCATCCTTACTTGTGGGATATTAACCTCCTGCTAACAGGAAGTGGCAAAGAGCACCAAAGCAGAGCTGTATATATAGGATCCCTCCACCCCCAGTCATTCGACCGAAGGTTTAGGAAGAGAAAGGAAAAGCTAAAGGTGCAGAAGTGACTGAAGTTGTAAAAAATAAAATATAATCTGTCTGAAAAATGACAAGGAGGGCCGTGGACTCGTCGCATTGTAGAAGAAATTAATTTATCAGGTAAGCATAAATTTACTTTTCTTCTACAAGATACGAGTCCACAGATTTCATCCTTACTTGTGGGATACAATACCACAGCTACAGGACACGAATTAAACGGCAGGGACAAGACAGAGACCTAAACAGAAGGCACCACTGCTTGAAGAACCTTTCTCCCAAAAACAGCCTCAGAAGAAGCAAAAGTATCAAATTTGAAAAATTTGGAAAAAGTATGAAGAGACGACCAAGTCACAGCCTTGCAAATCTGTTCAACAGAAGCATCATTTTTAAAAGCCCATGTGGAAGCCACACCCCTAGTAGAATGAGCCGTAATTCTTTCAGGAGGCTCCTGTCCAGCAGTCTCATATGCCAGACGGATGATACTTCTCAGCCAAAAAGAAAGAGAGGTAGCTGTAGCTTTCTGACCCCTACGCTTTCCAGAATAAACGAGGAATAATGAAGATGATTGACGGAAATCCTTAGTCGCCTGTAAGTAAAACTTCAAGGCACGGACCACGTCCAGGTTATGTAACAGACGCTCCTTCTTAGAAGAAGGATTAGGACACAAGGAAGGAACAACAATTTCCTGATTAATATTCTTATTTGAAACAACCTTAGGAAGGAATCCAGGTTTGGTACGCAAAACCACCTTATCAGAATGAAATATAAGATAACGCGAATCACATTGTAACGCTGAAAGCTCAGAAACTCTACGAGCAGAAGAAATAGCAACCAAAAACAAAACTTTCCAAGATAACAATTTAATATCTATGGAATGCATGGGTTCAAACGGAGCCCCTTGAAGAACTCTAAGAACTAAATTCAAACTCCAGGGAGGAGTAATTGGTCTAAATACAGGCTTAATTCTGGTTAGAGCCTGACAAAAAGACTGAACATCTGGAACATCTGCCAAACGTTTGTGAAGCAAAATTGACAAAGCAGAAATCTGTCCCTTTAAGGAACTCACTGATAACCCTTTCTCCAATCCTTCTTGGAGAAAAGACAGAATCCTGGGAATCCTAACTTTACTCCATGAGTAGCCCTTGGATTCACACCAAAAAAGATATTTACGCCATATCTTATGATAGATTTTTCTAGTGATAGGCTTACGTGCCTGTATCAAAGTATCAATGACCGAATCTGAGAATCCCCGCTTAGATAAGATCAAGCGTTCAATCTCCAAGCAGTCAGATGCAGAGAATTTAGATTTGGATGTTGGAAAAGTCCTTGAATGAGAAGGTCCTGTTTTAATGGAAGTTTCCAAGGTGGCAGAGAGGACATGTCCACTAGATCCGCATACCAAGTCCTGCGTGGCCACACAGGCGCGATCAGGATTACCAAAGCTCTCTCCTGTTTGATGCGAGCAATCACTCGTGGAAGGAGAGGAAACGCTGGAAACACATAAGCTAGGCTGAACAACCAAGGCACTTCCAAGGCATCTATCAGTTCGGCCTGGGGATCCCTCAACCTGGATCCATATCTTGGAAGCTTGGCATTCTGTCGAGATGCCATCAGATCCAATTCCGGCCTGCCCCATTGGAGAATCAGTGAGGCAAACACCTCTGGGTGGAGTTCCCACTCCCCCGGATGAAAAGTCTGTCGACTTAGAAAATCCGCTTCCCAGTCCTCTACTCCTGGGATGTAGCTTGCCGACAGATAACAAGAGTGGGCCTCCGCCCATCGAATTATCTTGGATACTTCTATCATCGCTAAGGAACTCCTCGTTCCCCCCTGATGATTGATATAAGCCACAGTCGAACTGTCCAACTGGAATCTGATGAATTTGGCCGAAGCCAACTGAGGCCATGCCTGAAGTGCATTGAATATTGCTCTCAATTCCAGAAGATTGATTGGAAGTAGAGACTCCACCTGAGTCCATACACCCTGAGCCTTCAGGGAATTCCAGACTGCACCCCAGCCCAGGAGGCTGGCGTCATTTGTCACTATCACCCACGAAGGTCTGCGGAAACACGTCCCCTGGGACAGATGATCCGGCGACAACCACCAAAGAAGAGAGTCTCTGGTCTCTGAGGAGATAAATTTGCATAGTCCCCATTCCACTGTCAGAGCATGCACAGCTGCTGCGGTCTGAGATGAAAGCGAGCAAACGGAATGATGTCCATTGCCGCTACCATTAATCCAATTACCTCCATACACTGAGCCACTGATGGCCGAGGAATGGACTGAAGTGCTCGGCAAGTATTTAGATTTTTAGATTTTCTGATCTCCGTCAGAAATATTTTCATGTCTACCGAGTCTATCAGAGTTCCCAAGAAGGGAACCCTTGTCCGTGGAACTAGTGAACTCTTTTCTAGGTTCACCTTCCAACCGTGAGTTCTCAGAAAGGACAACACTGTGTCTGTTTGAGATTTTGTCAGATGATAAGTCGACGCCTGAATTAAAATATCATCCAGATAAGGCACCACTCCTATGCCCCGCGGTCTGAGAACCGCTAGAAGGGACCCTAGAACCTTTGTGAAGATCCATGGTGCTGTGGCCAACCCGAAGGGAAGAGTCACAAACTGAAAATGTTTGTCCAGGGAGGCAAATCCTTAGGAACTGATGATGATCCTTGTGAATAGGGATATGAAGGTATGCATCCTTCAAGTCCACGGTAGTCATATATTTTTTTTTTATAATAATTTTTATTGAGGTTATTACACAGTACAAAAATTAGATATACATGTAATAAAAACTTTGAAACGAAGTACATACATATTCCATATAAACATACATTTGCCTGTATTCCTGCAAAACAGTAAAAGTAACAGTAACTACAATTATTAATAGGCAAAACTGAAACCTCTTTTTAGGTGATGCAAGTCCCTCTCATGCTACAATGAGCCACATATGGGCCCTAATACATTTTGATTATCATTAGAGGGAGTATAATAAAAAGTCTTACTATTCTAGGTGAAGATTGAGTGTAGCTGACCCATCTTACTAATCCCAATGGGAAAGATAAGATCAGCACTGTATTTGAGTGTAAGAATTACTATTAAAGGAATGGTAAGGGTTGCGGGATAGGTAAGAGAAGCCGCGTGTTTAGTTTTCCTAAACAAGGAAACACATTAGAGTTTAAAGTTTGGGGGGGGGGGAGGGAGGTGAGAGTTTCTATGTAGTAAGTTCTATGAGTGGTATAAACAGGCTATAGCCATACGGAGCAATATTACTCTACATAACAATAAAGGGACCTATGAGACCCCAAGGAGGAGTTAGAAAGGAGTGGGTTACATTTAAGACCAGTAGGTTATCTGGCTTAGTAAGGCTATAAGTTCCTTGTTTTCGGGCTAATGGCAACGCAGGACTAAGGATATGAGGGTTGCAGATAAAGTGTTACTCCACTATATGCGATGCCTTCATATAAGAACAGGGGGAACTGTTGCCCGGAGGCACAAAACAAGCTTGTTTAAACATCCTAACTATATGGAAAATCTCGTGAGCAATTTAAACTAGTAAATACAGGGATAAAAAGTGCCGATTTACATGTAAGGCCTATGTTATATCCAGTAGGATATAACCTAGCTGTCGAAACCTAGGGAGTTGGTGAGATTTCCTTTACTTATTTAAGATACAGTGGGAGAGGAGATAATGTCTGGTATAAGTAGTGCAGGACCAGCCTGCTCATTGGAACCTTATGGATATTTTGAAGTTATGAGATAATGTAAAACTTTTCTTAGAAACGGGGCATTTGTTAGGTGAGGGATGAGAGGTATCGGAGTTCTCATTTAGATTACTCATGGACATAGCTAACCTCCATACAAAAAAAATATATACATGCAGGGCAATAATAATCATATGAGATGATAAAGTTATAAACATATAATACAATCGCTCATGCAATTATTAAGTAGGGGTTGAAGAATGCTGTAACTATTTTTAACACTACAATTATTTCAGTGTTGACATAAAGAAAAAAGGAAGGCTATATTTCTATACCTAAGTTGTCCTAGATCCTATCCCCTGGGTATGGGCCCTATACCCAGCAAGGATCCAATCAGGACTCGGCAACAGATTACGAGTTGTTCTCATTCCGTATATTGTAGCTTTAGCCTTTTAAGCAGGTAGTGCGGTTTGTTTTATGACAAAAATATGCTTATGGAACTCTAAATCAGAAGGGACTGACTAGGATATGGAAAAAGACTATGATAGCATCTCAATTACAAAGTAGCTTAAATAATACAGTTATGTAGTAAACTAGGCATCTCCAGACCTCTTACTCTACATCTGTGTTCCTGCAATGTAAGAGTATAGAAACTCCCAGTGATAATGGCTCTCACTTGATTGTCAGTATTAGGCACATAATATGAAATGGAGTGAACATCAAAACCTTGTCTGTTCTGTGTTCAGTGTAAAGTTGAAAAGTAAAGTACATTTCTAAGGCAAGGCAGTAAAGAGTTAGGTTGCTAAAAGACAAACAAGGAACAAGCATAATGCTTTACCTATCATGAAAGGTTAAATATATAGACATATGTAAACAAGTACTCATGCTGTAACATATCCTCAATACTAGAGCATATAATAGGAGCATTGTAGCGATCTTAAGATATTAAGAACAATGTGAGGTAATGGATGATGAGTCCTGCAAATAAGGTAAGAACTAGAGCATATAATAGGAGCATTGTAGCGATCTTAAGATATTAAGAACAATGTGAGGTAATGGATGATGAGTCCTGCAAATAAGGTAAGAACAACTACTAAAAATAACCACTTAAGCAGATAGCCATCCCGCCACCATCGATTTAACTATGTAAGCAGAGTAAATTCTAATATTCTAATTCTAATTCACAGTACACTTCAGTATATCCATTTCACAATATTTGCTTGAATCCCACACTACACTATGGTGGTGATCAGTTCTATGTAGTGAAGTGTTCCCCTTATTTTATGATTTATGGAGAGTAATGCAAATCTAGGAAACATCACTTGCCACTTTCTATAATCATACTAAATAAACAGGTCATTTATATCATAGATAAGATCCAGCTATTTAGGGAGTACAGATAGGAAAACGTAATTACTTCAGTGGTATAATGAGGGCAAAACAACAAATGTAGCAAGCCTCATCTTAAACTCCTATATAGCTCTATAATTAAGGCATTATAAATAAGGGAATGAACAACTTCCATGTAAAGTGTAGATATCAGAAAGGAGGGAAACCATCAAAAATAAATACCAGATACAGATTGCAGATGTCTGAGTAGTATTGCTGATGTTCCCAACGATGTCCAGAATCTGTGCTCATTAATATATTTATGGGGTGCAAGTCTCAATTCCCAATTCCCAAGATAGGGAGTCTTGAGGAAGATAAGAATCAGTCATTTAGGCTGCAAAATCCCACAGGTCTGCCGTGTAGTTCAATTTATAACTGAACTGTGACTCCCCTCTAGTGGTTATGAATGGCCATTACATCTTCTAGCAGTTTATTGTATTGTGAATCTAACACATAAAGCATATATAGATAATATACCTAAAAAAACAATTAAACAGTGTAATAGTCGTTACAAGTGTTTTTTGTGTGTAATAAACAAACTGGAGAGCAAAACTGTAAAACACTAAGAGATAACAAACAAAATAAGCTTGAAGGAGACATCGAGTTCAGACCCACTTATGTTGGGCAGTCTAGAAATGATCAAACATGCTGGCTTCGTAGCCAAAGTCACTCAGAAGTCCTCAATTAGTGCAGTGAGCTTGGCAAAATTCAGGACTAACCCTTTAACCAATGCCTCTAGGGACCATGACTTCCGTGCCCGGCTGGAGTGTCCACTCTAATGAGCATTCTGATGGGTTGCCAGGACCCACAAGCGACCTCTTGCCAACCAAGGACTTGTAAAGCAGGGCCTTAGGTGGGTATTTAAGCATCAAAAAGACAACGGATGCTAATGGTAGTTTAATGGGTCTTACCACTGTAAATGCGACCCGTGACAGGACCGAGCTTAATTGCAGACCATGATGTACCCCATCAGCTGTCCCATCAGCATACTGTGAATCTTCTGTCACGGCTAATACCATGTCCTGGTGGTCATGGGGTTCATCGCCACCATGGAGAGCAGCCACGTGGTTAGTGTCATCTGTCTCTAATGGCGCCGGGATTACCTCTGCTGCAGATGTAGTTATCTGGGGCAAACTTGTCACTCCATCTACAAGAACAGTCCCAAAAGCTTCCAGCATCGCGTGCTCCAACCTCACAAAGTGCATCTGCAGGGTCTGCGTGATTTCCTCCTTTAACGCGGCTAGTAGTATAATGGCTACCTGCAAGTGGGGTATGTCTTCAACAGCTGAATTTCAGTGTGATCGTTGTATAATGGTTTTCTTCTCTTCCTGCTAACTCAATCTGTGTTATATGTTGCAGCTGTCAGAGAGTTATACAGGCCATCGTTGTTAACCATGCTGAGTGTATAGTTATCAGTGGCGTTAAATTACCGTGCGGTGCAGCCTGCTCCGATGTAGGTACTTAGTTCATCCCAAGTCTTCTGACTCCAAATCAGCTACCCAATGTGCACAAGTCCCTGTTAAGTAGCAACCACTCCACTAAATAAATATATTTTTTGTGGCTATTAGACTCTAAAAGGCATTTTTGATTATTTGTAGTGCAGAGCTCTCATATCATGCGACCATCTTGATTGCCAGTTGGCTCCGCCCCCTCCCACGGTAGTCATATATTGACCCTCCTGGATCATTGGTAAAATTGTTGTTCGGATAGTCTCCATCTTGAACAATGAGATTCTGAGAAACTTGTTTAGACACTTGAGATCTAAAATGGGTCTGAAAGTTCCCTCTTTTTTTGGAACCATGAAAAGATTTGAGTAAAACCCCTGTCCCTGTTCCAGTCTTGGAACGGGATGAATTACTCCCATAGTAGAGAGGTCTTTTACACAATGTAAGAACGCCTCTCTTTTTATCTGGTCTACAGACAATCGTGAAAGAAGAAATCTCCCTCTTGGGAGAAAATCCTTGAAGTCCAGTTGATACCCGTGGGTCACGATTTCCAATGCCCAGGTGTCCTGAACATCTCTTGCCCAAGCCTGGGCAAAGAAAGAAAGTCTGCGCCCTACTAGATCCGGTCCCAGATCGGGGGCCGCCCCTTCATGCTGTCTTTGTAGCAGCAGCGGGCTTCTTGGATTGTTTACCACCTTTGTTCCAAGCCTGGTTGGGTCTCCAGACGGACTTGGACTGAGCAAAATTCCCTTCCTGCTTTGTGGAGGAAGAGGAAGCAGAGGGTACTCCTTTCAAATTTCTAAAAGAACGAAAATTATTTTGTTTACCCCTCATCTTAACAGACTTATCCTGAGGTAGGGCATGACCTTTATCTCCAGTAATGTCAGAAATGATTTCCTTCAACTCAGGCCCGAATAGGGTCTTACCATTGAAAGGAATAGCTAAGAGCTTAGATTTTGATGACACATCAGCAGACCGCGATTTTAGCCATAACGCTCTACGCGTTAAAATGGCAAATCCTGCATTTTTCGCCACCAATTTAGCAATTTGAAAGGCGGCATCTGTAATAAAAGAATTAGCTAGCTTGAGAGCCTTAATTCTATCCAAAATGTCCTCTAAAGGGGTCTCAACCTTCAGAGACTCTTCTAGAGCATCAAACCAAAAAGCTGCTGCAATAGTAACTGGAACAATGCAAGCTGTAGGTTGTAAAAGAAAACCCTGATAAATAAATAATTTCTTTAGAAGACCCTCTAACTTCTTATCCATAGAGTTTTTGAAAGCATAACTGTCCACAATAGGTATAGTTGTACGCTTAGCCAGGGTAGAAATAGCTCCCTCCACCTTAGGGACCGACTGCCAAGAGTCCCGAATGGTGTCTGATATGGGATACATTTTCTTGAAATTAGGAGGAGGAGAGAACGGTATACCCGGTCTGTCCCATTCCTTTTTTGTAATTTCCGAAATTCTTTTAGGAACCGGAAAAACATCAGTGTAAGTAGGTACCTCTAGATATTTGTCCATTTTACACAATTTCTCTGGTGGTATCACAATAGGGTCACAATTATCCAGAGTCGCTAAAACCTCCCGAAGTAACAGGCGGAGGTGTTCAAGCTTAAATTTAAAGGACATAACATCCGAATCTGTCTGAGGTAACACATTCCCTGAGTCTGAAAGCTCTCCCTCAGACAGCAATTCCCTGACCCCCAACTCAGAGCACTGTGAGGGTACATCGGAAATAGCCAATAAAGCATCAGAGGATTCAGTATTCACATTAATACCTGACATACTGCGTTTACTCTGTAACACTGGTAATTTAGATAATACCTCTGTAAGAGTAGTTGACATAACTGCAGCCATCTCCTGCAGAGTAAAGGAATTAGACGCACTAGAGGTACTTGCGTGGACGTTAAAGGTTGTGACACTTGGGGAGATTTGGATGGCATATCCTGATTCTCTTCAGACTGAGAATCATCCTTAGACACACTTACTTTATTTAAAATATGCTTTTTACATTGTAAGGCCCTTTCAGTACAAGAGGTACACAATGTAAGAGGGGGTTCCACAATAGCTTCAAAACACATAGAACAATGAGATCCTCAATGTCAGACATGTTGAACAGAGTAGTAATAACCACAGAAGTCATTAAACACTTTATTTATTGCTTTAAACAAATTTTGAGAAACGTGTACTGCGCCTTTAAGAAATAAAAAGCGCATAATTTTTCCAAAACTGCTTCAAAAATGTTAATTTGCTCTAAAAATTAACTGTAACTGTAATGGTGTCTGATATGGGAAAAATTTTCTTAAAATTAGGAGGGGGAGAAAACGGTATACCTGGTCTATCCCATTCCTTTTTTTATAATTTCCGAAATTCTTTTAGGAACCGGAAAAACATCAGTGTAAGTAGGCACCTCTAGATATTTGTCCATCTTACACAATTTCTCTGGTGGTATCACAATAGGGTCACAATCATCCAGAGTCGCTAAAACCTCCCGAAGTAACAGGTGGAGGTATTCAAGTTTAGATTTAAAGGACATGACGTCCGAATCTGTCTGAGGTAACATATTTCCTGAGTCTGAAAGTTCTCCCTCAGACAACAATTTCATGACCCTCAACTCAGAGCCCTGTGAGGATACATCGGAAATAGCCAATTAAAGCATCAGAGGATTCAGTATTCACATTAATAACTGACCTACTGTGTTTACCCTGTAACACTGTTAATTTAGATAATACCTCTGTAAGGGTAGTTGATATAACTGCAGCCATATCCTGCAGAGTAAAAGAATTAGACGCCCTTAAGGTACTTGGCATCGCTTGTGTGGGCGTTAAAGGTTGTGACACTTGGGGAGAATTGAATGGCATATCCTGATTCTCTTCAGACTGAGAATCATCCTTAGGCACACTTTCTTTACCTAAAATATGCTTTTTACATTGTAAGGCCCTTTCAGTACAAGAGGTACACAAAGTAAGAGGGGGTTCCACAATGGCTTCTAAACACATAGAGCAATTAGTTTCCTCAATGTCAGACATGTTGAACAGACTAGTAATACCCACAATAGTCGTAGAACACCTTATTTATTGATTTCAACAACTTTTAGAAAAATGTGTACTGCGTCTTTAAAAAATAAAAAAGCGCACAATTTTTGCCTAAACTGCCTAAAACTTTAAATAACGCTACACAATTAAATATACTGATTCAATTGGGCCAAAAATTATTGCACCCTATAAGCAAAGGGTGAATTTAACCTCTAAGAGACATTTAATAGCAAAAAATATATCTTAAGTGAAAAAATTACCCCTGCACCTCTCCATAGCTCTGCTGTGGCACCTACCTGCCCCCAGGGTACTGCAAAATGACTCGACAACGATCCGGTGAACAGAACACAAGTTTAGGCCCCACCGGAGCTAATGCCTGCTGCCTTCTCAGTCAGAGTAAACTGCGCGTCTGAGCGTGCGAAAATAGGCCCCGCCCATCATGGACGTCGTCCTACCAGTCTGTATAACCACATGGGAAGCGGTTTGAAAATTAAGCCATGTGGTCCCCTTAAACACTATTAATAACACTGCAGCCCTACTGACTATTTGTCGCATCAAATATAAAACGTCAAGCTGCCTCTCCCAGTGTCCCATTGAATATTGCTTTCAGCCCAATACAATGTCAAGTAAATATATAAACACAGGATTTTCAGTAATACCCTCTGTGTACAGGTCTACAGCTTACTCCTTCCCTTGCAGGGAAAAATGTCAGCCAGTTCTGATATACCAAGTCTCCTCAGAAATAAAATACTGAACATACCTCAATGCTGCTTGCAGCATGAAACCGTTCTCCACACTGAAAATTTCTCTTGCACTACCTTTAGAAGCTCTGTGGGAACCAGCATGGATCTTAGTTACATCTGCTAAGATCATCAACCTCAGGGCAGAAATCTTCTTCTTCCATATCTCCCTAAGGAAAATAGTACTCACTGGTACTATTTAAAATAAAAAACTTCTTGATTGAAGAATCTAAAACTAACACCTCACTTTACCTCTTCCTATTACTAACACAGGCAAAGAGATTGACTGGGGGTGGAGGGAAGGGAGGAGCTATATATACAGCTCTGCTGTGGTGCTCTTTGCTACTTCCTGTTAGCAGGAGGTTAATATCCCACAAGTAAGGATGAAATCCGTGGACTCGTCATATCTTGTAGAAGAAATAAAATTATTGCTTTTTTAAAAGGTATAAGAAAGTCAACAAAACTGATAAAAGAAATCTTTATATAGTCAGATGAGACAAACCCAACCGTACAAAAAAGAAGATAAGAAAAACTGACAACTAGACAATTTGTTCTAAATCAATTGTAAACTCAACAGTTACATAATGATGTATAAAAGTCCTGGAGTGATCTTCACAAGACATGTGTCATATCTGAAAAATATGGGTTTTATCTTTAAATATCGAAAAGAGAAATATTTTAGTGACATTATCATACTTAACTGCCTTATTATCTTACAAAAACAGACCTTTACATACATTTTAACAGATAACTATTGCTATATACAACAGGTCAGCCATTACCATTCATTTGAACTGACATTAATTAATACCTGGTCATACTATCATTTACAACTGGGGAAATTATTTGAATAATAAAATAATGTACCTCAATATTAATAATTATTTTGCACATAATGGTTTAACAATATTAAAATGTATTTTTTTATGGGCTTTAATGATGTAGCCCATGTTTCACACGTTTGATAGGGATACCTTTGGGCAGACATGCAATAGAGGTGAGTACAAGAGATATTTTAAAACAAGCATTTTTAAAAAGGTACAGAAATCTGCTCATTCATATAATTGTATGTTCCTTTCTATTAAAAGCAGATGATTGGTGCTATTAGTTTCAAATCTCTGTGTTTAATCAATGGCAGCGGTGCAATATTTGGGAATTCTGAAAAAAAGTAAACAATATAAAAATGAGGTTTACAATACAGTCAGTACAAGTAATTATATTCCAATAAGAAAAGAAAATATGTTCTAACAATCCAGAAGACTAGAATAAAGGCTGCCAATTACTATCTCTAGCCTCTAAAAGAAGTGTGAGAAATAAAACCAGACATTTAAGTAATTATTGGCTTCCATTTGGTTGGCAATATATCTGATTATTAACAATATTAAAAATGAAAAAACCCTTTAGGATTCTTTTAAATTCACTTCTATTTTCAAATGTACTTTGTTTTCTTGATATCCATTGTTGAAGCTAGCTGCTGCTTGGTGCCTGCACACATTTGTCTCTTGTGATTGGCCGACTAAAGGTTTCCATTGAGCAGGAGGTCCGGACAGTCCGTGAAGTAAAAACAGAAATTTATTCAAAATAGTATTAAAAATACAGGAACAAGCAGGTAAAGACAGAGTAGGTGTATCACCTAAACAGGCTTATGCGTTTCGGCGTTTGCAACTTTAATTACTTTCCATTACAGGCCCTAGTGATAGTTCGATCTGAGTCTATGATTCCCGCCGGAGGTATGAAACTATCTAGGTTTATCAGAAAATCATTAGCAAAACGAACCTTATGAATTCCTTATGTCACCCATTAAAATAATTTCCCATAATGTACGAGGTCTTCACTCTATTATCAGAGTACAAATCACTAAACGCACAAATCATAATGTTACAGGAAACACACTTTACCAAGGCCAGTACCCCCAGACAATTTCATGCTATTAGCCGTAAAATAAATAGGGGTGTCCCCATCCTTCTTCATGCATCTCCGAACTTTAAGGAAGAGGACTTAATAGCCAGAGGACTTATTCACAATACTCCAGTAATTCTAGGCAACGTATATGCTCCAAATGAAAACCAATCCTCTACCATGTCTAAAGTAAGTAAGCAACGAACCTTATGGAAAAAATATAAAATGATCATAGGAGGCGATTTTAACTTAACTCTTAGCAATCAAGTTGATAGGGCTAGAAACGCAACACAAGCCTCGCAGAAACCTGTTCACAATCAAAACATTCTAGGTGACTTCCTTATTGACCACAATCTGATTGATGCATGGAGAACGATCAACAAACACACACGTGATTATACATTTTATTCACCAGTACATACATCTTATTCTAGGATTGATTACATCCTACTAAATCAAATCCTAATCCCATTATTAACTACGGCAAACATTCATACTTGCCCCTGGTCTGATCACGCATTAGTGGAAGCAACCATAAACGGTATCACTAACCAGAATAGAACACGAAATTGGGTCCTCAACCACAGGCTACTGGGGGATCAGTTGATTGTCCAAAACATTCAGAAAAATATATCCCAGTTTATAGAAACCAACACAGGTAGCACTACCAACCCACTATTCATATGGGGAGCCTCAAAGGCCTCAATCAGAGGAAATCTTATAGATGAGTCGTCCAAACTCAATAAAGCTCACAGACATAGATTAGAGACACTAAAAAGGGAGATTGGAGATTTGAGACATAGCAAAATTGACCTCCCGCGTAGGAAGATAGCTCAATTGTTAAAACAAAAAAGCAAAGAGTTAGATAACCTACTGACAGAAGATGCTACCAGAACAATTAAATTATTAGACACCCATTATTTCGTACACGCAAACAAGCCAGATAGAATGTTGGCAAACAAATTAAAAGAAATTACGAGGGCTACTGCGGTACCCCAACTTCAAACTAAAAATAGGAACACAACCAATAATCCTTTAGAAATATCAAATCAGTTTGCAGATTTTCATACAGATAGAAAACACGCCTTAAACAAGATTTTAGAGAATAGCAAACATCCCTCCTTGATGTCTGCAGACACTCAAGCTCTGAATGCACCAATTACCCTAGCTGAAGTACTGTAAGCAATCAAAGAGTTAAAATCCAACAAGGCGCCAGGACCATATGGGTATGCAGGCGTTTTCTACAAAACATTTAAAAATGCTATAGCCCCACAATTAGTGACAATCTTTAACTCCATTATGCAAGGCAGTACAATCCCTAATGAGATTCTTCTGGCGAGAATTTCAGTAATCCCTAAGTCAGAAAAGAACAAACAACACTGCAAGAATTACAGGCCCATATCTTTAATAAACCAGGATATCAAATTATTTACAAAAATATTAGCTAATAGATTAAATGAGCCCCTAACTTCACTGATACATTCGGACCAAGTAGGATTCATTAGAGCAAGAGAGGCGCCAGCTAATGTACGAAAATTAATTGATCTAATACATTTTGCATCACTAGAAGGAGTGCCTTCTCTGCTTCTATCATTGGATGCAGAGAAGGCATTTGATAGAGTAGATTGGGGGTATATGCACGCCATACTAGAGAAGGTGGGAGTGAAGGGAGAGTTTCTCAGTGCTATTACAGCCTTATACGCTACAACAGCGGCATACATTAGATTAGCGGGCTATCAATCCAGGAATTTAGAAATCCGAAATGGAACAAGACAGGGCTGCCCTTTATCCCCCCTGTTATTTGCCCTCTGTGTTGAGCCTCTAGCTGTCAAAATCAGGGAATGCCCAGACATAACAGGTTATAAAATTAACGATGACAAATGTGAGGCACTGAGTATCAATATACCAGCACACACTAAGAAATTTTTGGAACTTAATTTTTCTTTTAAGTGGGCCAAAAAGACAATTAAATATTTGGGGATCAATCTCACCACTGATGTTCATTCCCTTTATCAACACAATTATAAGCCCCTCTTTTCGAGCATAAGACTTATGTCCAAATGGTCAAAATTGAATCTATCCCTTATGGGGTGAATAGTGGCGTCCAAAATGACAATCCTGCCCAAGTTGCTCTATTTGTTTCGGTCTTTGCCTATTTCAGTGCCACTTATTGAACTTAATAAGTTACAGAAAGATATTCTTACTTTTATCTGAAACAATAAAAGAGCTAGGATTAATAAGCAGGTAATGACCAGACATAGGGCCAGAGGTGGATTAGGCATACCACATCTTACCTCATATTACAATGCTGCAAGAATGGCGCAGACTTATTTATGGCACCATGTAACCAGTGATATACAGTGGATACACCTAGAATCAGACATCATGGGAATTAAAGATATAGCAAAATTACTATGGGCCCCTAAAATAAATAGACCTCATCTAGGAAAGACCTATATAGCTATTTCACACACGTTATTTATGTGGGACAAGACAACATTAAAATAACCTTTACTAAACGTTAGGTCAACAGTAGCACCACTGGTAGATCTCAATACATCTATTGACAAAACGGTACAAAGTAAATGGGAAAACAGAGGCCTATACAGAATAGCGGACTCCCTTGTTAATGGAAAGATTATGACAAATCAGCAATATAATGAACTAGACCCAATAGACAGGCATACTTGGTTCCACTATTTGCAATTAACATCCAAAGTGATGGAGGCTATAAGCAATTCTCCACCATGTAACCCTACCCTATTTGAAATGTTATGTTTAGCAAAAACGAGAAGGAAAGGATCAATTGCCAGATTATATCCCATTTTTAATATTACCAATCCTGGGGCTAAAACATCTCTGATAAAAAGGTGGGAGACTAATTTGGGTAAAGAATGGTCCACCCAGCAGTGGAATACAACGCTGAGACAGGGCACTTCCTTCTCCATTAACTCTGCACTACAGGAACATTTTATAAAATCATCATTCAGATGGTATCTCTACCCTACCAAGCTGTGCAGGATGAGGGTGAAAAGGCACTAACGGCTGCTTTAGAGGAAGGCAACTATATCCATATGTGGTGGAATTGCTCCAAAATTCATCCATTATGGCAGAAAACAACCACCTTACTAAGTAAAGTTTTTTGACAGAGAAGTAGAACTTCTCCCTGAACATGGTCTATTGCATTTCCCAGTGGAGAGGTTTACTCTGAAACAAAATAAACTAAATTGCATTAGCATGTACAGCAGTAAGGTTAGTTATAGCTAGGTTTTGGAAAACAGAACCACCAGGGTTCTATTTAATAGAACATAAAATGGAATACTTCTATAAAATGTCTAGCTCAGCAGCAGACTTATCCACTAAGGTTCAATTTATTGCCCTGTGGGAGCCCTGGATCATGTATATAGAAGCGAGACATAGAACTCACCATAACTTATCAAATGAAGAATGGACTGTTCTATGATAAAAGTGGAAGAGATTCACAAGGTTCAGGAATGCCTGTTATATTCTTTACTGTTTCTGGATGGATGGTTTGAATATAATGAACACTATTGTATGAGATATTTCAATAATTGTATTATTATCTACATCTGCATTTTTGCAATGTTATATTGTTTGACATATGCTAATAAAGGCGTTTTAAAAAATATATATATATTTTCACTGTGTACAGTTGCTCTTTTTGTGTAGGTGTAAGTTAATGTTGTGTTAACGCTTCCATTCAATGTCGGATTTCGTGAAAATCACACCATAACAAGTTAGTTGTTATGGTAACCCTTCTTACACTATAAAATTTACATTTAATGTCTGTCCTCCTTACCTGTGATCATCTCTAAATAGAAACAAAAATAAAGATACACATTTTTAAAACATATTTTTTTTAAAACTATAAGCAAATGCTACTTTTTATTATAATTAAATTTTCTACTTTATTAATATATGTAATATTAATTGCTGCCCTAGGTATAGCTCTAGTTTGAAATTTATAGAGAAGTGCTTGCATATATTCTTTTATGTAAATACATAGTGATATTTCCATAAGAACATAAGTGCAACTATTCCTATACATGGGACAATAATAATAGTAAAAAATAAATCTACATTGAAACACTTGCATTATTTGCAACTTTTAAAATTTCAATAGGAAGTAGGCCTCAAAAAGCAAAGTTTTCCTATTTTACACCTAGTTGAGCTGGGTGTATTGACAGCCTCCGACAGTGTATTAACAGTTTGCACTTTCATAGGAAACCTGGTATAAATTAGTACTGATTGGCTTCTAATACTTTGAGACATGAAAATATTTTCAGCAGCCGCGGTTATAACACTTTATCAGAAGCAGTCAATACAGCATATTTATCAGTTTGCAACCTCACGCAAACCAAATTACGGCTCATTGGAAAGAGCCCTAGATGTGTTCAGCTAGCTCTCAGTAGTGCGTTGCTGCTCTTTCAGCAAAGGATATCAAGGAAATGAAGCAGATTTGATAATAGAAGTAAATTCCTGAAAGAAAAAAAAAAAGGGTTTCATGTCCCTTTAATAAAATAAGTTCATATACCCACAAAGCACTAAATGGTTCTACATGGTTTCGTTTTTGCAAATGAGATAATAAAGTATATGACGCATGTGCAGATCTGTCAAAATGAACCAACATCTATGTCAGTGGTATAATGTGCAGCCTAGTTTCTCCACCTGTGGTACATATACCCCTGGGTACTTGGGCATTGGCAAAGGGTACTCCAAGGATTGCCCTTTTTTGTGTTTTTCCCTGATGTAGCTATGGTAAACATAACCTATCACAGAAAGTGGCGTTTCTCATATTCACTCTTGAGCACTCCAAAACGGCCAGATTGTGAGTATTTGCCAACCTACTTTGTAATCACTGATTTACCTAAGACTGGGAAATCCTTAGGATCTGGCCATTTGGCAACATTTGAGAACTGGAGTTGAGGTGTGCCACAGTATCATGTAAAAGTGTATTAGTTTAAAAAATGTCAAACAGACAGGTGCAAGATGTGAAATGTGATAGGTAAAGTAAGTATTATGTGGGGAAAACAAGATTTAGAAAAGCCAAGCTAAATCTCTATGGAGCGCACAAACCACTAAATATGAAAAAGGTCACTAAAAAAAATGTTGTAATATAATGAAAATAATCCTAATGTAATAAAAACTTCAATTATGCTTACCTGATAATTTACTTTTCTTCTGACGAGAAGAGTCCACAGCTGCATTCATTACTTTTGGGAATTCAGAGCCTGGCCACCAGGAGGAGGCAAAGACACCCCAGCCAAAAGCTTAAATACCACCCCCCACTTCCCTCATCCCCCAGTCATTCTGCCAAGGGAACAAGGAATAGTAGGAGAAATATCAGGTGAAAAAGGTGTCAGAAGAATAAAAACTTAAATACGGCCGCCCCATAAAAAAAAAAAAAAAAACACGGGCGGGGAGCTGTGAACTCTTCCCATCAGAAGAAAAGAAAATTATCAGGTAAGCATAATTTAAGTTTTTCTTCTTAAGCGGGAAGAGTCCACAGCTACATTAATTACTTTTGATAAAGCAATACTCAAAATATAGAGGACACTGAATGCAAACAAAAGGCGGGTACAGAAGGCGCCCCCTTTCGAAGGGCACCACAGCCTAAAATTACCCAACACCCGATAAAAAAAAACCTAACTCTTAGACACAAGAGGTGAAAAACCTGAAAGGACCAAGTAACTGCCCATCAGGTAAACACCTGCAAGGCCATCCTAGAGACTACTCAGAATCTCTAGAATCTATTGAGCACAAAAAACCCTGAAGAACCAAGTTCCGTGAGTATTCTGATCTCACAGAATTAACCCCCTGACCAGAAGGAAGAGACTTACACCTACCCTTGAATGGTATACGGAGGACCCATAAGGTATCCAAAGGATCACCAACTATGGTAAAAGTAAAGCAAACCCAAGGTTGCTAAAGACAACCACCCAGGGAAGGACTCTCTAGAAGGACAAGGACCAGGGATCACCTCTACACCTATGAAAAGGCGAGCATGGGAAGAACCAATGTCTACCCTCAGCTCCCTGACACAAACATATGACTTATGGTGCTTCAAGGAAGCCACTGGCTTCTCACTTTACCATAGTTCAGCAAACAACTGCTAAAAGTAGACAACATAGGAAGAACTCATATGGAGCTGAAGAACGTTGAAGCCCGTAGACAAGGATATAAACAAACTAAATATCCTATCAGGAAAAAAAAGGCTATCTTGTGAAAACACACAGCCACCTCTGAGCTCCAGCCGCAAGGGCTGACCCTGAGCCATCGTGGGAAATCAACCCACAGAGAATGTCGAAAATATCGATGGCAACTCTCTCCTTAGAAGAACATCCACCCCAGCAGCATATGAAAACAGTGGAGGGATGAAACACTGTGAACTCCCCACCGAAAACAGGAGACCAGAATAGGAAGCTGCCACAGCAGCTCAAACTCCAAGCCTTCATCTGCTAGGCAGGGTAGAGATCCCATAGGCTACCTAGACCTGCATCAACTAGAAGTACATGGACAAGACTCAGCAGAGCAGTCAGATCCAAAAACCCCCACTCTGAGGAAACGGACCCAGTCCCAAAAGGGATTGGCAACATCCGAAAACAAAGAATATAAAATTCTTCGGACCACACCCTCAGAAGAAAAGGGAGGGGCCTAAAAAGGAATAACCCCATGGGGAAAAACTCTGACCATAATTTAAATCATGCTTGACCACAAACCATGATGAAAAAACTATGTGCTCTGGTTCCAGAACCCCTACACAGCTCCCTCCTAAGAGGGACCACTCCCAATAAGGGAGATAAAAACTAAACCACAGCATCCCAGTACCAGAATCCAGCCCCAGAACCTCTTGCATGCACGAAGGACAGAATCCCTCGGAAACAAGAAGCAAAGGGACCTCGGGGCCCTCCATGGAAAATTGTATACAGAAAACTACCCGAAGTAGGACAAACACAAAGGAACCGTTTCCACAGCCATAGGCATGGAGAAGGGATTAGAGAACGATGAAAGCAAGTGATAAGAGACCATTCGGCTATCCCGACAGCTCAGTGGACCAGACAACCATGAGCCCACATCAAGGTGCAATAACTGCCCCTGATGATCACTGACAGATCCCACCGGAAAGACCGGAAGTTAACCTTCAGTTAGATACCTGAAGGGATACGCGGATGTCTTCAAACCTAAAGGATTGAAACCAAACCGGCCGGGGACCGATCCAGGGTCCGGACTCTGAACTCTCAAACAAGAGCCATGGTCAAAAACTAGACCCCCAGAACCCAAGATCCGGTCGAAGATCAAACCCCCTGAGAAACTGCAAGTTATCTCATACGGAGAAGAGCCCCCTGGGCAGTGCATCCCACATAGAAAAAGAAAGGGTATTCCAGCCTCCAAAATTAAAAAAGACCTTTATTATTTCACATAGGGTCCATAAAGATATAAAATACAACGTTTCAGGCCTGCTATAGGCCCTTAGGCATGTATATTACTACATGGTACATGACTAAGGGCCTATAGCAGGCCTGAAACGTATTTTCTATCTTTATGGACCCTATGTGAAATAATAAAGGTCTTTTTTAATTTCGGAGGCTGGAATACCCTTTCTTTTGCAATTTGGACGTGACAGGTCCTACATTCTGTGCCCCACAGACCAAGACACAGGTGTGCTGTTTTCCAAACTTTTTTTGAAGTTACCAGTGCCTCCCACATCTCAATATCCCTAGACATTGGACGCTTGAATAGGTTGAGACCAGAAAGACATCTTAATAGACTAAGAAAAGGACAACCAGCACCCAGGGGGGAGCGTCCGAAACCAGGGACCCTCTGCTTGTAAACCCAAAAGGGCTAGATCTCTTAGAGAGTCGAAGAGGAACAACTCCCCGCTAAGGTCATGGGATTACATGGAACAGGCTCCATTTGAAGGATGAAGGGCTGGTGAGGTCAGGGTATTTTACCAACAGAACTACCTCTCTGGGCTACAAGCCCTTAGGATGAGAAGTTATATCACTAAGACCCCTAAAGGATCAGCCTCCCGGGAAAATCCTGTACCTCACAGGAAGAAGGGTGGGAGCCTCACAACTCCTGGCAGACCTGGCAACCAGGACATGCCGGGGGAAAAACAACAGGGGAGTAACCCCAACCCCTGCGCTCCTTAGAGAGCGTGCAACATACTAAAAGGGGAATGGCAAGGAGAAAACAGATGACCCGACCACCCAGTAAGAGCAGCATGTAGGCCCCAGCAACCTACGAGAGGTACCGCGACTAAGCCACAAAAAAAAGCAGACATCCAGAAGGTACCAAGAGGTGAAAACAAAAATCTTCATCCATCTGGTAGCCCCGAAGCCCAGAGGTCGTCCAAACATCCAAACCAATAGGAAATGGAGGAACTTCAGTAGGCTCCGAGTCCGGAACCCCTCCCCAGTATGAACAGGAAGAGGACCGATGTAGTCCCTCCGACGTCTAGTAATGTAACAAGAACAAACCGAACACTTAATAAAGTGAACAACCCAGCATCCGACAAGGTAACCAACACACCCGGCACCACATGGGGTGCAATGAACCGTAAGGAACAGCAGCCTAGCGCGCCGACCAGTATCCGCCCTGGTACGAGAACACTCCGAAACTGTCCAAGAAAAATCAAAGCCACCGAAGGGATCGATAACAAACTATAAACATAACTGTCATTATATAGTACTGCGCAACTTCCGAGAAAGTGCTCAGGCGACCAGAAAATCACAAGTATCAGTTCCAGAGAAGAAAACGTTCCCAAAATGGAAAATCATAACAGACATAAGCTTTATAAAACAAATTAAACACATCCTAACCGGATACAAAAAAATGAAGGCAGCACCCGAGGGTGAACGCCCAAGGAGAATGGGCGCGCTAATAGGACCAGCCGATCAGAGGCCCTATTCTCCTAAGCTCAGAACTGGAACCGAAACTTAAAAGAATGAAAAAGGAAAGAAAACTGAGACGTCATGGAGATTGGATCCCCATATGTCTAACCCAGTCTGCCATCCGGCATGGAAGACTGAGGATCTCTCGGCCCAGTAGGACCGGAATCCTCCAGCGCCACCAAAACATGTCGTAGTAGAACATGAAGATGTGACATTCTGTAATGGAAGGCAAAATGTTCCCCCGCCGGATCAATGGACGACCCTAGCCTGAGGGAGGGGCCGCTGAAGCCTCAGAGGCCATTGCTTCCCCAGAAGGTTGAACCTACTCAGGCGATCTCACGCTTGACGGACCCTGGTTAACAGAACACGGGACAGTATCTTAAAAATACTTCTCTCTCTAAATGCGCCAGATATTGCCATGCGGAGCCCGTGACGTAACCTCTGGAGGAAATAGGCTGCATTCCGGAGGAGTAACAGCCCTAGAGACACCTGTTGCATAGCAAAAGAAGATTCTGGGGCACGCGCCTCACAGGACATGGAATCCTCAGGGGCGGATGGCTCAACGCACTCTCCCTGATTCGGGGGAAGAGAGTACTCTAGAACGGCAATTGGAAGATAACTGATGGGCATGGATAACCCGGGCCATTTCATACTCCTCACAAGCCGTTATACTCCAAGTTGGAGATGTCCGTCTCCAAAAAAATCAGAATCCTCCATAACTTGGAGATTGTACTATGGACTAAAGCTAACGGCACCCTTACAACCCCCAATGGCTGGGGCACTCACCATCTCCTGTGAACCAGACAAGCAACGAACAGACTCTCTCCGTCGCCACTCAATCAGGTACGGAAATGGAATTACAACGTGACCACAACCGGTCACGAGATGCGCCATGTAAGTACGCAAAAAAAAAGGCTCGCCAGTCCAAAAGGACAGCGCAGTCTGATTATGAGGCCGTTATGTTCCAAATAGCCATGAGCCCAAGCATCACTACACATTAGCAGACAGATCATATAACAAACATGATTAAAGTCCCCCCTGTTCAATAACCCCCCACAGGAGATATTAACCCATGATTCCATTTTAAGATAAAGGAGTCCCACTGGGACCCTGACTTCTTTTATTAGCATTACATTCACATATGGAAATAAAATGAAACGATCTTACCGGAATCCACTTTGTGGAACAGGAACACGGCCCTTCAAGTGTGACAGATAGTAGCAGCGCTTCTGACATGGACTTGAGTAAAGAAAGACAGGCAGCGAAACTCGTCAACGCTGATTGCCAAGGAGCTGTTAACATGAGTCGGAATGGTTTCGCAGAGACGACACTCCCTGCATCTCCGGACTCTAACTTTCATCCATGCCCTTACTGAGAGGCTGACAGGATTACTTAAAACTCCAGTCCCATTTCGAAGAGTACTACCCTCCATAAGAGACTCTTTCAATCTTCTGACACTTCTCTGCCAACCTCCTGTGCCAAAAGGCAAAGAATGACTGAGGGATGAGGGAAGTGGGGGAGGTATTTAAGCCTTTGGCTGGGGTGTCTTTGCCTCCTCCTGGTGGCCAGGTTCTGAATTCCCAAAAGTAATAAATGCAGCTGTGGACTCTTCCCATTAAAGAAGAAAATAAATGTACAGCGACAATAAGCTAAAAAGTCTTGTATATGTATAAATTAAAGTTCATGAGGTGCAGTCATGTAGGACAGTAATCACATAAGGATGACGCATGGCAGCTCCACCTCATACCATACAGGTACTGGTAACCATTCTGTAAACTCAAGTAGACCAAAAGGGGTGCAACAAAGCACACTCAATAAAAGTAGATGCATTTATTTATTATGAAGTTGGCACAAAAATGTATAGTGCTTAGGTAGGTTGACTCTCAAAGCAGACAGCACACTGAAAATGCAGAGCAACCGCTCCTTCCAATAGTTCCAGCAAGAGGAGTCAGCCTGCCTACAAGCACTATACATTTTAGTGCCAATTTGGATACTAGAAATATTACTTACCTCATCATATACTAAAATGTAAAAAAACGTTTTCCCCTTTTTTAAATGTAAGATGCATAATATGAATGAAATATGTATCTATGTAGTTTTCCTTAGTCTTTCTTCTAATAGTTCCGCAGATTTACTGCATCTAGATTCAGTAAAACCTTATTTTAATTTTTTTTTCCCTGAAAAATCAATTTGGTTATTACATCATTTTGATAGTTTAAGATCAATAATATTTATGTGTTGCACTTGGGGAACATAGAAAACAAATGTATGCCTGCAGGGGTACTTTCTACTAAAAGGTTGAAAAACATGGATGTACAGTATACATTTCTGACAACATTTAAACGTTTGATTCTACTATTAAAACTGTGACATTACGGCTAGGAAGTCTTTCAGACAGAATAAACTACATTACTACTAGATGAATCCTAGACATTTTTTCAATTCAACAATTTACGTTTATGGGACATGAAACCCCAAATTTTTATTTCATGATTCAGATGGAACATACAATTTAAACAACTTTCCATTTTACTTCTATTATCAAATGTGATTACTTATTTTGTTATCCTTTGATGAAAAGCATACAAAGGTAGGCTCAGAGTTGGGAACTAGCTGCTAATTGGCAGCTACACATATATGCCTGTTGTCATTGGCTACCCCATATGTTTCAACTAGCCCACATCAGTGTATTGCTGCTCCTTCAATAAAGGATACCAAGACAAAGAAGCAAAATTGTATGCTCTATCTGAACCTTTAAAAATCACGTATAACATGTAGGATCAAGGCAGATCATCTACTGAAAATATAATGCCTTCTAAAGCGTTCTATAAAAGTATTATATTTAGAGGAAAACGGAAGTGCAATATTAGAATGCTGTAAGAGCATGTAAGTTTTGCATGGCTTTCCTTTTCATTGCTGATATAAACTGTGTAAACTAGTGGTAACATAAAACATTTCCCTTGACTTAACTGGAGATACTTGTTGTTTACCCACAAGTTTACAACAATGACCACCAGGCTTATCTGTTTACAACTACTGAGCAGGGCACAGCTGGGTAATTGGCAGCTACATGCATATGCAATGACCAATTGGCCTCACTAGCTTTCAACTTATCAGGTGCTGCAAAGATTGGTTAAAAAAACAAATTATGCTTACCTGATAATTTTCTTTTCTTCAGATGGAAAGAGTCCACAGCTGCATTCATTACGTTTGGGAATTCAGAACCTGGCCACCAGGAGGAGGCAAAGACACCCCAGCCAAGGGCTTAAATGCTCCTCCCACTCCCCTCCTCCCCCAGTCCATTCTGCCGAGGGAATAAGGAACAGTAGAAGAAATTATCAGGGTGAAAAGGTGCCAGAAGAACAAAAATTACGGCCACCTCCATAAAAACATGGGCGGGAAGCTGTGGACTCTTTCATCTGAAAGAAAAGAAAATTATCAGGTAAGCATAATTTATGTTTTTCTTCATAAACGAAATAGTCCACAGCTGCATTCATTACTTTTGGGAAAACAATACCCAAGCTATAGAGGACACTGAATGCAAAAACGGGAGGGTACAAGAGGCGGCCCATTCTGAGGGTACCAGGCCTGAAAAACCCCTACCCAACAAAATCCAGGCTTTGTCCGAAGCCGAGAACAACTTTGAAAAAGAGGAAAAGACCCAAGGACACTGACCCACAGATAGTCCACAAGCCTTGCTAGAGACCGCAAGAACTAGACTCGACTGAGTCAACAGCCTCCAGGAGACACCGTCGCCTAGTAGTCGGTCTCCAAACAACATGCCCCTTACTAAAGAAAAGGAACAGGCTCCCGTAATCCAAGACAAGAACCCGGGACCCAGAATCGTCCTAGAATGAACGACACCCCCAGGGAACACAATATACCCCCGTCTGAAGCAATCAGACCTCACAGGGGATGAGAACCGGGAAACCCAGAGAACGGGTACAGGACTCACTCGTAATTCCCCAGCCCAAAGGGAAGAAAACACCCTTAGCCGGAGGTCAACACCCCCCCCCAACAAGGTGCTATGCCGCAAAAAAATCATGCAATTTCTCTAGAGCCCAAAGGCCCCAAGGGCAACACTAATGGAAATGAGAATGAGAACAGAGTCACCCGAAAGAGAGTAGAAGAAAGGCTAGTCTCCATAATTCTTTCAGATTAACGTTCCAGAGGACCACACCCAAGGGAGAAGAATGCAAAGCATCCCAAACCCAGGCAGAAAAACATCCCCTAAGCAAAAAGCTTGGAAAAAGAGACAACACCTCCTATCACCCCCTGATATGGAGACAACTAAACTCCCGAAGGAAGACAGAGCCTTACGGCCTTCACTTCTTAATTAAGCTGGCCAAAGCCGCCATAAAAAACGGACAAAGTCCAGAAAGTCTCGACCCCAAAGGAAGAGAACTTCTAAAAGGAACAAGTCTAAAAGGACACTTCCAAAGAGACCTATGAAAGGCAAAACCGTAAGAAAGGCGGTATGAAGGACCCAAATCCTCCAAGCCTCCACCCACAACGGGAAGGAACACTCTAGTTCCTAGAAAAAAGCGGAAACGACTGAGCATGTTTCCGCGGATCTCAATGGAGTCCCGGCCCACCTAGATTGAAAGGCAAATGAGGACTGAACCAATCCCCATGCCCCTAAGCAACAGACCCTCAAGTCCTCTCAGGATGCTAGTTGAAGCTTGTAAAATAAAACATGAAAACAACACAAATCAAATTGTGATCACTAGGGGCCCTCACCGGACCAACCGGACATAAAAAGGCACCATGTGTCTGAACTAGGCCTCAAAGACAGAAGGATTTGAAAACAGTCAGGACCAGCCTGAAACCAAGGGCCCGAGCACTGTCAAGGCCACATAGAGTCTCCCCCGAGATGGAGGGATAAAGAACAGTCAGAAAGACCTTTGTAAACAGTGCCACCACAAAATCGCCAGTATCAATTCCAGAGAAGAAAGTTCCTGAAGGAAACATCACACCACAACCTGAGCTTTAGACCAAATAAAAATCATCCTCACCGGATGAAGATAAAAGATAAGGCAACCCGTAGGTTATCGCCCAGGGAAGAAACAGACAGCCCCGCAGGACCAGCCCAACAGGGGTCCAAGACTTCCAAGCTCAGAACTGGAACAGGATACACAAATAACAAAGACTATAAGATTACTTCATCCCCTTATGTCTATGCATGCAAGCCAGTCGAAGAATAAGACTGAGAATTCCCAGACCCATTAAGAGTGGGATCCAGCAGCGCCAAAAACGTTCCTTAGTAGAACACGAAGGCGCACCAGTCTATAACGAAAGGCGCAACATACCTCCGCCGGGACAAAAGAAAACACCGGCCCTGAAGGTTGACCCCCTGAGGCCTGAGGGGCAGTCGCTTCCCCGGGGGGCTGAACTGGACCAGGCGATCCCACGCCTGACGACCCCTGTTAACGGAACACGGACAATATCGTAAGCACATTCAACACTCCCGGAACTCGTCTTGTGGGAAATTGAATCCCCAGAGGTAGATAGCTCAGTGGGCACCTGATTCCCTGATCTCGAGGAACAGAGCAATTCGGAACATAACTGATGGGCATGTATCACCCCGGGGCCAATTCATATTCTTCGCAAGAAGTAGAGTCTGAATCAGAGACAACCATCTCCAATAAATCAGAATCCTCCATAACTGGGACACTGAATAAAAAATGGACCAATAAGAAAAATCTAAACGGCACTTACACCCCCAATGGCTAGGGCACTCACCACCTCCAGAGAACCAGACACCAGCGGACCAGGATTTCCTCCGTCGCCACATGGTCAGGAATGCGGAAATGGAGTCACAAGGTAAACCGTGCAGTCCATGCAAAAGCCTACCCGTAAACGCTGCGTCACTAGACATAGGCGGTTATGTTCCAAAATAGCCATGAGCCGACGCAACACTACACAGTAGCAGACAGAATCATATAAACATGATTATAAACCCCCACTGTTCAATAACCCCCTCAGGAGATATTAACCCTTGATTCTAGATACAAAAAGGAGCCTCACTGAGACCCTATGTTAAAGTTATCCCCGAAAGGTTGTATCCCCTCTCGGATAACAGTTGTAATTACAATACATCCATGATGAAAGTAAAATGAAACGATCTTACCGGAATCTACGCCGTGGAACAGGACCACGGCCCTTCAAGTGTGACAGATAGTAGCATCTTTTCTGCCATGGACTTGAGAGAAAAAAGCAGGCAGCGAAACTCGTCAACGCTGATTGCTTGTGGAGCTGTTAATATGAGTCGGGATGGTTTCGCAGAAAGACTCTCCCTGCATCTCCGGACTTTCACCCATGGCTCTCACTGAGAGGCTGACAGGACTTCTTAAAACTCCAGTCCCATGCCGAAGAGTACTCCCCTCAATAAGAGGACTATTGAAAACTTCTGACACTTCTCTGCCAACCTCCTGAGATGAAAGGCAAAGAATGACTGGGGGATGAGGGGGAGTGGGAGGAGTATTTAAGCCTTTGGCTGGGTGTCTTTGCCCTCCTCCCTGGTGACCAGGTCCTGATTTCCCAAAAGTAATGAATGCAGCTGTGGACTCTTTCCATTTATGAAGAAAAAAGACTATCGTACCGCATAACGTATATATACATGGCGGATTCAGCAGCTTTAGCTGTAACGTGACAGCCAAGAGCTTGTGTTCCTGAGCTGCAGGCATCTGTCTTGATATGGTAGCGGAGCATGATAGTATGCTCCAGTTCCATATGAAGGCAGATGCCTGATCGTTACTGACAGTGGTGGTGCCGACCGTTGGTGGGTGGGAGTGTAAAGAGGCAGGTGGGCGGCCCATCCGTGGAGGGGGGCGGCAGGAGGGCGGGACCGCTACGCCACGCTACCACAGAAGGGAAAGAAAAAAAAAGAGCTGGGAAGTGAGGGGGAAGGAGGGGCAATGAGGGGAATTCTATGTGGGATCCATTGAGGGAAAGGGATGGGGGGGGTAGGGGTAATGAGGGGGGGCACCTACACTACAGAAAAAAAGGTTTGTTTTTTTTAAAAAGTATAAATTGAGGCAAACTGGGTACTGGCAGACAGCTGTCAGTACCTAAGTAGAGGGCGAAGGGGGTAGAGAGCTGTTTGGGGGGATCATGGAGGTTGGGGGATAAAAGGGGATCCTACACTGCAGAAAATATTTTTTTTTTTTTTTTTTTAAAATATGTAAAAAAAAAAAAAAGCAGCCTTTTATTTTAGTACTGGCAGACTTTCTGCCAGTACTTCAAATGGGGATGACAATTGTGGGGGGTGGGGGAGGGAAGAGAGCTGTTTGAGAGGGTCAGGGAGGGATCAGGGGGTGGGATGTGTCCAGGTGGGAGGCTGATCTCTACACTAAAGCTAAAATTAACCCTACAAGCTACCTAATTAACCCCTTCACTGCTGGGCATAATACAAGTGTGGTGCGCAGTGGCATTTAGCGGCCTTCTAATTACCAAAAAGCAATGCCAAAGCCATATATGCCTGCTATTTCTGAACAAAGGGGATCCCAGAGAAGAATTTTACAACAATTTGTGCCATGATTACACAAGCCGTTTGTAAATAATTTCAGTGAGAAACCTAAAATTGTGAAAAAGTTAACATTTTTTTTTTAATTGATTGCATTTGGCGGTGAAAATTGGTGACATGAATATACCAAAATAGGCCTAGATCAATACTTTGGGTTGTCTACTAAAATAAATATATAGTTTTGATAGGTAAATATAAAAAAGGCTCTATTTAGTGATGGCAAAAATGCTAAAAATGCTCTGGTCTTTTGGGGGAAGTTTATATATTTTTTCATAGGTAAATCAAAATCGTTAAAAAATCACCGGTACTTAGGGCAAGTTTTTCTCTGAAATACCCGGTAGTGAAGGGGTTAATAAACTACAATTGGAACATTTTATTTCTGTGAAAGAATGTCCCTCTAAAGTCTTTATTTAAAATTAATTCAGATGTTTTAGCAGATTTAATATTATTTCAAATACAGCTATAAGGAACAGATTTATATTAAAGATAGCTCAAATGTATCTTTTAAAAGACCTATTTAGAGATGCAAACAAAAAGTAATGGTTCTCATTAGCTTATGAACACTGCACACCTAACTTCTCCTTAAGCATAATGTTTAAACCATACTGTTTAACCCTTTTTAATCTAATGAAATTCAGATTAAAAAAATTATGTGTGTGTATTATATAACAATGAAATATAGAGAACATATTTATTAATATCATTGGTGGAATCAGGGCAGTTCTTAGGAAGAAGTGCATCAATGTGAATCATCTCAAGCTCTTAGGTAACCTGAACAGGCCAGGTTTTAAGGATATTCCTACTCTGGTCTAATCAGCAGTTCAGTCAATGTAATCAACTCACCTTTACTGCAGCAGCAGGGAATTTCTTTAAATCTGTCCCTGATTCTTTGAGATCAATGTTCAATAACTATAAAGTATATGGTGTTTGTTATCTAAAAATGACGTTCAACAGATTTAAATATCTGGAATTCTGTCTCGCATCCAGCCCATCAACCTAAATGTTTTTTTGTTTCTGCAACATTAAATCTAGGGTCACATTCTATACTGTTTCAAGGCATTTCAAATGTATTAAGAATGTAAAAGTATTAGTAATGCAAATACCTTGTGCATTTATTGATTATCTGTGTGTGAGCTGAATGGTTTTTTGTTTAGTTTTTTCTTTTGTTTTGTTTGCTAGGGTTTTGATGTACCTCCACTTAGTACAACAAAAACAAAATGTATTCCTTACCTGATAAAGTCTTCTTTCGGGATGATGATAGCCCATAGGGATATAATTCCTGACACTATGAGGAGGCCAAGAACCCACAGAACAGCTTTAATCCCTACCATCGTCCATCTCTCCTCAGTTTAATAAATAGCCAAGCCGAGAAAGGAAACCTGTAGGAATGACAAAAGCAGGTTCTACAGAGGTGAAAATAATAACTGTTGCCCAAACATTTTAAGCAGGACAGGACCTATGACTATCATCACCCAAAAGGAAAAGAATTTCAGGTAGTATAAACCTTTTTTTTTCTTTCATATGATGATAGTCCATAGGAACTCTAAAACATGTTGGGATTTAATACCCAAGCTGAAAGTCCATGTTAAGGAAAGGGAGTGACAAAACAAGGATAGTCCTATTTGGCAGACACTGCGGCCTCTAAGAACTTCCTGCCAAAAAACACTCTCCCCGAAGAAGCAAAGAAACATCAAAATATAACAAATTAGGAGAGCAGAGGACGCAAGTTACAGTCCTTGCAAATCTGCACTAAAAGATGCCTCCTTTTGGAAAGCATAGGAAATAGCAACTGATCTATTAGAATTAACCGCAATACGCTTTAAGGAAAGATTTCCAGACATAAAAAAAAAAAAAGCTTCAATAATGATCTGATTGAGCCAAGAAGCTATGACCTTTAGAGAACATGAATAGTGAACAAATAAACTAGGGCTAAATTAGAATCTTTAGTAGCTTGAAGAGAAAACATTAAAGCAATAACCAACATCATCTGGAAGAACAATATTTGAAGCATATCTTCCAATCCTGAGAAAGTAATCCTGAGTTACCATTATTCCCCATATTAGGAGGCCTTAAAAAAAAAAAAAACTTAAATTTCATATTAGGTATTTAAACTTCACATTGATAAACAGAGATATGAGACTCGGTTGATAAAGAATCCCTTAAAACCAGGGACCTTACCGTGAGAAGGAAGCCATGGAAAAGATGAGAACATCTGAACCAGATCCACATAATATCAGCAATACTGATGCAGACCTCCTGCTTAATACGGAAATAATTCTTGTAAAAGGAACAATGGAAGGAACAGAAAGCTAGACGAAAATTCCATAGACACCACAAAGGCGACTATACTTTGTGCCCTTTGGATCCCTGAATCTGGCAATTAAAGGGACATGAAACCCAAATTTTTTTCCTTTCATGATTTGAAGAAAAACATAATTTATGTAAGAACTTACCTGATAAATTCATTTCTTTCATATTAGCAAGAGGTCCATGAGCTAGTAGACGTATGGGATTATACATTCCTACCCGGAGGGGCAAAGTTTCCCAAACCTCAAAATGCCTATAAATACACCCCCTCACCACACCCACAATTCAGTTTAACGAAATAGCCAAGAAGTGGGGTGATAAAAAAGTGCGATAAGCAATATAAAATAAGGAATTGGAATATAATGTGCTTTATACAAAATCATAACCACCACAAAAAAAGGGTGGGCCTCATGGACTCTTGCTAATATGAAAGAAATGAATTTATCAGGTAAGTTCTTACATAAATTATGTTTTCTTTCATGTAATTAGCAAGAGTCCATGAGCTAGTGACGTATGGGATAATGATTACCCAAGATGTGGATCTTTCCACACAAGAGTCACTAGAGAGGGAGGGATAAAATAAAGACAGCCAATTCCTGCTTAAAATAATCCACACCCAAAATAAAGTTTAACGAAAAACATAAGCAGAAGATTCAAACTGAAACCGCTGCCTGAAGTACTTTTCTACCAAAAACTGCTTCAGAAGAAGAAAATACATCAAAATGGTAGAATTTAGTAAAAGTATGCAAAGAGGACCAAGTTGCTGCTTTGCAAATCTGATCAACCGAAGCTTCATTCCTAAACGCCCAGGAAGTAGAAACTGACCTAGTAGAATGAGCTGTAATTCTCTGAGGCGGAGTTTTACCCGACTCAACATAGGCAAGATGAATTAAAGATTTCAACCAAGATGCCAAAGAAATGGCAGAAGCTTTCTGGCCTTTTCTAGAACCGGAAAAGATAACAAATAGACTAGAAGTCTTTCTGAAAGATTTAGTAGCTTCAACATAATATTTCAAAGCTCTAACAACATCCAAAGAATGCAACGATTTCTCCTTAGAATTCTTAGGATTAGGACATAATGAAGGAACCACAATTTCTCTACTAATGTTGTTGGAATTCACAACTTTAGGTAAAAATTCAAAAGAAGTTCGCAACACCGCCTTATCCTGATGAAAAATCAGAAAAGGAGACTCACAAGAAAGAGCAGATAATTCAGAAACTCTTCTGGCAGAAGAGATGGCCAAAAGGAACAAAACTTTCCAAGAAAGTAATTTAATGTCCAATGAATGCATAGGTTCAAACGGAGGAGCTTGAAGAGCCCCCAGAACCAAATTCAAACTCCAAGGAGGAGAAATTGACTTAATGACAGGTTTTATACGAACCAAAGCTTGTACAAAACAATGAATATCAGGAAGAATAGCAATCTTTCTGTGAAAAAGAACAGAAAGAGCAGAGATTTGTCCTTTCAAGGAACTTGCGGACAAACCTTTATCTAAACCATCCTGAAGAAACTGTAAAATTCTCGGAATTCTGAAAGAATGCCAAGAAAAATGATGAGAAATACACCAAGAAATATAAGTCTTCCAGACTCTATAATATATCTCTCTAGATACAGATTTACGAGCCTGTAACATAGTATTAATCACAGCGTCAGAGAAACCTCTTTGACGAAGAATCAAGCGTTCAATCTCCATACCTTTAAATTTAAGGATTTCAGATCCTGATGGAAAAAAGGACCTTGTGACAGAAGGTCTGGTCTTAACGGAAGAGTCCACGGTTGGCAAGAGGCCATCCGGACAAGATCCGCATACCAAAACCTGTGAGGCCATGCCGGAGCTACCAGCAGAACAAACGAGCATTCCTTCAGAATCTTGGAGATTACTCTTGGAAGAAGAACTAGGGGCGGAAAGATATAGGCAGGATGATACTTCCAAGGAAGTGATAATGCATCCACTGCCTCCGCCTGAGGATCCCGGGATCTGGACAGATACCTGGGAAGTTTCTTGTTTAGATGGGACGCCATCAAATCTATTTCTGGAAGTTCCCACGTTTGAACGATCTGAAGAAATACCTCTGGGTGAAGAGACCATTCGCCCGGATGCAACGTTTGGCGACTGAGATAATCCGCTTCCCAATTGTCTACACCTGGGATATGAACCGCAGAGATTAGACAGGAGCTGGATTCCGCCCAAACCAAAATTCGAGATACTTCTTTCATAGCCAGAGGACTGTGAGTTCCTCCTTGATGATTGATGTATGCCACAGTTGTGACATTGTCTGTCTGAAAACAAATGAACGATTCTCTCTTCAGAAGAGGCCAAAACTGAAGAGCTCTGAAAATTGCACGGAGTTCCAAAATATTGATCGGTAATCTCACCTCCTGAGATTCCCAAACTCCTTGTGCCGTCAGAGATCCCCACACAGCTCCCCAACCTGTGAGACTTGCATCTGTTGAAATTACAGTCCAGGTCGGAAGCACAAAAGAAGCCCCCTGAATTAAACGATGGTGATCTGTCCACCACGTTAGAGAGTGTCGAACAATCGGTTTTAAAGATATTAATTGAGATATCTTTGTGGAATCCTTGCACCATTGATTCAGCATACAAAGCTGAAGAGGTCGCATGTGACAACGAGCAAAGGGGATCGCGTCCGATGCAGCAGTCATAAGACCTAGAATTTCCATGCATAAGGCTACCGAAGGGAATGATTGTGACTGAAGGTTTCGACAAGCTGCCATCAGTTTTAGACGCCTCTTGTCTGTTAAAGACAGAGTCATGGACACTGAATCTATTTGGAAACCCAGAAAGGTTACCCTTGTCTGAGGAATCAATGAACTTTTTGGTAAATTGATCCTCCAACCATGATCTTGAAGAAACAACACAAGTCGATTCGTATGAAATTCTGCTAAATGTAAAGACTGAGCAAGTACCAAGATATCGTCCAAATAAGGAAATACCACAATACCCTGTTCTCTGATTACAGACAGAAGGGCACCGAGAACCTTTGTAAAAATTCTTGGAGCTGTAGCAAGGCCAAACGGCAGAGCCACAAACTGGTAATGCTTGTCCAGAAAAGAGAATCTCAGGAACCGATAATGATCCGGATGAATCGGAATATGCAGATATGCATCCTGTAAATCTATTGTGGACATATAATTCCCTTGCTGAACAAAAGGCAAAATAGTCCTTACAGTTACCATCTTGAACGTTGGTATCTTTACATAACGATTCAATATTTTTAGATCCAGAACTGATCTGAAGGAATTCTCCTTCTTTGGTACAATGAAGAGATTTGAATAAAACCCCATCCCCTGTTCCTGAACTGGAACTGGCATAATTACTCCAGTTAACTCTAGATCTGAAACACAATTCAGAAATGCTTGAGCTTTTACTGGATTTACTGGGACACGGGAAAGAAAAAATCTCTTTGCAGGAGGTCTCATCTTGAAACCAATTCTGTACCCTTCTGAAACAATGTTCTGAATCCAAAGATTGTGAACAGAATTGATCCAAATTTCTTTGAAAAAACGTAACCTGCCCCCTACCAGCTGAGCTGGAATGAGGGCCGCACCTTCATGTGGACTTAGAAGCAGGCTTTGCCTTTCTGGCTGGCTTGGATTTATTCCAGATTGGAGATGGTTTCCAAACTGAAACTGCTCCTGAGGATGAAGGATCAGGTTTTTGTTCTTTGTTGAAACGAAAGGAACGAAAACGATTATTAGCTCTGTTTTTACCCTTAGATTTTTTATCCTGTGGTAAAAAAGTTCCTTTCCCACCAGTAACAGTTGAAATAATAGAATCCAACTGAGAACCAAATAATTTGTTACCCTGGAAAGAAATGGAAAGTAGAGTTGATTTAGAAGCCATATCAGCATTCCAAGTCTTAAGCCATAAAGCTCTTCTAGCTAAAATAGCTAGAGACATAAACCTGACATCAACTCTGATAATATCAAAGATGGCATCACAGATAAAATTATTAGCATGCTGAAGAAGAATAATAATATCATGAGAATCATGATGTGTTACTTGTTGCGCTAAGGTTTCCAACCAAAAAGTTGAAGCTGCAGCAACATCAGCCAAAGATATAGCAGGTCTAAGAAGATTACCTGAACACAGATAAGCTTTTCTTAGAAAGGACTCAATTTTCCTATCTAAAGGATCCTTAAACGAAGTACCATCTGACGTAGGAATAGTAGTACGTTTAGCAAGGGTAGAAATAGCCCCATCAACTTTAGGGATTTTGTCCCAAAATTCTAATCTGTCAGACGGCACAGGATATAATTGCTTAAAACGTTTAGAGGGAGTAAATGAATTACCCAATTTATCCCATTCTTTGGAAATTACTGCAGAAATAGCATTAGGAACAGGAAAAACTTCTGGAATAACCACAGGAGATTTAAATACCTTATCCAAATGTTTAGAATTAGTATCAAGAGGACCAGAATCCTCTATTTCTAAAGCAATTAGAACTTCTTTAAGTAAAGAACGAATAAATTCCATTTTAAATAAATATGAAGATTTATCAGCATCAACCTCTGAGACAGAATCCTCTGAACCAGAAGAGTTATCAGAATCAGAATGATGATGTTCATTTAAAAATTCATCTGTAGGGAGAGAAGTTTTAAAAGATTTTTTACGTTTACTAGAAGGAGAAATAACAGACATAGCCTTCTTTATGGATTCAGAAACAAAATCTCTTATGTTATCAGGAACATTCTGCACCTTAGATGTTGAAGGAACTGCAACAGGCAATGGTACTTTACTAAAGGAAATATTATCTGCTTTAACAAGTTTGTCATGACAATCAATACAAACAACAGCTGGAGGAATAGCTACCAAAAGTTTACAGCAGATACACTTAGCTTTGGTAGATCCAGCACTAGACAGCGATTTTCCTGTAGTATCTTCTGACTCAGATGCAACGTGAGACATCTTGCAATATGTAAGAGAAAAAACAACAACATATAAAGCAAAATTGATCAAATTCCTTAAATGACAGTTTCAGGAATGGGAAAAAATGCCAAAAAACAAGCTTCTAGCAACCAGAAGCAATGAAAAATGAGACTTAAATAATGTGGAGACAAAAGCGACGCCCATATTTTTTAGCGCCAATAAGACGCCCACATTATTTGGCGCCTAAATGCTTTTTGGCGCCAAAATGACGCCACATCCGGAACGCCGACATTTTTGGCGCAAAATAACGTCAAAAAATGACGCAACTTCCGGCGACACGTATGACGCCGGAAACGGAAAAGAATTTTTGCGCCAAAAAAGTCCGCGCCAAGAATGACGCAATAAAATGAAGCATTTTCAGCCCCCGCGAGCCTAACAGCCCACAGGGAAAAAAGTCAAATTTTTGAAGGTAAGAAAAAATGATTAAATCAAATGCATTATCCCAAATATGAAACTGACTGTCTGAAAATAAGGAAAGTTGAACATTCTGAGTCAAGGCAAATAAATGTTTGAATACATATATTTAGAACTTTATAAACAAAGTGCCCAACCATAGCTTAGAGTGTCACAGAAAATAAGATTTACTTACCCCAGGACACTCATCTACATGTTTGTAGAAAGCCAAACCAGTACTGAAACGAGAATCAGCAGAGGTAATGGTATATATAAGAGTATATCGTCGATCTGAAAAGGGAGGTAAGAGATGAATCTCTACGACCGATAACAGAGAACCTATGAAATAGACCCCGTAGAAGGAGATCACTGCATTCAAATAGGCAATACTCTCCTCACATCCCTCTGACATTCACTGCACGCTGAGAGGAAAACCGGGCTCCAACTTGCTGCGGAGCGCATATCAACGTAGAATCTAGCACAAACTTACTTCACCACCTCCATCGGAGGCAAAGTTTGTAAAACTGAATTGTGGGTGTGGTGAGGGGTGTATTTATAGGCATTTTGAGGTTTGGGAAACTTTGCCCCTCCTGGTAGGAATGTATATCCCATACGTCACTAGCTCATGGACTCTTGCTAATTACATGAAAGAAATGCAATTTTAAACAACTTTCTAATTTACTTCTATTATCTAATTTGTTTAATTATCTTGATATTCTTTGCTGAAAAGCATATCTAGATAGGCTGAGTAGCTGTTGATTGGTGGCTGCACATAGATTCCTCGTGTGATTGGCTCACCTGTGTGCATTGCTATTTCTTAAACAAAGAATATGTAAAGAATAAAGCAAATTAGATAATAGAAGTAAATTGGAATCTTGTTTAAAATTGTATTCTCTATCTGAATCATGAAATAAATGTTTTGGGTTTAATGTCCCTTTAACTGACAGATATGGTTTAAAAAAAGAAGTAAGAGCTACCTCTGGCAGAACCCTTTTGGCAACTAGCTGATGAACATCTCATGATGGAGAGATATCTGCTTCCCATTCTTCACTCCTAGAATGTAAAAGAGACAGGGAGCACACTTATTTTAGCCTAGGACAGAATCGGAAACACTTCCTGCATCACCAGGAGACTGCAAGTCTCTCCTTTCTGATTTATTTAAATCATAAATTACAGCCGTGACAATGACTGACTGAAAATGGATGAAAAATGTCTTCTTTGATGAAGAGCCATGGCTGAAGAGCTCAAAAAAACGATTGGAGCTCCAAAAGGTTTATCGGAAACCTCGCCTCCAAAGGAGATCCAACTCCTTGTTCTCCTCGAGATTTACAGACAGCTCCCCAACCCAGAAGACTGACCACTTGTACTGTGGTGCTAACCTTAAACGCTTGTCAAGTAGGCTCAATAAATGAAAGCAGGATAATTGCTAGACACTACAAAAACATTGCACCAGACTAATTCTGCAGATGAAAAGGACATGTTATACATAAGGGGAAAAATGTGATGAAAATAAAGTACACTGTCAAAATAAAACAAAAAAAGGTAAATGAGAGAAAACTCCTTACCAGGCAGCTATTAATCCTATAATAATGATCTTGGACAAAATTAAAACCAGGAGCAATCTGTCTTCAGTATGAATATGTCCCAGGGATAAAGGGTCTCACATTAATCTGAGCTCCCATAATCCATAATCAAGTAGCTTGAACACCTCTATTCTCAAAACCGAAGAGAGATAGGAGGTGAGAGCGATTAAAGCTTGTGTAGGTTCTTGGACCAATCCTAGTGTTGGAAATTATATCCCATGTTATGGAATCCCTTTGAACTATAATCATCATACGAAATAAACCCAGGACTTTCTTTAGGGAGCGGCGTTCTTACTCTTTGCTACCTCCATCTAAAATAGTAAAAATGCTGCTCCGCAAAGAAGGTACACGGTTTTGTTGTACGAAGTGGAGGGGAGTCAGACTAGGAGAGTTTATACCAAAAGAGGAGTATGTCCTTGAAAATCCACTAAGCCATATTTGGAAAGTTTCCGATCTACTCTTATAACGGTAGGCTTGAAGGTATTTACTCCACTGACTTGAGAAGTTGGGAACTGTAAACACGCACCTTACTAAACAAGTGGCAATTTAAAAACACAGGCACTTGCACTTTACATAAGACAGATTTTTTTTTTTATATATTAAATTTTTCTTTTTAGATGTGCGGCTAATTCATATAAACAGTTCAAAATTTGATCAACTTAGAAATACCACCAGTGGCTCATATTTCTTTACATATAAACATTTTGAGTTTTACATTTATTGGTAAAATAAAGGAAATTCAAGTGTAAAAACATCATTTATGCTTACCAGATAAATTCCTTTCCTTCCGGATAGGGAGAGTCCACGGCTTCATTCCCTACTGTTGGAAAATACAACACCTGGCGACCAGGAGAAGGCAAACACACCCCAGCCAAAGGCTTAAATATCCCTCCCACTTCTTAATTACCCCAGTCATTCTACCGAGGGAACAAGAAAAAGGAAATTTATGCTTACCTGATAAATTTATTTCTTCTACGATATGACGAGTCCACGGATTTCATCCTTACTTGTGGGATATTAACCTCCTGCTAACAGGAAGTGGCAAAGAGCACCACAGCAGAGCTGTATATATAGCTCCTCCCATCCCTCCACCTCCAGTCATTCGACCGAAGTTAGGAAGAGAAAGGAAAAGCCAAAAGGTGCAGAGGTGACTGAAGTTTAACAAAAATATAATATATAATATAAACCTGTCTAAAAAATGACAGGGAGGGCCGTGGACTTGTCATATCGTAGAAGAAATAAATTTATCAGGTAAGCATAAATTTCCTTTTCTTCTACAAGATATGACGAGTCCACAGATTTCATCCTTACTTGTGGGCTACAATACCAAAGCTACAGGACACGGATGAAAGGGAGGGACAAGACAGGAACCTAAACGGAAGGCACCACTGCTTGAAGAACCTTTCTCCCAAAACCAGCCTCAGAAAAAGCAAAAGTATCAAATTTGGAAAATTTGGAAAAAGTGTGAAGAGACGACCAAGTTGCAGCCTTGCAAATCTGTTCAACAGAAAGCATCGTTTTTAAATGCCCACCGACGAAGCCACAGCCCTAGTAGAATGAGCCATAATTCTTTCAGGAGGCTGCTGTCCAAGCAGTCTCATATGCCCCAGACGGGATGATACTCTTCAGCCAAAAAGAAAGAGGTAGCCGTAGCTTTCTGTCCCCTACCGCTTTCCAGAAAAGACAATGAATAATAAAGATGGATTGACGGAAATCCTTAGTCGTCTGCAAGTAAAACTTCAGGGCACGGACCACCGTCCAAGTTATGCAACATACGCTCCTTCTTAGAAGAAGAGTCTAGGACAATAATGAAGGAACCACAATTTCCTGATTAATCTCTATTAGAAATAACCTTAGGAAGGAAACCAAGTTTGTACGTAAAACCACCTTATCAGAATGGAAGATAAGATAAGGCGAGTCCACATTGTAACGCTGAAAGCTCAGAAACTCTACGAGCAGAAGAAATAGCAACCAAAAACAAAACTTTCCAAGATAACAACTTGATATCTATGGAATGCATGGGTTCAACGGAACCCCTTGAAGAACATTAAGAACTAAATTCAAACTCCAGGGTGGAGCAACTGGTCTAAACACAGGCTTGATTCTGGTCAGAGCCTGACAAAAAGACTGTACGCCTGGAACATTGCCAAAAACGTTTGTGTAGTAAAATTAACAAAGCAGAAATTTGTCCCTTTAAGGAACTTGCTGATAACCCCTTCTCCAATCCCTCTTGGAGAAAAGATAAAATCCTGGGAAATCCTAACTCTACTCCATCGAGTAGCCCTTGGATTCGCACCAATAAAGATATTTACGCCATATCTTATGGTAGATCTTTCTAGTAACAGGTTTACGTGCCTGAATCAAAGTATCAATGACCGAATCAGAGAACCCCTGCTTAGATAAAATTAAGCGTTCAATCTCCAAGTCAGGTCAGTTGCAGAGAAACTAGATTTGGGTGTTGGAAGGGTTCCTGAATGAGAAGGTCCTGCCCTCAATGGAAGCTTCCATGGTGGCAGAGAAGACATGTCCCACTAG